>NW_028227262.1:131032445-131417445 GCF_978045245.1 Mus caroli | reverse complement strand
TTTTTTAATTTTATTTTTAAACTAGATGTTTTCTTTATTTACATTGCAAATTTTGTCCCCTTTCCTCATTTCCCCTCAACTCCCCCCCTGTCCCATCCCCCTCCCCTTGCTCACTAACCCACCCACTCCCACTTCCCTGTCCTGGCATTCCCCTACACTGGGGCATCAAACCTTCACAAGACCAAAGGCCTCTCCTCCCATTGATGTCCCACAAGGTCATCATCTGCTATGTATGCAACTGGAGCCATGGGTCCCTCCATGTGTTTTCTTTGGTTGGTGGTTTAGTCCCTGGGAGCTCTGGGGGTACTGGATAGTTCATATTGTTGTTCCTCCTATAGGGCTACAAACCCCTTCAGCTCCATGGATCTTTTCTCTGGCTCCTCTTTTAGGGATGCTGTGCTTAGTCTAATGGTTCGCTGAGAGCATCCACCTCTATATTTGTCAGGCACTGGCAGAGCCTCTCAGGAGACAGCTAAATCAGACTCCTATCAGCAAGCACTTGTTGGCATCCACAATAGTGCCTGGGTTTGGTAGCTGTATATGGGATCCCCAGGTGGGACAGTCACTGGATGACTTTTCCTTCAGTTTCTGGCTCAAACTTTGTCTCTATATTTCCTACATTGGGTATTTTGTTCCCCCTAAGAAGGACTGAAGAATCCTCACTGTGGTCTTCCTTCTTCTTGAGCTTCATGTGGTCTGTGAATTGTATCTTGGGTATTATGAACTTCTGGGCTAATATCCACTTATCAATTAATGCATACCATGTGTGTTCTTTTGTGATTGGGTTACCTCACTCAGGATGAGTTCTATCCATTTGCCTAAGAACTGCATGAATTCATCATTTTTAATAGTTAAGTAGTACGCCATTGTGTAAATGTGCCACATTTTCTGTATCTGTTCCTCTGTTGAAGGATATCTGGGTTCTTTCCAGCTTCTGGCTATCATAAATAAGGCTGCTATGAACACAGTGATGTATGTGTCCTTATTACGTGTTGGAGCATCTTCTGGGTATATGCCGAGGAGTGGTATAGCTGGGTCCTCAAGTACTACTATGCCAAATTGATTTCCAGAGTACCAGCTTGCAATCCCACCAACAATGGAGGAGTGTTCCTCTTTTTCCATATCCTTGCCAGCATCTGCTGTCACCTGAGTTTTTGATCTTAGCCATTCTGATTGGTGTGAGATAGACTCTCAGGGTTGTTTTGATTTGCATTTCTCTGATGACTATGGATATTGAATATTTTTTAGGTGCTTCTCAGCCACTCTATATTCCTTGGTTGAGAATTCTTTGTTTAGCTCTGTACCCCATTTAAAAATAGCATTATTTGATTCTCTAGAGTCTAACTTCTTGAGTTTTTTGTATATATTGGATATTAGCCCACTATTGGATGTAGGGTTGGTAAAGATCTTTTCCCAATCTGTTGGTTGCCATTTTGTCCTATTGACGGTGTCCTTTGCCTTACAGAAGCTTTGAAATTGTATGAGGTCCCATTTGTCAATTCTTGATCTTAGAGCATAAACTATTTGTGTTTTGTTCAGAAAAAATTTCTCCTGTGCTTATGTGTTGGAGACTCTGGTATTGGTACAGTGACAGGCAGGTAGATAAATGGAGTAGAACTGAAGACACAGATATGAACCCACACATCTATGGTCACCTGATCTTTGACAAAGGAGCTAAAACCATCCAGTGGAAAAAAGACAACATTTTCAACAAATGGTGCTGCTTCAACTGGCAGTTATCATGTAGAAGAATGCAAATCGATCCATTCTTATCTCCTTGTACAAAGTTCAAGTCCAAATGGACCAAGGATCACCACATAAAAGCAGATAAACTGAAAGTAATAGAAAAGAAAGTGAGGAAGAGCCTTGAGCACATGGGCACAGGAGAAAATTAAGGATAATCTAAGGGAAGCTAAGTAGAGGGAATCTGTAAGCATATTCCTGACAGACTGTGATCACCAGAGAGATCTTTTTACTGTAGAAGTCACAGGTGTATACTCGCAAGTATTTTTGATTCCATGTTTCCATCACTACATATAAGTACCATTAGATCAGCTTAAATCAAGACCTTTTTTTAAGTCCCAGAAAGCTAAAGGACATGAAGAAAGCCTGGTTCTCACAATGCCGCAGTTCTTATATTCCCCAGACTGTTGTAAAAGGGGATCTGTCTCTCATATTTAGACAAAGACAGGCTTTTGAATCCAAGCCTCCTGCTCCTGAAGCAAGAGTATTTGGGGTAATTCTGTTCATGAGTGGGCCCTGCCTAGGGTACTTTATCGTCATACATCTCCTCAGTACGAATGCTCTCAGCAAAGCTTCTAGAGACCCAGGATTCACTTCTCACTCTGTCCCATCCCTGAGAACACACATAACTGGTTGCTTCTCTGGATTCAGCTTCACTCACACCTGAAGTCTCCCTAAGCCATTTCTCTAGCCCCTATTTATGTGTTATTAGGTCATGTTTTACACTTACATATCTATGCCACTTAGAATTTACTTCTCCACTGAATTAAGTTCCATGCGTTATAAGTTAAATTGTTATATATATTTGGGTCTTTTACTGGAATTTATAGATAAATCAGTATACTTTCTTTGACCTGTTACATGTATACATGTATGGTTTAATATCCAGTAGCTTAAATGTTTATATTATTTTTATTCTTCAAATGGTTTCAATTAGAATTTATTCCTAAATTAAATTCAGAATAATTTTATTTGTTGTTTTAACAAATATTTATTGGTTAAGCATGCTCATTAAGAATGTATTATATATGCCATAACACTTGTGACAATATAAACAGATAGCCAGTACCCTGGTGCAAATTTATTCATTTTTAAAATATACTTAAATTTTTTATGTGATTACACTAATCTTACAAAATGGATTAGGTGAAACATTCCCTTTGTAATATGTAGATATTTTTAGTTCAGTTAGTTTTTTTAAATGTACTTAATAGTTTCTGGAATCAATCACATATCATACTAATACAGGTGCTTTTTACTTTTTATATAATTCATAGCTATCATTTTCCTCATTACATTATCTTAGCTAGACATCTCAGAATAATGTTAGGTGGTCGTAGTAGTCAGGGTTCCTTTGCTTTCCTGCCTCCACACTTGTGTTTATCAACTATTCCTGATTCTGGAAGAAAGTCTTTCTTAGGTTACAGGCAATGTTTCCATTCAGCTTTGTAGAAATTTTAACCAGATACAGATATTGTTTATCAAATTAGTTATTTCATTGTTACTGTGATATTCACAGCTTGTTCAGGGGTATATTAGAATTCTGTTAGTTGATTTCTTGGTATCACTAGCATTAATATTCTAAATGTAACAATATATAAAATGTGCTTGCAACAAGTGAAGGTGATACTATTACTTAGTAGCTGCACAAGATAGAGCAAGAAACTCTTAAATCTCACATGCTAGCAAAGCAAGCACTCCTGAGCTAAATCCCCAGGCCTGGAAAATGCTGTATTGTAATTTTTAAGTATAAAGATAAAGTCCATATAATTTAGCTGCAAGCCTGAGTCTGCCCTTCTGTTTTTGTCTGAACTTTTCTCTATGGTCTGAATATGCACTCAACACAGACTTACCTGTCTGTCTCTAGAAACATCTGATTATTTGTCAGGTACAATGGAAATGGTTTAAGGGTATGTATGCATCTAGAGTGACTTAGAGCTCTGTTCTGGAAGTGCATTCAGGTGTCCCCTGGTCGGCTGCAGTGAGAACTGAATTATTCCCACCATGAGTGCAAGTCCTTTAGCTAGTTTTTACATGGTCACTTACCCAGATGACACATGGTCTTATAGTGGGAAGGAAGTATATATAGACTGGCCTGGAATTCATAATAATCCTTTTGCAGCCTTCCTGGATAGGGTTATGCTCCTGTGGCAGGCCTCTGCATAGTACTCCAAGACTCAGGTCATGCTTCCAGGGTGATGTTATAGGAGAGAGCCTTCTAGGTAACCAGAGTTTGCCAATAGGGAGAACTGTCCAAACAATACAAGTGACTGAGGTGACACAGAATAAATATACAGGAATAACAATAGTAAGGAAGGCGGTATGAACTCGTGAGGGAGTCAGATGGGACATGGATGGAGTTGGAAGTGAGAAAGTGGTAAAGTGATTGTTTCTGTGTGTGTGAAGTATTAATGTATGAAATTCTCAAAAATAAATCAAAAAATGGATATTTGAGTTTTATGATTCTGAGTTTAGTGTTCTTATTGTCATAAACATTAGTATTAAGCTTATTTTCTAAGGAAAACAATTAAGAAACTTGCGTTTTGATTTATGCCTGATAAAATTGTTAAAATACTTCATTGAATATTATCTTATTTAAAATAGTTTTACATTTTTTCTATCGGATACAATTCTATTTGGAGTAGTATTTCAATGTGGTGAAAATGAGGGAATTTTTATTTCAGAAAATAGCTGAGCAGCAGAGGACATGCAACTTGCATGTACCAGTGCTGATTTTTTTTAAAGGGCTGTGCTTTATAGATTAAGCTGGGTATCAGTTACAGTTTTTCTTCACACTTAAAAAATGTCATGTGGATCTATGAATGGTTCCATTGTAAATATTAGAGAACATGATACATAAAAGAGATTAGGGGAAATGATAGAAGGAGAGTCTAGAAGTGCTGGTTTTGTCCTTGAGAACTATCTGGTAGTAAGGTTTATGCTGTGCTCTACAAACCATCTTGTTATTGAAATTTTCCTGTAAAGAAACAAGCTGTATCTTCCTGTGTGAATATATGCTCCTCCACAGTAATACTGTCAGTGTCCTTATGAGATGACTTGTGTTGTTGAAAAGATGAGTATGTCTTGTTAGTTGAGGCAAGATGTGAATATATGCTCCTCCACAGTAATCCTGTCAGTGTCCTTATGAGATGACTGGTATTGTTGAAAAGATGAGTATGTCTTGTTAGTTGAGGCAAGATGAGATCTAACTCATTAGTAACAATATGTAAAATAGGCATGCCATTTAAAGTATTGAAAGCTATAATTACTGTATTAAATTGCAATCAAATAATTAAGCAAATAAGTCTAGTATGATAAAGTAGGTTATTGAAAACTGTAATGGAGTTCTAACATTAGTAAATATTTACGCTTATAACATTTAAGCTTATAACTTACAACTTGAAAAAAATCTGCATATTTATAACAGCCAGAAGCTGGAAAGAACCCAGACGCCCCTCAACAGAGGAATGGATACAGAAATGTGGTACATTTACACAATGGAGTACTACTCAGCTATTAAAAACAATGAGTTCATGAAATTCTTAGGCAAATGGATGGAACTAGAAAACGCACACACATGGAGGGACCCATGGCTCTAGCCGCATATGTAGCAGAGGATGACCATGTTGACATCAGTGGGAGAAGAGGTCCTTGGTCTTGTGAAGGCTTGATGCCCCAGTGTAGGGAAATGTGAGGGTGGGGAAGAGGGAGTGGGTGGGTGGGTGGGTGGGTGGATAGGGGCACACCCTCATAGAAGCAGGAGAATGGGTGATAGGATAGGGAATCTCCAGAGAGGGAGTTCGTTAAAGGGGATAGCATTTGAAATGTAAATAAATAAAATATCCAATAAAATAAATTATAGCTAGGCCATATCACCCTGAATGTGCCTGCTTAGTCTCTAATATAATTCAACATCTAAATATGTTAAAGATGTTTAGCTATGTAATAAAAATATGATGCATATGTAAGATGATGTACAATAAGAAATATTTTATATACTTTTAAAAATAAGTTTTATTTATTAGATGTCTCAAACAATTGGCATATTATATCTAGGTAAGAGGTTAGAAATTCTTTTTGATACCTCCCTTTTCATTTGGCATAATTCAAATCCATTTCAACCCTGCATGTAAAAGGAAAGAATTATATCTCATTTTGTGATTATCTTGAAAGCTTTTCCAAAGGCTTGAATCTTCTTTTCTATGCAGAGCTTTGAATTAGACTAATATGAAGTGCTGTATATAAAGTAGAGAATGAGCATCTACAAGAAAGGCAATGATCAATGACAGTTAGGTTGTAGTTAATTCCCTGTGGGGAGAAGGTGATATACAAAACATGGTCATATTCTGGGACTGGTGGGGCAGGTAGTGTTGGCACTTGGGATTTGGAAAATCCATCATAGAGAACAATGAAAAGCAAATTAACAGTAAAAATTTGATGTCACATCTGTATTAATCTTCTTTCACGATTTAGCCCTAAGTTCTATTTTACTAAGTTATCATAAAATAAAAATTGGAAGATGATGTCTTTTCCTAATTCAAAGGCCATTTATGGTTCAAATCCATCCATGTACATTTAGAAGGGATGATGAATTGGTTGAGCGGCTTGTTTGGTAATCAGTTTTGGACTATTGAAGTTTATGGGTTTATTGGAAACTGGCCCAAGGTAGAGAGCTCTAGTGCACACCTTCACTGATGTGCATACCCAGATCTACACTGGCAAAGGGAAGGACCAGGACCCAAGTGGTTGGCTTTAAATAAATACCAGTGGTGCTGGCATGCTCTTCCCTCCTGACTCCAGCTCCACTCAATGGTTGTAGTCTTGAGAAGCTGTTCCTTCTGAACATGATACCATGGCTCAAAATACTTAAAGAAGTTCATTTTGAAATTTCTTAGTATCTTGCTTTTCTTGGCCTCCATTTCTTCACCTGTCTGCATAGTGAAAACAGTTCATACATGGACTGAGAGTTGTGAAATCCTCTGGGACATATTTTGGGAATGGTTTGTGACATGTACGTGTTACTAATTATTGTACCACTTCATGAAGTACCCCTTTACAATATAGTTACTATTCATGCAGGTTTTAGTGAACACCTCACACAAACTTGTCTCTAAATGACTTTTGCTGTAAACTAATAACCAAGTCTCATTTCAGAGTATGCACAAAGACACTATCAGCAGTTTCATAAATTGTCCGACCTTCTCTGTAAAATTATTTTAAATTATTGTAAAGATAAAATTTTCATAATTAAAATGTGAACAAGAAATGAAATTTAATCACTATTTTCTCCTGCAGGAAGTCACCAAGGCTGTCCAGCCTGTCTTGCTAGGAAGAATCATAGCATCCTATGATCCAGAAAACAAGGTGGAGCGTTCCATTGCCATTTACCTAGGCATAGGCTTATGCCTTCTCTTCATTGTCAGGACACTGCTTCTTCACCCAGCTATTTTTGGCCTTCATCGCATTGGAATGCAGATGAGAACAGCTATGTTTAGCTTGATCTATAAGAAGGTAATACTTTTTGGAAGATGTTATTTGGTCTTGTTTTACTATTTCAGTGCTGGAGACTAAATTCAGGATTTCTTGTATGCCAGGCAAGTTCTTCGCTGAGTTTGCTGCCTTGCACAGTCTCAGGTATTCTACCTGACATGTCTTCAGTGCCCTAAATGTGAGCTTGTACAAGAATTGGTGTGAATACTTATTCCTGTTTTAGGTGCCTATGAAATATATGGCAGGTGCAAATATTGTTCTGAGTTATCTATCCTTGATAATGCAAAGTGATTCAGTAGACAGTTATTAAATAACTTCTGTAAATTACCTGTATTGCAGATATCATATTTTAGGGGAAGGATTTGAATAGTTTAGTGGGTTTTTTAAATTGTCATACAAAATAGACAAGCGAGCAGTAAGCTAAATCAATGTCAGGTTTTTGAATCCACTTTTTTTCAGTTAAAATGACAAATAGTACAAAACTCATTGACAAAATATCATCCTATGATAAAATTCTATTTTTACTAGCAATGATATATCACTGTTAATGATAACCTAAGAAATACATTCCCACCTTAGCCAGCTGCCACAGATGGTGACAGTGTCACAGTGGTGACACTCATCCATCTCCACTGTCTTACTTTGAGTTTGATTTTTGTCATCCAGTGAATTCTGAAACTTTATAACGTTTTTGAAATAGCTTATACATTGAGATCATATGAACTTAACTTTGCTTTTCTGCATTCATTAGCTAGATAAGAGCCTAGGCTTTCTAGGATCTAAATAGATTCAAATGAACATTAAGACTCCCTGTACTCCAGCCACAGCCACCTGCCAAACCAAGCAGCCCTCTGATCAAGACAAAGACTCTCCTCTCAGTGGGACCTAGCCGGGAGCCCCGTCCTCATGCCCTTTTCCCTTCTGCCCGGGGTAGAGTCTGCCCGCCGGTTCCCACTCTGTTCTCAGTGACAGGCATCTGAGGTGTTCAAGACTGAGAACTTGACGTTCCTGGCCTCCATGTGGCCCAGGGATCCCAGAACTGGCTCTTCTACAACCCCCAGTGGAATGCCTGCCCGGTGGTGCCATGTGGGTGTGTGCAGTCAAACTCCCTGCATCTGCCTGGCCTAGTGGCGCCAGCCCTGGTGGGATGTGGGATCCCACTTTTTTTATTAGATATTTTCTTTATTTACATTTCAATGTTGTCCCCCTTTCCTAGTTTCCCCTCTGAAAATCCCCTATCCTCTCCTCCCTACCCTGCTCCCCATCCCACCCATTCCGGCTTCCTGGCCCAGACATTCCCCTATTCTGAAGCATAGAACCTTCACAGGACCAAGGGCCTCTCCTCTCATTGATGACTGACTAGGCCATCCACAGCTACATATGCAGCTGGAGCCATGAGTCTCTCCATGTGTTTTCTTTGATTGGTGGTTTAGTCCCAGGGAGCTCTAGGGGTTCTGGTTAGTTCATATTGTTGTTCCTCCTAGGGAGCTGCAAACCCCTTTAGCTCCTAGGGTCCTTTCTCTAGCTCCTTCATTGGGGACCCTGAGCATCTACTTCTGTATTAGTCAGGCACTGGCAGAGCCTCTCAGGAGACAGCTATATCAGTTTCCTGTCAGCAAGCTCTTGTTGTCATCTGCAATAGTGTCTGGGGATCCCACTTTTTAACTCACACCTAAATGTTGTCTTAAATTTTGACAAAACTCAAGTCATTTCAGTGGCGCCAATGTGACTTCATTGCTCTACCAAGTGATCGAAGAAAGATATATTGGTGGTATTTAGATATTACCTTTATCTTTGCTATTTTCTTTCTTCAGTAACACATTATATATATTTGGCTTATAAGGGCTATGGGTCTGAAATTGACCTCTAACAAGTAATCCATTATACCACTACAGTACATACTCAAGGTCAGTTGTGTTATAAAATCTTGATAGCCATACTTTATTGCTTAAAAATCACTTTTATGCCAGGCGTGGTGGCACATGCCTTTAGTCCTAGCATTTGGGAGGCAGAGGCAGGCAGATTCCTGAGTTTGAGGCCAGCCTGGTCTACAAAGTAAGTTCCAGGACAGCCAGGACTATACAGAGAAACCCTGTCTCGAAAAACAAAAAACAAAAAACAAAAAAAAAAAATCACTTTTATGAAGGCAGAGAAGAACAAAAAGAAGTCAGGGTTTAATTCAATCTCTTATGCTACAAAATCATCAATTCATAAGTTCCCAGAAAACATGAATAAACAAAAATTTTAGAGATTATTTGGAATGTAGAATTTATAAACTTGCTATCAAAGAAAATTGAATTTACTTTATAAGTACTTTTAACAAAGATAATAACTAAGCATATGTATATTGCACCAATGAATTATTTAAATGTGATCTAAGTTTATCTACCCACACGTTTCTACTATAGTTGCTATTATCCTTCTTTTAAGGAACCCAAATCCTATAAAGAAAGAACATTGAAAAAAAAGATATTTCAAAACTTCAAAATAGATAAGTAACAGCCTTAGAAGTGTTTTCCAAGTAATTAGGTAAAACAGAAGTATGGAAACATAATATTGAGGCAAAGGACATATGAAGTAAAATAAAGGGGATGGTTAATTTGTAATCAAGTCCTTAGAGACATTGGTGAAGAATTTGAAGCTGCTACATAGATATTTCCCTCTCAACATCACCTACTTGTGATTGCTGATCAATTAGTTTATCTTATAGACCACATTTAACTTCCCGATATTGGCTCATCACCAGAGAGTGTGAGTACATCTTCATGGTTCTCTAGTTGGTCCCTACTTGCACTTTGTCTTTGCTTGTCCCATAGCTTATATCCTTTCCCCTATCCATACTATTTCAGGTTCAAGGCAAGGACACATAGGATCCTTCCAACAATATCTGCAATTTATAGTAGAGAAGTCCACTCCCATTACAATTCTGAAACCAAACATGTTATACTCAAAATAATGAATACAAACACAAGCTGAACTTTGCCCATCAATTTGAAGATTACCAAAATAACTGAATGTTTACTATGTGCTATGGATGAAGCTCCATGCTTTAGCCTCTGCATTGCTTTATCTGACACTGAAATTCCTTCTAAACACATGTAATCTACCGCAGTGGGTTCTCCCTCTCTTCTTATTGCTCTAATAATATTTTGTAATTACCTATACTCATTCCTTCTTCATCTTTGCTTCTCTAAATATATCTATTTCATACTTTTATCTCTATAAAATATTTTATATTTTTAATCCAAATTTTGAGCCCACTCTACATTCTGCCTTCCTTAACTAATTTATCATATTATCTATATGATAAACACACACACACACACACACACACATATATATATATATATATATATATATATATATACAAATTTTTTTCTAGGTTACTCCCACGCAAGAATTGTATCGTAATAAATGCTAATTCCTGATACATACAGAACAATGGTTTACATCTATTAAATACTCAACAAATATGTGATGAGTTGAAACATATAAAATGGGTGCTTTGCTGCCAAAGCCATCTAACAGAAAATAAGTTACTAAATTTCACCAGGCAAAGGATTACTGTATATCCTGATCATAATTTATCTAATAAGTTAAAACATTAATTTGTAGATAAATAAATAAATGTTTTTAATCAGTGATCTTCCATGTTTTTCCTTTGTAATATTTGAAGACTTTGTTTTGTTAACATAAAAATACTGATTCAGTTATTAATAACATACTTTTGTTGAATTTTAGTACTTTTATCCCAAAGAATTAGTGAAGGACTTTATGAAAAAATTAAGACAAGGATTTACTGCCTTAGGTTCCATCTTTTATTTCTAAATTTTCCATTTTTTTATTGTTTGACATCTTTAAATGGTTACATAATTAATTTTAGTTATGTGTATCTTCAGTTTCTCTCTCATTCCCCGTCTTCCCTCTCTGGAACTCATTGTAGCAAGTACTCTCCTGCTTTAATGCCTTTTTGCGTGCGGCCCATTACGTGTAATGAGAGCATGGGTGTAATGATACTTAGTGGAGCAAGGGAAGCTTGCATGTATTGCAGACATGAGAACACAATAGGACAGCTCCTCTCTAACAACCATGAGCCTGCCTCACCCATCCTAAAATGTTTTACCATACAGATAACCCCAGCTCTAATGGGTTCATGACTGTCATGCCCCCACTTCTGCCATGTTCTCTGAATCATGGTGGAGTGATAGAACTTTCCCATTTATGTCAAATATTCTGTTACCACTTATTTGCCACTGGTTAGGTTTCTGCAGTCACTGGGAACCATTGTAGTAAGAAACTTTTACAATAACAGCTGGGTGCAAGCTCTAATCTATGCTATAAACATGAGTAGTGAGAAGGTAGCTTGATAACATGACCATTTAGCAGAATAACAGTTACTTGCATACCTTGGTGGTCAAAACCTCCCCAGTCAAAGACTTAACCAGGGTTACAGAACCAAATATAAGTTCCCATTTGTGGAGCAAGCCATAAATATAATTAGAGAGTAGGTAGTCACCACCATAAGAATTATACTACTGCTCTACTAGAGGACAAATTTTACAAAGGTATGTGATTAATATAGCTTATAGTCACAGCTGGGTAAGACTGATGATGCTCTTTCCCCCAGTGACTTGCATATGCTGCCACTATGAACATATGGCACTATGAACCAGTAAGGAGGAAGCTTACACTTCAGCTCCATGACCTGTGACCATAGCATTCAATACTGTTAACAGTAGGTTCTTACCATCAAGTTCTGGTAGGTAGCCAAGAGCAGTGGGAAAAGCCTGCGTTGTTTAGGGCACCTCTGAGATCCCCCTTGTCAGTCACTCATAGGGAGGTATCCCCTACCCAGTACTGGGACTTTTGTTTGATTATTCATGGTATCTGAGAGGAATAGCATCTAAAAGAATACCTCTATTTAAGCTTTATAAAGATTACATATATTTCTTAGAACTGTAGAATAGTTTACTAAAATGGTTAACTTGAACTCAAATATGTATAGTTTTTAAACATGTTCAACTATTATTAACTAATTTCTCAAGGCATGATATATGTTATAGGCAAGACACACTAATAATAATGTTTACAAATCTCTATATTAAATCATCTTGATAATTGCAATTTGGGACACACTTCATTACTACATAGGATGGCATATGTTTCCTTGTATTATTGGTGACATAGACAGATTATGAGTAAATGAGTTTCTGCCAGTGTATTTCTGTATGCTGATTAGATTGTATTATTGTGGTGCTGGAGAGATGGCTCAGCAGTTAAGAACACTGACTACTCTTTCGAAGGTCTTGAGTTCAAATCCCAGCAACCACATGGTGGCTTACAACCATCCGTAATGAGAACTGACACCCTCTTCTGGTGCATGTGAAGATATAATAATTAATAAATCTTAAAAAAAATAGATTGTATTATTGCAAATCCTATCCCCACCACATAGTCCCATGTGGAACACCATTCTGAGAAAGCTAGTTTAGTTAAAACTAGGTAATGCCATTTTGAAGCCACTCAACAGAGAATGCCTCAGCCACCCAAAGTAGAGGGAAGATGACTGTCTACCCTACTCCTTTTTGAACTCTCCACTTCACTTGGACCACTGGACACCCCTCACCTTTCCTATGAACCTGTCTGACATGAAAGCATTTATAAAGTCCTAAGATAGTCCTTTTAAAAGTAAGTTTATAAAATAGTAGTTTTCAAGATGCCTTTTTCATATATCTTTAGTTTTCTATATGTGAACTACTACTTGCTACTCTTCTTGCTGGCTCCGGTCTTCCCACCGTGCTCCATGCATAAGTGTTTACCTTAAGTAACCCTCAACCCTGGCCTCCATTTCCATGCCTAATGTGCAATGCTATCCTCCTCCTCTCTTTCTCTACTGTCTCTCTCTATTTTTCTTACTTTTGTAAACATATTATTACACTTAATATTCTAAAAATGAAAAGCTGAGATCCTCACATGAGGAAGATCTGGTAGATTTGTCCTTTTGGGCCTGGCTTACCTGACTCAGTGTAATATTTATTTCTGTTAAAAAAATAAAAGAAAAACAAATCCCCAAAACTCAAACAAAAACACTCAAAACAACAACACAAAAGATTCAACCTTATATTTTGCAAGTGGAAATAAAATATCATTCTTATTGTCAAAGACAACAAAGATTCTATATGACAGAATATATCTAAATGTAAGCATTTCAATATATTTGTTTTTCAGTTGTATATTTTTATAGCTGAAAAAGTATAATACTAACAAATATGAAACAAGGTTGACCTCTCAGGTTAAGATACATGCAGTCACATCTTACTAATGTGTTATTTATGAATACATTTTATATTTGTTTGTTGACATCACCTAACGTGCCACTTTTTCTTTTAGACTTTAAAGTTGTCAAGCCGCGTTCTTGATAAAATAAGTATTGGACAACTTGTTAGTCTTCTTTCCAACAACCTGAACAAATTTGATGAAGTATGTACCATTGACTTAATGTTTTATGCATTTTATTAGAAATCAAACAATTCTAAAGAAAGATTTATCCTGCATCAGATAACAGTCATAAGTAGCAAAGTCCCACCAATAGCTAGTTTGGCTATTTCTGGAAACTGGGAAAGCTAGTTGTGTAGCAAAGCACCATTCTGAGGTCAGGTACGATTACCCAACTCAAACATACCTCAGCTTGCTCTTAATAGTGTTTTCTAAAACTTGATCCTTATCAGACTTAGCTTGCTTCCTTTTAGTATAATACTTTAAATTGTTATGTACTTTGGCTAAATATGATACTCTGAGCAGTTCTTGTTCTGTGCTGTCTTATGTCACAAGTAAATTCAAGGTCCTTGAGGACAGATACCATGTTTTATTTATCTTTGCATTTTCAGTATTTAATAAAGCAAGTGTTACAGCTGAATTGAGTAGCAGAGAGAGAGAGAGACAGAGAGAGACAGAGAGAGACAGAGAGAGAGACAGAGAGAGAGACAGAGAGAGACAGAGAGACAGAGAGAGAGAGAAACCTTTTTGGAGAGTCCCTTGTTCTCACGTGTTCTGTGTGGGAACACTAGCTTAATTTTAAAAAGGCATTAATAAAACCTAGGCACAATTTCAAAGATACACAATCTTAATTCCACTGAATAAAAACATAATGTAGTAACTATGCATCCATTAATCCCAATGCATAAATTGTAATATGCTAAGAACCATGAATTTCTTGATTGGATATCTCTTCAGTATTCATTTTCTTCCACATGTATGTCTCTGCTTGGTTTTGATGGTGGAATGTGATATACCACTTGATTTTCTCTGTGCTTTTATTTTTCAGGGACTTGCCTTGGCACATTTTATATGGATTGCTCCTTTACAAGTGACTCTTCTGATGGGGCTTCTCTGGGACTTGTTACAGTTCTCAGCCTTCTGTGGCCTTGGTTTACTGATAATCCTGGTTATTTTTCAAGCTATCTTAGGGAAGATGATGGTGAAGTACAGGTAGTGGTCTTTTTCAAAGCTTGAAGAAACTTGCATTGGGCTTCTCTAAGCCCTAACAATAAAACTATGCCATGTCACTTAGAAGGGATTATTTTAATTCTGTAAATAATTCTTTCTATAAGAAAAAGGCAATTATTTTCCCTGTTGTTCTATAGAATTTTTTTATTCATGTTCTAAGGTTCAGTACATTTTTATATTCATAAAGTTTAGGTAAAGTGGATATTGTATTTCTTTGAACTGGAAGGAATGCCTAAATTGTGTATGGAGTGAACTAGTCTCTTCCTCTCCATATTGTAGGGTCACTCTACCAAAGCACTTATTACTGTTATTGGTAATGCGAGTTATATGATGTGATTATTGCAGAGAATTTGTAGTTTCCCTGTTTGAATGTGATAGAAAGTTGAAAGTCTGGGGCTATACAGACAGGTTTTTGTTTTAGTTTGTATATGCTTTCATTTGCTTCACAAAATGGAGGTGATCACCTCTTAGAGACTTTGCAAAGGATTAGATTAGAGATATTGTCCAAAGTTCATCTAATGGCGGGTATCTGACACTTTAAAAAATTTTTTTTCTTCCTGTTTTTCTGTGACAGAGCATCTCTCTGTATCCCTGGCTGTCCTGGATCTCACTCTGTAGCTGATCTAGAACTCAGAGGTCTATCTGCCTCTGCCTCCTGAGTGCTGGATTTAAAAGTGTGCATTGGCTATGATTTTGTTTGTTCCCAGCTGATAATAACAAAATGTTTATCTATGTAATATGGAAATTTTCAAAATTTTGAATAGTTATTAGTAGATAATTTGACTTGGTTTTGTTATTGATTGTTTGATCAATTGATTGGTTTACAGAGATCAGAGAGCTGCAAAGATCAATGAAAGACTCGTGATCACATCAGAAATTATTGATAATATCTATTCTGTTAAGGCATATTGTTGGGAATCAGCCATGGAGAAAATGATTGAAAACTTGAGAGAGTAAGTTGACATAATTACAATACTGGTCCAATTTTATATTTAACATTTAAAACTGACCACTCAGGTGGATTTTCAACTCAACTCATCTAAAACTCAAATATACATCCTGAGTTTTACATGGTCAGTGGCCTATAATCATTTTGGTGAGCAAATGTTTCCTTTTGTTTTTTGAGACTGGTTCTCACTATGTACCCTTGGCTAGCATAGACCTCTGTATGTAGATCTAGAACCTAAAGGCCTTAAAGGTGCCACCACACCTGTCCCTGGCTTATGGTTTTGCAGTTGATTCAGTTCTTTGTAGTGCATAGATAGTTATCTCTTACTAATGATTCTCCTATACTAGTTCACAGTTGTTTCATACCTTTAATCTAATTAAAACAATGATAAAGATGCTGGGGGCTAATTGAAACCATAAATGGAAATACTGAAATATATAATTGTAAGAGGAAATGGTGATCTTGTATGACACTGTACTTCAAGTATTATGACACAAAGAGCAGTGACAGCCACATTTGGACAACTTCTGTTATTCTGAGCCTGAGCAATAATGACAAAGGAAATTTTCCTTAGTGTTACTCATATAACTTGCTTACAAGAGGCTAAGTCAGTCCTTGTAACAAAAGCCATCTCCTGAGATGGAATCTTTACTTAACACCTGTGTGTATCTTATCTTCTTTCACCTCAGATAACCTTTTGCAGATCAGTAAAGATTACCTCTGACCAAAAAAAAAAAAAAAAAAAAAAAAAAAAAAGAGCACAGCAAGACTGATACATCATTAATAAGATAATTTTGGGTAAAATAACCATGAGCATTGCTGTGACCATGGACCATTTTTATTTAGTTGACTTCCGTGTCCTACCAACTGCAGTCAAGGAAATGCTTTAGACTTCTGGGGATGAGCAGACCAAGAAGGATACTACTAATTTAAAGACACGGGATATATGAGTGTCTCACAGGGAAAAGGAAACAAAGAGTGCTCTTTGCAATGGTGTGAATTTGACTATTTCATATTCCGGGTGCTGGAGACCTGTAGACAATGGTAACTGAGCCACAGGTGTGTGATTGGAACAACAAAGGAAATGCTGAAATGTTAAGTCCTTTGCCATGTAAATAGAAAGAGCAAAAAGAGTGTTTATTTTCCAAATACTATTGCTCACCTGTTTTTGTTATGCCTTTCAAGGTAAATCCAGGAACGGAATTGCATTTTCTTTCCAGAAACATCCTTAAAGAACTTGGGGAATTGCTGAGTTGATAAGAGTTGTTTCTCACGTGAACAGGTCGAGTGCTCCTCCTGCACTGCCTGTAAACACAGCCATGGCAGGGCTGCTTAGCACAGGGTCCAGTTTTCTCAGGCTTCATAATCAGCTTGCAGAAGGCCGGTCCTGTGCCTGACAGGTTTTTGTTTCCTTTTTGTTGATTTTCTTTTTTGACATTGGTATTTTACCCCTCTTTTCCTCACATGATAAAATCCATCTTTCCTATTCTGAATTTCAGGTTGGTTAATTCTAATAGCTAGCATTTGTCTGGTTGTAACCTGTTTGATACATCATGAAATTGTTACCTGAAAAAACTGGAGAGTTCTGACGTAAAAAGGAAAGCAAGAATTACTTTACCCCGCAGAGTAAATACAATGTTCTAGGAGAGACTGACGGGATGCTCTTGTGATTACCTCAGCCTAGAAAACTGTTGAACTGGGCCAAAGGCTATGTTAATGTTCTTGAAAAAAAATCTGCCTTTTATTGCTTTTTAGCAATTAAGGTACTTTCAATTTTTTTATAAGAAACTGATAGAATTTTTTTATGACTCATAAAATGTTAGGGACTTTATGTTAGTGTCTAGATGATTCTGTCAAGTGTTTTGGATCGATCATTCTTTTTCCTAGGTGACTTCTTCCTTTTCTGAGCTGTTCTAAGATATTTGGACAGTTTTGACACTTTACTACCATTTGTAAACAATTCTTTCCTTTTATAAATACCAGGCTCATCAATGTATTTTTTTATCTCCAGAAGAAAGGTATACACATTGCTCTTTTACATCTGCTATGCTGTCATCTAAGCTTAATTACATCTCTACAAGGGAAGTATTACGTTTTCTTTAGTGATGGAATCACATTTAATTAGATGGAAGAGTGGCTTCCTTTAAACATAAGTAAGACTAGTCCATTTTCAGTACAAATTTATTGAAGCACTACAACTCACTAGGCTGATCACAATATAGGCTATACACATGACCTCGTGAACTCAATAGTATATTGTTTTCTTTGAGGACTTTTTTTTTTTTTTTTTTTTTTTTTTAGTTCTACCACTTGACAATAACACTTGCTTCTATGGATTAGAGGTACAGTGGAAGCATAGTGCCTGTATGTCATGTGCCTTCCTGCACCAGGCTGTAGATCAGATACTGTTCCTTTCCGACAAAGCCTTCATTTTGTGTTCACCATTGGCCTTTGCCCACACAAGAACTGGGTTTTTTACAAATGATCACAATGGGCTTGAGGTTTATGGCTCCTGGAACAGTGGCGAGGTTGACTGCAGTATTGTTCTCCATCTTCCCTTTGTCACTAAAGCATTTAACCTCTTCCTGTATATGTTAAAAAAGTAAATACCTCCCAGTTGAAGTACAGACTAGAACAGACTAGAGGATTGCAACTCTAGTGAGGTGTGACTGCAGATAATTACACTGCAATGAAAGGGACTAGGAGGGAGGAGCTACTCCCTGCTCTTTGAAGAACCACCTGCAACTGAATCACTTGGCCCCTGACTGCAGAGTGGCTCCTGGGAAGCTCATGTAGCATCTCACTCAGCAGATGTCAGCAGATGTGACAGGGAGAGAATGCCCAGGAACATGTTTCTCAGGTGTTCTTTGATATATATACCTGTCAGTGCTATTTAAAGCCAAGCTAGAATCTCAAGAATACTAGATATATGATGGATAACTACAAAATTGTCCCTTTTGTTCATAAAGCTTGTAACATTGTTTTCCCTTCCACAAATCACTTCAAACATTAATAAAGAAGTTACTAAAGATATAAAAATAACATGAAAGTAAATCTATTTAGATAATACAATTTAAATTAATTTTAATTATAATTATAAATTTAATTATGATAGTAATTGAAGTTCTTAATTGTTTTATGTTAACAAACATTCTGTGTAAATAAATGGTATATTCTTTAAGAGTCATATGAGCTAATTAAGGTCAAGAGAAGTTTTGTAACTTGCCCAAACTTTGGACTGTATATTCAGATTTTATATCCTAAGACACCTGATTATTGAAAGAAAATAACGTGTCACGTCTTCTTCTGTTTTCCACAGGGTGGAACTGAAAATGACCCGGAAGGCAGCCTACATGAGGTTCTTCACTAGCTCTGCCTTCTTCTTTTCAGGGTTCTTTGTAGTCTTTTTATCTGTGCTTCCCTACACAGTCATCAACGGAATCGTCCTACGAAAAATATTCACAACCATTTCATTCTGCATTGTCCTCCGTATGTCGGTCACGCGGCAGTTCCCCACTGCTGTACAGATATGGTATGATTCTTTTGGAATGATAAGAAAAATACAGGTAACTTCCATGATGATATACTTACATGGTTTTGGAAACATTTTAGAATTTGTATAGTGGGAAAAGTCTCTAAAATGAATGTCTTGATTTTGGATTTATTAATGGATTAGATTTCCTCTCTTCATTCTCATACATAGTCTCATGAGCGCTTACAGTGAAAATCTAATGAAATAAAACCCTAGGAGATTTTGTAGGTCAAATGAATTTAAAATAATTGTTTCTATAATCTAGAAAATCCCATCCAAGAAATCTGTGAATCGATCATTTCTAGGCACCTTGTAAATATCCAAAAACATTGAAGATAAATTTCAGCAGGAAGTTAAAAAAATGTTCTAGCTAGCCCTGGAATGTTCACCTTGTAGGCCCCTGTACTCTCCCATGAGGCATTGCTATGTTCCAAGAACTTCAGCTCCCAGCAGACCAGGAAGTTACCTGATCCCTGGGCAGGTAGGGCTTACAGGGTTATTTTGAGCATTAAGTAAGAAGTAGTTTATTCAGAGCAAGTTGAATAAACTTCTGAGAAAAAAAAATGTCTTATTATCCCTTAAGATGTATATTTAAATATTCAGTGCATAAAGTAAATCATTGTGAAGAATAAATGTGGGATCGAGGGTAGACTGCTTTTTAAGAGGTTCTCCGATTGTTTACCTTGGACTGATGTCACAAATGACAGACAACATATAATTTTAGCTTTTAAATCTGTTTTATTTGGTCTTTGAAACTTTTGAATTAATTAATAGAAATTAGAAGTAGAGAGATTATCATGTGTACCTCTGTGCACAGGCACATACATGTATTGAGTGTCTTCTGGAGATTTGTGATTATGTAGTAATTTGGGTTCCCATAGTTACAGCAACTGCCCTCAAGAGTGTATACCCTGCCCAGCTCATCAAATCCTTTACAGCCCTTTCTATTCAGCGTTTCACCCTCAAGATTAAATCAACTTGAGTTGTGTGACTAGAGCAGTTACTCAAACTTAGAAACATAGTGGCTCTATGACAAATCTTATTTCTCTGCTAATATCACCCTAGTTGGGTGGAGGGATGAGAGAAGAAAGACAGAGAGAAGGAGAAAGATGTAAGAGGAGAAATGGGAGTATCAATGAGCAGTAACACAGAAACATCTGAAAAAAAAAGAGAGAAGGAAATGAGACAAACCAATAGAGGAAGAGAGGGGGTCCAAGGAAGAAGGATAAAAGCAAAGGTTCCAGGTGCACAGTTTAAGTCTTCTGCTCTCCAGCTTTCCTAAGAACCATGTGGTTTGAATTCTCTGATGGAGGCCTTTCTCAGAGAACTGAGCAATAGTTCTATGAAGTCCTTCTCCTTCCCCTTATATAGAGGAGGAATGATTGTGATGTTGCTCGTAAAGAGAGTGTTAAAAAAATTTGTTGTTCTTTTCACTTGTACTAGCCTTGAACTGGTACATGAATAATTGTAAGGGTTTCATTAGAAATTCATATTCTATATAACTGGATAAGAAAGAAACAACTGCACTGATATCTAATGTATAAAACTAATTTCATACACTAATATATTTAAAGAATATATTTTGACTATGATGAGTCCTACTGTTTGGTACTTTAACTTTAAGACAATTGTAATGTTAATTTATTAAGAAACAACTTCTAATTTAATTGTTAAAATCCATACAAGACACTGTAATGTTAGAGTGGAAGAAGATATAACAATACATTTTTGCTATTGCGATTCTACAATTGAAAGGTTTTTGTCTTCATTGACTAGGATTTCCTGCAGAAACAAGAGTATAAAGTACTGGAGTATAACTTAATGACCACAGGCATAGTCATGGAGAATGTAACAGCATATTGGGAGGAGGTGAGATTTCTAAATAGTGTCGATTTTTAAAATATGTAAACAATTGTGCTTTTTCCTTTTCTTGCACCTAAATTTCTACTCAATAACATATAAGATTCAAAAGATATTATATCTCATAGGGATGTAAGGAGGGCTATCCTCTTTTATAAAGTGAAAAGTGGGTAACCAGGAATATTAAATGCAACATAAAGTGCCTTTATTTCTTTATAGTCATATAATTGATTTCATATAATGGGCCAGGAAGATGATACCTTCGATACTAGATCTAAATCCTGTCTCTGCAATACACTTTCCATGTAATCTAAATCATATTATGTTCAAGTTATTAAGCCTCAAGTGTCTTCATGTGTAAAATAGGCATTATTTCCCTACTGACTAAGATGATTTACATGGTCTGTTCATTAGTGCATTTTGCATGTAATGGTCTCTCAGTGAAGATTAACTTCTCAAATCATGACTTCTAAGTCTTCCCTGCCTATCACTCAGAATTGATGAACCACTGAGCTCCCATGAGCAACTTTCAGCAGTTTACTCACTCTGGATGTAGTGTAGGTGACCTCATCCAGCCTCAACATCAGTGAACTGATGCCATGCAAGTGCAAAGCTCTAGGCCTAATTTCAGGCTTGCATCCTCTTCACAGTTATCACTCCTCAAGCTTTACTGCCCTCGTGCTCCAGCATGTTCTCCATCTCCTTTGCGGGCCACACTGAGAGGCAAACTAGGATAGGATGCATTACATGCCAAACTTTCACTAGATAAATATTTTTTTACCATGTTCAACTTCCATTCTTCCTCCTAATCAGATCCTTGATGTTGAACTTAGAAGTACTGTTTATGAAAGGTGAACAGAGATCCCTACATTTGAAATCTAGATGAAATACAATGTTACTTCCTTTTTTCCCCTTACTATTTTTAACCTCTGCTTTTGTGGTTCTCTCTTGTTTCAAGACATCATCATTCCTTTTAATACCATTGTTTGGGTCTGAGTTTTCATATTCTGGAGCCTTAGTGATATCGGCATAATACTACAGAGGGAGTTGTTTCTGTAGAAAGAAAGGCAAGAACAACTGTGAGGTGCAAGTGGATCATAAGAAGTAGCAGACAATGAATTCTCGGGCAGGTTACCTTTAGGAAAGAGGATCTTTGGATGTTGTGGACCTAAAAATAGATTCACTTAAAACCAGGCACACAAGTTTCACAGGCTTCTTCATGATCACTATTTGATGATATATATTTTGCTTTGGAGACAGTACCTCAGAGCTTCCATTGGGCAATAAAGAGGCAAGCAATTTTTAAAAGAGGATTTCTCTCCACCCCATACATACTCTTGTACAGAAAAATTATTTTGAATCCACTAGCAACTTTGTCACTTGTATTTGTAGCCAATGATAAATGTTTGGAGCAAGTCTTAGATGATTGGAAGTGAGGATTGCCTTGTAAATCTACCCTGTGAGCTACTTGTTTTTGACTTTTTGCTGAGCCAAAGTCTACAGTTTTAAAAGAGGAAGATTGAAAAACTGGCCTTATATATTATGTTGAAGATTAATTAATGTTTATTTACTAAGTCTGTAGGAAAAGGGGTATTTGTGTATACTTCCTTATAGTCTTGGTACACACACACACACACACACACACACATACACACATACTTTAGCCAAAAATATGAGACTGAGGCAATGATAAGCAAAAGTCTGATAAAGAGAAATTTTGTTCTCATTACATATAACTATTTCTCAAACACATTCAACCATACTCTCCAGAAACCATGTGCTTTATAGTTATATATTATAAATTAATTAATACTATGTATGTATTTTAATGGATCCTGTACCATGTATTTCTTAAACTGATTGCATATAAAGTTTTCTATGGAAAATCTGAAAGCAATATTATCTTCAATGTGTATGAATAGGGATTTGGGGAGTTACTGGAGAAAGTACAACAAAGCAATGGTGATAGAAAACATTCCAATGACGAGAACAATGTCAGTTTCAGTCATCTCTGCCTTGTGGGAAATCCTGTGCTAAAAAACATCAGTTTGAATATAGAGAAAGGGGAGATGTTGGCTATTACTGGATCTACTGGATCAGGAAAGGTACTGTCTCTTTAAATTGTTAATTTTTTATGAAAGAGGTATAAAAATAGCTTTGGAAGCACAGTTGTTGAACTTGTCAGTAGTTAACCATCAGGCAATTCTACGAAACCTTAATGAATAAGTAATTAAAATCTGGGACTGTTCTTGCCTCTCACAGAAAATTGCTGTGAAGGCAGAGAAAGATCTGGGTTCCCTTCTGACAACTTACTCAGAGAGACTGCTCTTTTGTAAGAATAAGAAGGAAAAACTATTATTTGATTGGAAAAATGTGTAGCTATAAGATTTAAAATATTAATATTTAAAGTTAATTTTATACCTCTCAATTTGATAGTTTATTATTTAAGACTTAAATGTAACCTAATAATCTTATATGTTATACCCTTATATATTTACAGAGATTTTTGTTTAGGTATCTTTGGAGTAGTATGGCTATGTTTTGAAGTTCTGTAGTCCTTGGTTATAGAAAATTTTACAAGATATGTAATTAAGTGAGAAAAGAAAAACAAAATTTTTGTATAGTAATGCTACATTGTACTCAAGGATACTAAACCATAAAGTCTATATTTTGTTCTCCTGGATACATTTATAATATTTATATATGCTTCATATTTCACTTATTCTTAACATTTTCTTCATTCATAAGGAGCTTGGATAAAAATCAATATTTTTCCTTCTCCTGCTACCTGTTTTTCTTTCTACCAAATGGTACATTAGGAGCACTTTCTGTATAAGCATGGGGACCTGAGCTTGAATTCCAAGCTTACATGTTAGGTGGACCCATAACCCCACTTTGAGAGGCTGAGACAGTTGGATCATAGGAGCTCACTGGCAGCCAGTTAAGCTGAAACTGCGAGCTGAAATTGCTTGGTTTGCCACAAGCAATGGGAAGAGACATAGAAGATACTAATATCCTGCTCTGGCCTCTACATGTACACAGAAGGGTACAGGTGTCCACATGTTCACTTGTAGTTCTCTCTCTCTCTCTCTCTCTCACACACACACACACACACACACACACAAACTTGACATCCAGCATTTCTTTTTTTATTGTAGTTTTTTAGAAAACATTTATTAGGTTTTTTTATTGCATATTTTCTTTTATTTACATTTCAAACGTTATCCTCTTTCCCTGTTTCCCCTGTGAAAACTCCCCTATCTCTTCTCCCTTACCCCTGCTCACTCACCCACCCACTCCTGCTTCTCTGTCCTGGCATTCCCCTACATGGGGCATTGAGCCTTTACAGGACCAAGGGCCTCTCCTCTCATTGATATCCCACAAAACCATCCTCTGCTATATATGTGGCTGGAGCCTTGAGTCCCTCCTTGTATACTCTTTGGTTGGTGGCTTAGACCCTAGGAGCTCTGGGGGTACTGGTTGGTTCATATTGTTGTTTCTCCTATGGGGCTGCAAACCCCTTCAGCTCCTTGGGTCCTTTCTCTAACTCCTCCATTGGGGACCCTGTGCTCAGTCCCTTATGTTTTTATAATTTCTTAAAGATGAAAGCAAATTTTCATACTAATAAAATGAAAGTACTTTCTAAGACTGAATCTCTGTTAGTTTATTATGATAAAAACACTCATGTAGTTAGAGCATAGGGGCAGCCCGTAGCCCAAGAGTTTTCAGCAAGTGCTCACTGTCACCAGTCTCCTACTGCAAACTGATCACAGCAATTTAAGTAGGGGCTTGCTCCTCTTTGTGAACCTTAGTCCTGTGTTGCCCAGATCTCTTTCATTCCCTTTGTATTTTTTATGCCTAGAAAAGTCCCTGTATCATGAAGTACTAAAACATCTTTAATCAAATGAGTTAGACTCTTTAAACATTGGAAGACTTCTGATTGGAATAATTGGAGGCAAGAAAAGGATAAGTAATTTGATCAAATAATTTAGCTGTTGTTTTTGTTTGTAGACATCACTCCTGATGTTGATTTTGGGAGAACTGGAAGCTTCAGAGGGAATTATTAAGCACAGTGGAAGAGTTTCATTCTGCTCTCAATTTTCTTGGATTATGCCGGGTACTATCAAAGAAAATATCATCTTTGGTGTTTCCTATGATGAGTACAGATATAAGAGCGTTGTCAAAGCTTGCCAACTACAGCAGGTAAGCATATGTATGAAAAGTGCTGATTGTGTTAGCTACTTGTGTCAGTGTTGTGATAAAATCACTTCACTACTCACCTTGAAAAAAGGGTTTATTTTAAATTCTGTTCAGGGACGATACTGTCCATCTTGGCAAAGGAGAGGCAGGAATGGGAGGATGGCAAGACATGTTATATCCATAGTCAGGAAGCAGACAGCCAGCAGGAAGTGGGGCTTCAAGGCCTACTTCTAGTAGCTTACTTTCTCCAGTAAAGCTCCAAGTTGTAAACATTGTCCTTCCCCAGTGTACCCCCAACTGGAGATAATGTTTTCAAACACATGAGCCCATTGTAGGTATTTAACATTCACACCACTCTATGGATTATGCTCATTTAGTCTTCAGACTAACCAAATTACATAGTTAGTTCTCTATTGAGTTAATGTAAACATATCAAGGACCCCCTAGGAGTAAGCTGGAGTGGGTGGGTCAGTGAATAAAACCATGCTCCTACTTTAAGTTTACAAAATTATAAATAGATGCAGTTTATTTTTAAAGTGTGTTTGGGTGTTGTAAAAATAAAAATTCCTTATGCATGGGGTGTGCTACTTCATGAGTGCACTCCTAATACTCAAGAGACTGAAGCAAAAAGGTCATGAAGTTGAAGCCAGTCTTAGCTGTATAATGAGTTCTAGGCCAGTCTGGATCACATGGTAGGATCATGCTAAAAACTAACAAACCAAAAGTCTTTATGAATTCAATAGGAGTATTTTGTGACCACAGTGAAAAGAGAAACTATCCTAAAAACTTGTGTTAACCTTGAAGAAAATATCCATACTTTTCCAAAAGTCCTTCTTGTACAACATGGGGGTTGATGTATTCTGGGCTTGTTATCAGATCTGTTTTTAGGAGAGTGTTTCTGGGCAAGAATGGGAGGGAGTGACAGGTCTTACTTGGCTTATTTTGGGATTGGTGCGGGTGCGGTAGGGTGGTACTTTCTTACTAGATTTAGATTTTGCTTTGCTTTGTGTATGTATTTTCCCATATAAATGATTTTACAGATGATATTTTGAGTAACCAAAGTCGATCTACAAAATTTACATAATCCAAATATAGCATTTATACATTACTATTAATAAATTTAGAGCTGTGGATCATCCATGCGACAAGTATTAACAACATTCTGGACACGGGTAGGACATTGGAATGTTTAGATGAAGAAAATTTTATATATTGTTAAAGCTTCATAGTAGGATGGCATATATTAATAATAGAGGATTATATGGTTTGTATAGTATATTTCAATAAAATAATGAAAGGAGAAGCAAAATATATTGTTCTTTCATTTGGATGCAAGGACATATTACAATTATTTTATAGTGTATGATTTATTGTGTTTTAGTATAGTTACAGTGGTACAATGATGACCACCCTTTTAGAACCTCTGAAAACACACTCCATATTCATTAATAGTCAAATCCTATTTTTTGTATGTTTGCCAACTCTGTGCAACCACTGATCTATCTCCATAAATTCTCCTGGTCCTTTTCTTTTTCACATTTTACATAAAGGAAATTTATTGAGAATTTCATACTTATATCTAGTGTATGTTTTATCTAATCCATCTCTTGCTATCTTTCCTTTAACTTCTCTCATACTCCCTTCAACCACTTCACCTACCCACATCTGTGCTCTGCCTTAACCTTCAGAGTTCAGTCTGTGATCCTAGTATATGGCCTTGTACCCATGCTATGCTGGCAGCTCTAAGGAAATTTTAATGTAAAGCAATTAATATAAAGCAATTAGTTTTCATCTACTACTTAGACTTGCTGTGCTTTATACAGTATCCCGAAGAGTGATAGAATCAGACCAATAATGAATTTAGTTAAAAATGGAGAAAAAAGAGAATATTTTAGGAGTACAATGAAGAAACAGAGAGACTCCATCAGTGTCTATCCAAAAAATAGCAGCCTCCACATGCAGAAAAGGGTAATAATATTCCTGACAGTGTGATTCTTTATAGAATTCTGAGGATCACAAGAAAAGCTAGTGTCCCCAAGAGTTCTTTATTAGGAACATTGGAACTATGAAAAAGAGAGAAAGTCAGACTGGATTTAAGAAGTGAAAAATGGGATCTGGTTGTTTAGAGTAACCGAGGAGACAGTTGCCCAGTGAAACATTTGGTATAAAATCCTTCCAGTAAACATCAAGTTATTTTTGCTTATTTTGATATATAGAATAATATCACTACAAAGGAAAGCAGGAAAATACTTTGAGAGCCAGTTGTTCTTAGAAAGTGAATTCTGTAGAGACAAAGTTGTTAAGGACAAGAAGAGGCTCGAAACCAAAGAATAATGAAAAGACATTGATATGATATCAATATTGACAAAACTGGTCATAGAGAAGATGATAACAATGGCATTTTACATTTTTGGCTACATGACATAGTTAACAAAATTTGGGTATCTATGGAAGAAATTAAAATGACAGCAGAGCCTGGAGGTTTGGAATGTGGGTGCATTGGCTTTCTGCTCAGTGTCAGTGAGAGCTGGAAGTCACACCACTTTAGTGTTTCTTCGGACCCCCAAAAACTATACGTGTCATTTCTTTATGTCAGACTGTTTTGGTTTGATTTCCAGTGCTATGCTTTTGACCAAAAACAACTTCAGGGAGAAAAGGGATAATGTGGCTTATACTTCCTGGTCACAGTTGATCATTGGTGAACTCAGAGTAAGGAACTAAAGGTGGGAACTTGAAGCAGGAACCAAGAAGAATGCTATATTCTCTTCTGCTCTTTGTCTTGCTAGCTTCCCTAGCTTTCTCTTACAAAGTAGAATACCTGCCAGGGAGTGGCACCACCCAATGGTCAGCTGGGCCCTCCCACATCAATTAGCCATCAAGACAACTTCCCACAGATATGCACAGGCCACTGGAAAAATTTCTATTTCCAGGTGACTGTAGACTCTGTCCAATTTCAATAGAAACTGTCTACTTTAGGAGAGTCAAGGTGAATAGCAAATGAAAGCTTAACCATTTCTCATATAAAGGATTTATATGACAAATTTTGGGGAAACAAACTTAAGGTTCTAATTTCTGTATGCTATGACAGTTGTTGGATTAAAGTCAGTGGTGAAATTTGAGCCTACTTGGATAATTCAGGAAGCCCCTCTCTAAGAGAAGACTTCTTGAAGAACAGGTCAAAAAGAAAGGTAACACTATGTATAAAAGAAAATGAATAGGTGTGAAACCACCTATTACAGGGATTGTAAGCATCTTGATAGGGCCACGGTGCAATTAAAGAGAATGAGTGAACAGGGATGGACTTAGGGAGCCAGACCTGGGAGGTTTATCCTACAGAACTGTTAGCAAGAGTGCTGTGAGAGCTTTGAAGGCTGTTCCTGTCATTCTGGGATGATGGAGAGCAGAATTAAGGTGGGTACAAAATGAAGCTTAGCATAGCATAAATAGCATATATTTTGAAATCATACAAAGCTAAGTCATAAGGTTATTTAACTTGTGCCAATACTCGGCTTTTCTGCTCTGCAATATGAAGCTAATATCACCTATTCTATAGCTTTTGTAAAGTGCTCTAGCACATAGAAAGTTCATCATAAGTAAAGCACCAATTATTATTATTACTGTCATCATCGTTGGCAATAGTGCTCTGTTCACGGTTGTGACTAGAAGAAGGGAGACTAATAGGAAACTGTTTTAGTTACACAGATTATGGTCATGATGTACAAGAGACAGCAGTTACATAAAAGAATTGTGGGAATATAGGAAGTTATTATGTAATTTTTATTCATTGGAAAGGACAGTGAAAATATAGTTATTCATGGAGAATAAGGTATTTCTGCAAATAATGTCTTTAAAAGTGTATATAAATTGGTTCAAGATTAAGAAATGTAAGATCTTTAAAACAACATTCAGAAAAATGGACATGTATAGGTCATGGCCTCAAGAAGGATATAGAGAGAGTGAACAAAGTAGAGGGTCACAGATGTGGACATGTATAGGTCATGGCCTCAAGAAGGATACAGAGAGAGTGAACAAAGTAGAGGGTCACAGATGTGGACATGTATAGGTCATGGCCTCAAGAAGGATACAGAGAGAGTGAACAAAGTAGAGGGTCACAGATGTGGACATGTATAGGTCATGGCCTCAAGAAGGATACAGAGAGAGTGAACAAAGTAGAGGGTCACAGATGTGGACATGTATAGGTCATGGCCTCAAGAAGGATACAGAGAGAGTGAACAAAGTAGAGGGTCACAGATGTGGACATGTATAGGTCATGGCCTCAAGAAGGATACAGAGAGAGTGAACAAAGTAGAGGGTCACAGATGTGGACATGTATAGGTCATGGCCTCAAGAAGGATACAGAGAGAGTGAACAAAGTAGAGGGTCACAGATGTGGCTGACAAGGAACAATGGAGGGGACAAGGAAGGGCTTAATAAATATTTACAAAATAGTTATACGCTCTAGTTTTTCGTTTTTAACGTATTTCATACATAGATCTTCAATTACTTGCAGACCATTTCCTGTTGTTATGCTTTCAAAGCTTACTTCACTTTTACTGCTCTCCAAAGCTTCCCATTAACTGTGTGACAGTGTCTGCCTAGCCTCCTCTAGTGGAGACTGAACTCAGGGTCTTGCCTAAGCTCTGTCATTATATGCCTAGTTAGTCTCCAAACCCTCAGGGTTTCTGTTTTCATGCATTCCATTTTGTGTGTGTGTGTATGTGTGTGTATGTGTGTGTGTGTGTGTGTGTGTGTGTGAATGCTGTATTCTGCGTGTTATCTTGGTTCTGTCTTTTAGTTTGTCTTGAGACTGTTCTGTCACTCTCACTCACACCCTCTATCTTGCTCTCCTTGAAATTAAAGGTCTCTTTTGCCTCAGCTGTTGCTACTTGGACTACCCTCAGCTTTCCTTAGTCACCTGTAGTTCTTTGCCCAGGGCTGAGACTCCTGAACTTTTCCCCTTCTGTATTAAAAAGTCCACTGGTGTCATTGTTGTCGATTGTCCCTTTAATTTGCAATACCCTTCTTTTTCTTAGCTAAAATGTGAAGTAAAACTATTTTTTTAATTTTAAAGAATCCCTAAGTCTTTGTTCCTTTTGTGTGCCACTGCTTTTTGCCACCGAGTTAGAACCTTTTAGTTAATATATGAAAAGCTTTTTTCTTAAATCCCTTTGCTCTTTAAAATGGCCAATGTAGTATTACAATGAGCTATGCATATGCTGTGGTGTTATCTTCTGCAGTACAGAGTAAAGTTCTGAACACAACAACTCTAAAAATGTTATTTTAACTTAGTCTATTTAGTGTACCGATAGAATAGTACATTTTTACTGGATGACTGTTTTGGAAATGATTTGAGGTAACATGATGGTTGGAAGAATTTTGCTCAGAAAAGGTTCTGTGAGTGTTGTGGTCTCAGAATCTGAGCAGATTGTTTCTTGAATGAACACACTTTTTGGAAGCTTGGAATGATTGTGCTTGTCTGACTATAAAGAAAAGCATCAGGAGTCTCCCCTGTTTCCAGTGACTGAAACTTCCCTGTTTGTTCCTGTTATATAAACACACATTTGGTCAGGTACATAAGGAACTTCAATACATTAAAATACCTTGTTTTCTTAGATAAATAAAATGTTAAGTAAAACTTCTTTTTTAATTTTAAAGTATCCCTAAGTCTTTTTCCTTTTTTATGCCACTTTTTACCATATATACATATAAATACACATACGTATGTATGTATAATGAAGATTTAAGAATGTAGGAATTTTGATCACAGGAACACAGTATACCTACAGAGTCCTCAGTGGCTCAACAGCTGGCACCAACACAAGAATCCCTCAGCATAATCTGTGGATGGTCCCATTTGCGAAATCCAAACATTCATGACTCTGTTTTCATTTTGACTGCTGAAGTTGATCTGTTTCCCAATGTGTTGCATCAAGGCTTGGAATTAGAGATGGGGCTGCAATATCCTCTTCCTCATGCTTGTGATTTTGTTCAACTCTGAGATCTTCAAAGTCCCCTGTGTGTTGTGATGCTCAGTGTCACAGGAGTATGTGAGTGTGGAAGGGCAAAGCATGCACAACATATTTCACATAGTTTTCTGATTTCAGTCTGTTGTTGGAAATTATTCACTAGATGAGGCAGCTCAAGGGCAAAGGGCATGGTGGTTCTGTTGATAGAATAATTTTTAGCATGAAGTCTCAAATAAATATGTTATATTGTTAATATGTTTTATATATATATATACATATATATATATATATATATATATATATATATATATATATATATACTTTTAAGCTCTCCTTTGGGAAAAATGTCCATGCTTTGCTTTTTAAAGATGAATTTTAGAGTCTAGATTTTAAGATAACAGACTTTTTGGTGAATTGAGAGTCACTTGCAAACACTGTTCTGCATCCTTGTGTCCATTGGCTCTCTCTTCATTTTCCTCTGCTGGCCGTTAGGGTTTTCTTGACACATTTCTTTTCAGTGCCCAGCACTAGAGACTGTTCTAGCTTTAAAAGAAGAATTAGTATGATTTAGCTCTAGTAGAATAACATGTCTTATGAAATTATAGTCCTGTTTCAGTGTTGAGAGAGAGCAAGGGTTTACATTGTTCTCTCATCCACCTTCCCTGCCTCACATAGCCCCAGTGACAAGAGAATTCTGAACAGGCCAGTGTTTGAGTAATAAATGACTTGATGGTCTTTATTCTGTGACTCATTTTCTTATAAAAGTACCTGGGTTTGGAGAAGTAATTAAAGTTTATAATACTTTATGGTGGGGTGTAAGGATGGGCAATGTGCAAAGGAGGTCAGGGGCTTAGGATATGTAATCAGTTTCCACAAAATTATTGTGATGCCTTTGAAACCACAAAATGATCCTCATCAAGTAAGTATCTGTCATGACAGCCATTACACATGCACTGAATTACTATATGAGCTGAAGAAGGAGGAATTGTGCATGTCTTTCTCTTCCATAGCTGCTTAGTGGTTTTTGTATTTAACTTGCTAGAGAAAATACTGAGAAGAAAATTGTCAAGAATTCAGTAAAAGATTAAAAAAAAGAAGAAGAACCATCTTGGGAGAGAAATTGGCAAGAAGTTATTAAAAAGTTGGGAGGGAAATAAGCTGAGAAATGAGGGTGTTCCGAAAAATAAATTCCACCATAGAGATTCCACATGACTAACTGAATTTGAATTTGACCTCTGGCTCTCCATGTTCTGCATGACAAACCTATGAGAAGGTGAGACTTAACCTTTGAATAGTCAATTTACCAAGATGTATAATTCACAGCTTTACAGTTAGAAGTAATGAGAAGATAAGTGCCATAGGACTCAGCATTGTACTAGCTCAGACATAATGTATATCTAAAGAAGATATTTGAAACACATTGAACTATGTCCCTTTCAACCAGAATGAATCACATTGACTATACCGTACCATGGACTACCTATAATTTTCTGATTATATGTGGTTAGGAAACACTAGATATTATTTACTATAACATGAAGCCAAGAATACTTATAGAGCTACTGAACCAGAACTAAATGGGAATGCCATAGTATTTTATAGTCTGAACTGCTATTTCACTGCATTTGAGCCTTGGAACTTAAAAAATATGTACTAGCTAATATTTAGGGAAAGAGTATCTATGCTAAGCACTAGCATGAACTGGCCCATGGAGTTGTCACTTCTGATTTATTTAGTGATAGCTTCAGCAAGAGTTTGCAGGAGAGAGAAATACGCTGATTTCAAAGTGCAGACTAGGCCTTAGGCCCTAAGCGCATGAAGTTCCGGTGCTAATTATCAGGTTAACACATAAGAGTTCTTAAGTCACAAAAACCAAAATAGCACCAGGATAGCCACTCCTAGTGAGATTTGAAGTCAACAGAGCAGTAGCTTATGAACATAATTATAACTGTCTGAACAGACTACCTCATGAGTAGACTGTGAAACTATGGCATGTAAGCCTGGCCTTCATATTTAAAACAAAAGATTTAACAATAGGGAAACTTACAAAGATAAAAATAATTTTATGAAAATCCTTATTATGTGTTTCCAGTTTCTACCTTTTTCAAGGTATAGGAAATCTAGATTCAGAGTTCTCCATATTTAGATGGTGAATAATATTATTTAAACCAAGAAAAAATAAAATATAATTTTAGATGCAGAATGGCACTCTGAAAACCCTAGCTAAACTTCACATTCGTGGAAAATTTGACATTTTACCAGACTTGTAACTCTATAGATGTTCATAGAAGCTTACCCAGAGAAGGAATCCTAGTGTTTGCTAAATTGAATGAGAAGTCTTCTCTGGATAGGTGGAATGTTCTAGCATTGACAGCTATTAGAAGTAACTCCATAATGATAGGATAAGTGCTTTTATTTATATTCCTTATTTTTGGTTTAGATTGATGAATTAAAAAGAAATTGATATCAGCTGGGTATGATGGCACATGCCTTAATTCCAGCATGCGGGAGATAGAGGCAGATATGTCTCTGAGTTTGAGGTCAGCCTGGTTTACAGAGCGAGTTCCAGGACAGCCAGGGCTACAACACAGATGGAGCCTGTCTACAAAAAGAAAGAAAGAAAGGAAGAAAGAAAGAAAGAAAGAAAGAAAGAAAGAAAGAAAGAAAGAGAAAGAAAGAAGAAAGAAAGAGAAAGAAAGAAAGAAAGAAAGAGAGAGGAAGAGAGAGAGGAAGAAAGAAAGAAAGAAGAAAGAGAGAGGAAGAGAGAGAGGAAGAGAGAGAGGAGAAAGAGAGAGAGGAAGAGAGAGAGAAAGAGAGAGAGGAGAGAGAGAGAGGAAGGAAGGAAGGAAGAAGGAAAGAAAGAAGGAAAGGAAGGAAGGAAAAGGAAAAGGAAAAGGAAAGGAAAGAGAGAGAAAGTGTGTGTGTGAGAGGGAGAGAGAGAAGAGAGAGGGAGAGAGAAGAAAAAGAAGGAGAGAAGAAGAAGAAGGAGAGAAGAAGAAGGAGAGAAGAAGAAGGAGAGAAGAAGAAGAAGAAGAAGAAGAAGAAGAAGAAGAAGAAGAAGAAGAAGAAGAAGAAGAAGAAGAAGAAGAAGAAGAAGGTTAATCTCAGCAACTTTCACTGAGCTCCCACTATAAGCACAATGGTGCACTAAGCATGTACATGTTGCCTGCAGGTATAACTAGTAACTTGTCTACAGTGAGATTTTTGTTACAAAAATTTATAGCAGGATGGCATATATTCACTCAGTAAATATTTATGAATATATGCATCAAACTAATGATTATACTAAACTCTGGGAACTACACTGGTAAGAAAGGCACAATGCTTGCTCTCAAAGAGGTTTTTTTTTTTTCTCATAGAAAAGAACAATTAAAGATTAGCATAGATTAATGTATCGTATGTTTCTTAGGGTTCTTTTTTACATTAGGAAGTTAACAATGTGCTCCTAAAAGATGATGGAAGTTCCCCCCAAGGAGGTGACATCTAAGTGAGAGCTGAATGAAGAAGCAGAAGAGCATTTTAGGAAGGGAACGGAATGTACAAGGGTGCAGAACCAAGAGAAGATATTGTACCCGGCAGCGTGGGGAGCCTTGTGCATTTAGTGGAGTAAGCATGGGCATCTGGAAAGAAAGGCTGTGTGAAGAGGGGCGAACTGCGGAACGGAAAGGTAGTCACAGTCTCAGAACCCATTCTAGGAGACTCAGCAAAGGCTTTAAAGTAGGAGGTAATGCCACACAATTACCTTTTTCAAAGATGTTTTCAGTTATAATGTATAGTTATCATGCTCTCAATTAAATGACTAGCAAAGCTGCTGGCAGATAGATAATTTCAGTTACCTATCTGAGAGACAGAGACAGAAGGATTCTCCAAGTCAGGGCCCGCCTTGTCTGTGTAGTGAGTTCCAGGCAAGCTGGGGCTACACAGTGAGAGTGTTAAAACAAACAAACAAACAAACAAAATTTAAAAACTATTCACTGAGCATAAAATATAAGATGTAATAGTGACTATAGTCACCATGCTACAGGGTAGATCTCTAGAACCTATTCATCTTGTCTGAGACATTCTGTCTTATGAATACTTCTCTATGAGGGTGCTATTTGCTGAGCAAGTTGATACAATAAAAGCATTGTGCTTCATTATGGAAATCTGGAAGGGATGTAGAATTGTGATGTATACATTCTATCAAAATGTATAGAAACTAAGAAGGGCAAAAAGTAGGTAAGGTATATAAGTAGAATATTGGTTTAAAATATCTAAAACAACTGAACATGTAGTACTCGAGCTAATTGATAATTAAGACAGTAAGCACAACTGAGTGGCAGTAGGAGGCTCCATGGAGGGGAGCTCCCGAAGGCTCAGTGCAGAAGAGCAGAGATGACTTACAGCACAACAAGGCCAATCCATAGAGTAGGCTGTTAGTCTGAGCTCCAATACGTGAAGGGCCCCTTCATTTGGAGAATTAAGAGAATGAAAATAAGATATTACATATGAAAATATAAGGTGAGTGTAGTGGGAAATTAAAGAATTTCATATTCATTGGAAAGTTTTTACTATGTTTCTTTGTGGCGTCATTGCTTTAGAACAAAGGACACACTTAGACAAGGATCTTTGTTCTCAGCTTACATTTTACTCAAAGGAGATAGACTTTCACAGACAGAACACAGGAAGGCAGCTCTTGAGAGACAAGAGATTAAATGGGAACTTCAAAGGTAGTGGGGCTTGAAGCTCTTCTAAGAATATGAGTTATAAGAGACTTCATAGTAGGAACCAGAAAATAATTTGGGAAACATAGTCTAGATAACACAAGATGTTCTACTGAAGTATGGTATTCTTTTCCCCAGGCATTAGATTTGTCCTAGCATTAGGGATAGGTATAGTTAGAGGAGAAAATAAGGAATTGTACCACTTAAATATCCATACTGCCAATGACATAGGAGTTATTTAGAGAGTTTCCTTGCATCTGAGTTTGTGCTATCCAGAAGTCTATGACTAAATGAGTCTAAATGAGGCATAATGGAATTACAGACACTGAATAGCGTTTGAAAGGATTTTTGGCTGTTTGGCTGGTTGGTTGGTTGGTTGGTTGGTTTCATTTAGCAAAAGCCAGTGAAATCCAGTTCCCATATCATCTAGAGAGCTGTAGGGGAGTTCAGGAATCCCAGAACTTTTCTATTCCTGGACACTCTTTCCCTGCACACATAAAATCACTGCACTCTACAGTTCCTCTCTTAAGAATGCTTGAGCTATCCATTCTGAATATAAACCCAGATCTATACACACAAGGAAGTACACAATAGCAATAGCTATATTTATATTCACACACATACACACACATGAAAACTAGTTAGAAAACAGTTTAGTTTGTGTTATGATATATATATATATATATATATATATATATATTCTCCTGTATGTGGATATGTGCATATCATGGTAAATGTGTAGAGGTCAGATGGCAAATTGGGTACTGAGCTTTACTGTCTATACCATGTTTGAGGCAGAGTTGTTCCTTTTGTTGCTATATACACTAGGCTAGTTGGCTTGTGAGCTACTGGACCTCAGGCAGTTCTCCTGCTCTACTTTTCATCTTCCAGTACAGGCATAATAGGATTACACACACTCAAGGCGTCTAATTTTAATGTGGATTCTGGGGATCCAAACTCAAATTGCCGGGCCTGTGAAACAGGTGCTTTATCCCACTGCGCCATCTTTCCAGCCCAAAGCCTTTAGTGTTGATGGCAACTACTATAACATCAATACTTATATTTTTCTTTGTTATAATAAAGATGATGTTAAGTGTTTTTTTTTCTGCTATAAACTTGGTTACTATTCACTGGTGACGGTAAATCTTTTTATCTTTAAATTGATGAAAACTTTTACACCCCCATCTTTTTTAGCAGAGCTTAGTCTTTTGAAAATGTTTCTTCATGCAGCTATTTTGTAATAAAGTTTGACTTATGTCAACAACCTATCTTATTTATTAGACATAACCCAATTTAAATGAGCTCCTTAGTGTCTGCATTCTGTTATGAGGCTTACATCTGTGGATCTCTGTCAGAGACTACTAGGTATCTGCTTGCCACACTCAAATGTACAATAAGCTATGTAGAAACGATCACTAAATTTTTCTCTTTTTCCAGTGCTTTCTTGGCTGTCCATTTTCCCATCCTGACTTCTTCCTACCTGTTTTTCCTACCTTTCTCTTCCATTGGCTATCTTCTGTATGCACAAAACAAAGCAGTGTTTTGTGATTTTTAAACCTTATTAACAATGGCATTAGCTATCCAGTGATTTACCGTTAGAGATATGCTTTATTGAGCAGCATTTCCCTGAAGTTAATGTTCCCTTAACCCTGGCTTCTCACTGTGCCCACCCTCTTCTTCCCACAAGCGTCTGTATTGTCAAGGTTGTTCTAAAAATGATAAGCCAGCCATATAAAAGTTTATTGTATTTTCCTATCTTCAAAGCTACAGGAAGCTCAAATAAACTCAGCAAATATTGCTCAATTACACAAGACTATTAAATGTAACACCCCACCCTTCTAAAGAGCACCTCCTCTTCTATATCTTTCCCCTTTCTTTCTTAGTATAACAGCCTAGATCATTATGGCTCTATTGTGTGATCAGGTCAGAGCAAATGAGGTTCATATTAACAAGTTTCCTTAATAACTTCTGGTTTGTTTGATATAGTTGAAGGATACCAAGATGATAAATTCTAAATTTCTAAGAGAAGTCAGTGGTAAATGTGAATAAATGGAACATACCACAATAAGTATGTTCTCTAGTCCTTAATGATAAAGTAAGTTAATCTTTATTGCACACTTATTATAATATTACTTTGACCCTCTCCAGTGTGCTTATCTCAGCATTTTCAAGTGTTTTACAACCTCAAACACACACATTGTGTTGTGTGCACAGACTGCTTTGAAGTTGACATTTGCCTTTCTGACTAGGCTGTAATAAAGGAAGTCAACCTCCTGAGAGAACAAGTGTCAGATGAGGATTTCAGGCCCTGGCAAGCACCGCTGTTCAGGGTTAAGTGCAGACACCCAGGTTCCTTCCAGATGCCTTTGAGTCACCACAGGTGCAGCGATTTTAAACAAATAAAGTTTCTGTGAATTAGCTTGAGAGCCTCACCTTAGTTTGGTAGATATTTGATGTTATTTGTAGATAAACTACACTGAAAAAAATAAATAAAATATCAAAAAATTAAAGTAAAGAAATTAAAATTGGGAGTAGAGAATAATTTGAAAGCAAAGTTACTAATGTTCTCCTTCTATAAGAATAGTCTTTGATTACATAAGTTTATACTTCAGGATAAGACAGTTTTATTTTATTAAACAAAATTCTTCTGGGCACTTAATAAGCATGTGCAAGGGCCTCTATTTCATCCATAGCACCAATTTAAAAAAAAAAAAAAACTAAACCAAAATCCAACAGCTAATTTTATAGAATATTTTATAGCTAATTTTATTGTCAAATATTATCTAATACCTTTGTCTAGGACCCTTATTCCAATAGATGCTTTTCTTCAAGGAGTTTTATGAATAAATGCCCCTCACCCTGCCCCCCCCCCAAATTTCCAGAATTAACAAAGAAAAGCAGCAGCTGTAGCTGTGGCCAGGCTTCCTCTAAAACCCACGTGTGCTCCTGCAGCACTCTAAAGAGCACACAACACACCCTAATGGATGGCCATGTACCCACGCTCATGCTGGGCAACACTAGTTGAACTAAGGGGATTATTGATAAAAATAAAAGACAAGGTTTGAGTAAGAATGGGGTGAGGGGTAGAAGGGGGTGTTAGAGGGAGGTAACTGGGATTTATATGATCAAAGTGCATTGTATAAATGTGTGGGGTTTTCAAAAAGAATATATATATATACTTTTTGAAATATATATATTTCAAAGAATATATATATATATATATATATATATATATATATATATATATATGCAATAGCTATTAACAAAAACCAGAAAAAAAATGGAAGGGACAGATGAGGAGGGTTTGGAGGGAGGAAAGGGAATGGATAAATGTAATTATGTTACAATCTCAGACATAAAAATAAAAGATTAAAAAACAAATCCTCATGATAGGCAGAAGTGGTATAACAGTTTTTAAATTGTGATTTTTACAGGTGGGGAAAATCTATGAAGTCTGAAACCAACACCCTTAAGATAAATATATTACCAGATTTGAGTATCCTTAGTAGTCAGGAAAGGTCAATGTTTAATGATGCATGCAAAACAGAGTGCTTTGTTTTAAATCAAACAGAATGTTAAGTACTCATAAATTTGCAGATGGATGAGGCATAAACTGAGTAATCAAACCAAGTGCTCAGATTAATAAGAGGATATTGGCAGTGCTGATGAATTAGGCTGTAATGAGCGTAATCTCAGTAGATCCCCGCTGTCTGTCCCTCATTTCACTCTGAACAGCGTGAAATCTTCACTTATGGAGTGAAAGTTACCCATATTTCTCTTCACGAGTGGATTCAGTCCATAAACAACAGTTCAAACCTTGGCTCAGTAGGCAGATCTACTTTCATACCATTGAAAGTCAATTCATAGAAATAATATGTTATAGAAGAGAACATTTATGTCTCACTGTCCTTATTTTGTTCAGTGTTAAAACCCTGTATAACATCACCAAAACTGTGCCACAAAACTCTAAGATTCATCAAATAGAATAATGAAATATGTATTTTTCCAATCCATTTAAAACAAGTTACACCCATATACACAGTTCAGCTTTAAAATTCACATAGTATATAATTTGCACACATTATTCTCTAACTTATTCAGTTCCCATTATCTTTTTAAGATATAACAATATCTATTTACATGTTTATTCACTAATTTAGGGAGGAGTGAGTGTGTACATGTGGCAGAGGGCTCATATGGAGGTCTGCAGTGTCAGTCCTTCAACCTTGACAGCCATTAATGAGTGTTTGCTGGGAGGAGAGGTCCTTGGTCCTGTGAAGGCTCCATAGATGCCTCAGTGTAGGGGAACTCAAGGTGGGGAGAGGTGGGAGTGGGTGGGTGGGTGGAGGGATACTATCATAGAAGGGGGGATGCTATAGGGGGTGTACGTGGGGGGGAAGGGGATAACATTTGGAATGTAAATAAAGAAAAATATCCAATAAAAAAACCTTCCTATCAGTGACTTTAATCTTTTTGGTCATTCTGACTCCTAAATCAAAATTTCTATTATTTTGTCTCTATTCTACTTAGATGAATATGTAAGAGATTATAAATATATTTTCATGTTTATTAACCATCTTGATTTCCTCACCTTTACCCTTGAACACCTTTTGTAAGATATTATGATGGATAAAATATGTATTATATAGATCACTGCTATAGGAAACAATTGAATGAAGAGTCCAGTTGTGTTTTGAAGTCCTTAACTGATTTGCCTTGAGATTACCTCTACATTCATGAATGTTTCCGGCAAGATTACTAAAATAGATTTCTATTTTGAAAACATAAGAACTATTAGCTAATTTTTGACATAAAAATCACCAAGCTGCTTTGCCAAATTCTCCCTTGGACTAAATTGGTATAATATTCTCCCATACCAACCATCAATCCTACTTTAGGATCAGAGTTGCAGTGGGCTCTTCAGACTGCCCATCTATCCCGTGTGTTTCCTTTTCCACAGTATCTCCCCCAATTAAACTCTTGGACATTTGATATCATGTTGGAATCTGGTCGGAGAATTTTGACTGATAGCTGCATATATTACAGTATCATCTTCTGTAGTGATAGTTTTTGTTATAATTTTTATATAGTCAATTTTATCTAAATGCCATTTTATGTTTTGACATTTCTGACTCCTCTTAAAGATGTTCATTAGAGCACAAAATAAAGACATTCTGTTATAATAGTTTTACATTTTCATTTATCAAGAATATGGGTTATTAGAATTATATGGTATACAGTTTTATGTTGACATTTTACATTTTTAATTAAAATATAATTGCTTCTCTTACCTCTCCCCTTCCTTCTCTCCAAACCCCTCCATTTCCCCTCTCTCTTTCAAATTGGTGTCCTTTTTATTATTGTTACATGCATATGCATAAATATATAAATACTCATATTTTAGCATTAGCCAAGAGTTGTTTAACTAGATGGAAGGCACGCTCAACAGTGAGATTTTCTATTTAGGAAAGTAATGTGAAAGGCAAATTGCCTGAAGCTTCAGTTTCTTTATTATCCTAATAGATCTTTTGAAATGATCATAAAATATCTCTGGATCTATATCTATCATAACAAAGTAGCCCAATATTTTTAGGTTCCACTAATGATGATATCTAAAGTTCTGTTAAAATTTTATGATATATCTTAATTATAGAAACTTTTAATATCACTCTTCTTCATCCTGATCAAAGTTGTCAGAATACAGATTTCTAGATTTCTTTGAACAAATCTACTCTACTTTGAAGAAATTTAGTCCACTGCTGTTTCTATTGAAAAAGAAATTGACTTCGCATGTTAGCCCTGTGGTCAAATTGTAGACAAACATTTAAGATAACTAGATCTTCCTTACAGAAAAGTCATCTAAAGATATAAATGGGAAACAACTACTCAGTTCGCAATAATGGCAAACCTTAAAGTATTTAGTGATTGTTATAGCTCTCATGGGACATTTACAGAATATGAAGAAAATTATAAATCTTATTGAAGTATTGAATTCAACATCTGAATCAAGATTAAAAAAACATTTTAATTTAGTGTTGCAATCTAGAATTCTAAGTAAATGCAAGGTATTTAAAAGTTGCAAATAAATTCTAATGAGGTTATCTTAAACTAAACTTAATATAAAATCTTAGAAGTACTTAATTTATTGACAAATTATTTTGGTGGAATTTTGGCTTCATCATCTGTAGACTTGATATCATGGTATTTGTACTTCTTATATTTGAAATGTTAGTGAGGAAGAATTACTGCATTAAATTTGCTCAAGTCAACACTTGAGACTATGTTACCTCCTCTTCTAATGATCTATTATTTCAATAGTTGACATGGCTACTATGTCAAAAACTAAGAAAGCCAACTCTTTTATGAGGAAGGATTATATTTTATAAGATATTAAATGATATATAATCTCATTTAAAATCCAGGACCCAAAAGTCCAGAAAGTATTAATATAGAAAAATAAGTGAACCCAGGACTAGGAACCAGGACAGATGACACAGGCATCAGTAAACCATTCACTTGATGATTATTGTTGCCTTGTAACAAATGAAAGATAGGGCAGACAAATAGAAGGTGTTGAACATTTTATTTTGAAAATAGTATTCAAGGTAACATATATAGCTAGCTGGTGGGGAATAGATAAATTTATTTCACAAATTGTTTTTTGCACATGATAAGTGATATGCACAGTGAAAACAAGAGAAACGAATGGAGTTTTTCATATGCAGCCTAGAAAATTGCAAAAACTACATAAAAATATTAGACACTTCAAAGAAGAAAATGCAACACAGCAAATATTTTAAATCTTTGTGATTAAGAAAAATGTAAATTAAAAGAGAAAATTAGCAAAAATTATTGTAATCATACTAGTATAATTTAGTAAATTGTAATTTAACTCTTTAGTTGCTTTGTAAAGCAATCTGGGGGTAACTTTTGAAAGTAGAACATACGCATTTGATAAAATCATCCTACTCATGAGAATATATCTTCGAGCTACAGATCACAAAAGCATATATGTATTCAGTGATATTAATAGTAGGCTTTGTAGGGAGGAAGTGGGGAGCAATTGCCAGGGAAGAATTGCACGCCTCACCATTTTAATGTAGTCTGGACTACAAAGAGGAACCAATGACTTCAAATGAACCACAGGGAAGCAGCCTGCATGGATCTGCTCTCTTGTAGTATTCCGTTCTCACAGTGTTGTAAGTCCTGAAACATTTATTTTTTTGAGTGCCTCATCTTATAGTATGTCACTCAGCCGAGAGTATGGGGATTAAAAACACTTTTTGTTCTAGTGGAAATTTCACATCTGTCGTTACATAATCATCTTCAAAGCAGGAGGCAATGTTTTAGAAATGTGATGGTAGTGAACCTGAATCCCCTTCTTTTTTCTTTTCTTTTTTTCCTTTCTTTTGTAAAAAGCAATAAGGTAACAGAGGAAATAAATATAAAATTGTATTTACTCTTGTGAAATAAAATCACCAACAATCTGTGCTAGCTAGGTTTTTATGCCACAGGTAGAGTTTTATTGACATGAGCTAGGATAATTTTGGAACAGAGAAGTTCAATTGAGAAAATGCCTCACCAGATTGGCCTGTGGAGAAGCCTATGGGAAATTTTCTTGGTTAAGGATTGTGAGAGGTCCCAGTTCACGATGGTTGGTGCCACCTCTAGGCCAGTGGTCCTGGGTGCTCTAAGAAAGCAGGCTGAGGAGCCACATGGAGCAAATCAGTAAGCAGCACTCCTCCATGGCCTGTTTCACTCCCTGCCTCCAGATTCCTGCCTGAGTTCCTGCACTGGCTGCCCTCAGTGATGGACATAAAAGTTGCAAGGTGAAATAAACCCTTTCTTCCCCAAGTTGCTTTTGGTCCTCTGTTATCACAGTAAAAAACAAACAAACAAACAAACAAAAAACTAACAAAGACCCCATGTCTGCAATGGTGTATGTGGGAAGTCACTGATTTACCACAAGTCTTTGGTCACTCTGTCAGGAATGCTGTTAGAAGGGGTTCCTTGTTAAAAGTGAATAGCATGGCAAGCTAAGGAGGTGATAGAAAAGACAAGAGGGGGCTGGGAGGAGAGAATATTAAAGGAAATTGGTTCCTAACTTGATCACATTTTTAACTACTCAAGTGAAGCCCCTCATGGAAGGCCTCGAACATTTTCTGTGTGGTGTGTGCTTTACCCCTATTGTCTAAATAATTAACATGCCAATTAATTGTGTACTGTTGTATAATACGTTGTACAATTGTTTATTAAGAACTTAGATTGTTACTTAATTCTACAGGATTAGAGCTTATCTTCTAAATTAGATTTACACTGTCTGGAGTCCTGGACTATTTCTTACAAACCTAGGTCTTCTTTTACTGTGCTTTCATAGTTGTTACTACAGAAAAGATCATTATTGGGCGAGGAATGGCATAGGTGACAGGAAGGTGTCAGGAGAGGAATAGTAAGTGGGCAAGGACAGAAAAATAATGGAAGTGGTGAGGATGTTTGTGTTCTTGTTTGGGAAGATGAATGAAAGAATGTGGAAATAAACTGACATGTCCGGTTGTTAGCCACTGAAGATACATACATATTGCTGTGGGTGTAGAGAATTTTGTTTTAGCTTTTCTTATTAACAGGCTTATTCAGTCTTTTGACAATTTTTAAAACAGTGATTTTAAGTTGAAAGTATATTTTCACATTTGAATAGCACTTGAGTTTATATGATGGGTTTATGGGTAGTCTTTGAATATAAACATTCCCCAAATAAAGAAAACATTCCCCAAATAAAGAAAAATGTTCTTTTCAATTTCGGATTGTGCATACTAAATTTTATTTCTGGTGTTATGCTTTGGATAATAGGACATCACCAAGTTTGCAGAACAAGACAACACAGTTCTTGGAGAAGGTGGAGTCACACTGAGTGGAGGTCAGCGTGCAAGGATTTCTTTAGCAAGGTAAATATTTAACTGTTGATCTTGTGAGCACTTGCTGTAAATACTATGGGTATTTAGTTATACATACACATTTCTCTTCTGCTTCCTGTTCTGTCTCTGAAATTGATGCTTTTTCTTTAAGAACTATAGACATTATAATATTCAAATTTGGTAAAGATGGTGTTTTTTTTCAAAATGTATACATTTCAAAATGCATACTCTTATTTATATTTGTCCAAACTTATTACGTGCATGGATTGTTATGAAGAGAAAACTATAGAATTCTAAAGAAAAGAAGAAAAGGAAATTACAAGTTTCTATTAATCCCCCCTTTTTTCCCTGTCCCCAGATGCCTCTGATTTGAATTTCTATTTATTCTTCTAAGTTTAGATAATACACATTTTCAATTTTTAATTTTTAGAACATAATCTATGATAGTATAACAAAAATAGGAAAGTAAATGATACCACTAAGGTTTCTCACTTGTTTACAGACAAAGGACAAGGTCTCCCTATTTAGAAATTAGGATCTTTCTGTGTTTGTTTCTGTATACTAGGATGAAAGTGTGTGCCACCACACCCGGTAAGCTTTATACTGAATACATGCCTTCATTTGTGATGCTGATTGTCCTCATGGTCATGTTTAATTATTGTCAGAATGAAAGTATTTTATTTAAGTTGTAGCTTCCGTTTAAAGACAATTGGTGGTATGGGATTTCAAATGCTCTCTAGTTTTATTGAAACAAAATTCTTACTACATTACCAAAGCTGTTAATGAGAAATCACATTGGCTCAGTGGTATCTTGGTATCTTGGCCATTTATCTTCCATCTCCTGGAAAAGTAAACACTAAGTACCTACAACTGACCCTTGATACCATTCCGTCTCCCCCTCCCTTTGTCTGCCTGTCTGTCTGTCTATCTGTCTGTCTGTCTCTGAATGTATGTTTATGATTTCAAGACCCATACAAGACTAGAAGCAGAAATTGTTTTCTTTATTTTATGGAAGAAATCACAAGATAATTGAGGTAGTCAGACATTAACTTGCCAAAGGCCACAAGGAAATGATACAGTCACTATTTAATCAAGGTCATCTTGACTCCTTACATTAAACTATGCTTCAGTCTGGAAAATACACTGCGAAATCAGATCAATAGATAGAATTTCCAGACAATGGCTTCAAAATGATTGGAAGCTAATTCCCTTATCTGTGTGGCAAAGGTCATATCTTAAGCATTCCATTTGAGGTTTAAGTAAAATATGGTATGTGACTTCAGTATAGTATTAATATTTACTAGTTTAAGATTTAGTCATATTTGCTATGTACAATGTATGGCTCTACTATTTTTATAGTTGCACATGTTATTCTTATTTACATATGCAATAAATATGTCATCCACTTTTATATGAAGAATATACACATTTTAATCTTGAGAAACTGGCCACACATGTGAACAAGGGTTTTTACCCTGGTTTTGCACTAATAATTTACCAATATATTCAGAGTAAATTTTACAGAAAAATCACTTCTTTTTTATTTCCACTTACTGTTTAAGGTAAAGGAGTCATATCCAGTGATGGCTTCTTGTTGGCAGAGTCTTGAGACAGCACACAAAAAAAATCATATGTCAAGAAAAAAAAAGGAATGTGTGTGTGTGTGTGTTCTCTGGTATTCCTTTCCTCATGAAGCCACCATTATCCAATCATGAAATCCCACCTTGATAATCTTACTTAATCCTCATCATTTTGCAAAATGACCACCAACAGCTTTGCTGTTGGACTAAGTTTCCATCTTCTTCCTGCCTCTGATGGATATTAAATCTATATTAGTTTCAGAATGGACAAATATATTTGATTATATTACAGAGAAATAAATAAAATCTAAATGTTGATAAAGACGTGAGAATTCACTTTTATGAAATCCATTGGCTCTTCTATGTTTCCTTCGAGACAATTTACAGCATAAAGGGCTTGTTTGTTTGTTTTTATTCTTTAATCCTTTTTTATAGTCCAGAATTCATCCCCCTCCCAGTCTGCCCCCGACCGCTCCCCATCCCATACCTCCTCCCTACCTCTAACCTCCATCTCCAAGAGGATGTCCCCACCCTGAGCATAAAGGGCTTTATGACTTAATCTCGAATTTTTTTTTGCTATTTCTCTTTTATTCATTGTTTTTCTTATTTGTGATGATTAACTACATTTTAAAAACAAAAGTATCAATAAATAACTTCTAAAGGCTGTCCTCTGTAACTGGGATAGAGGTAGCATTATTAGTAATCACACTTGAAAACATAAAATGTATAAAGAAATTATCTCCTTTTTGTTAGTTTGGAAAGTATACCTTTCTATTTTTACTATTGTAAGTCAACTCAAATTGTTTTTAGTTGCAATTTCAAGTGAAATAAGAGCTGGGGAGAGATAGCTCATTGGTGAAGAGCGCTGGCTGGTCTTCCAAAGGTTCCAGGCTGGAGTCACAGTATTAACCTGCTTCACAACCATCTGTAATGGGTAACCCAGCACACCCGACATTTTCTTTTGGTCTCCGTAGGCACTGAACACACATGGTACACATACATGCAGGTAAAAACCGTCAAACACACAGTACAGAAGTTACTAACAGTACTCCTTGTGCTCTGTGCTGTGACAAGTGTGCTTTCAGTACATGGATTTGATGACCATTGTATAACACAAGTTCTGTGTTTAAAATATCTATTCTCAATGAAGTAAAAGGTCTTGAGGGATCCTAACTTTCTTTCCATTTTGTTTATAGAGCAGTATATAAAGATGCTGATTTGTACCTATTAGATTCCCCTTTTGGATATCTAGATGTTTTTACTGAAGAACAAGTATTTGAAAGGTATGTTCTATGACTGAGTTACTTATAATGCTCATGTTAAAAGATAATAAATGTCTGTTTCACCAAAGGCTGCATATGAGCATATTAGCTCCAGAGTGATATCCACTATTTCTATTGCTCAAAACATCAGGATATAGCACAGTGCTTATTCAGTTCTGGCATCCCCTTAATGGTCAAGGGTGAAGTTGCTTCTACCAAACCCTTTTCTGATGATCACATCTGAAGCCAATTTCTTGATTGCTCTCCTGTTCTAACAGTTGATATTTAAGAATTGTTTACATTTTGCTATCTTGAGAAGTCTTCCAGTATTTTAAGTAGTTCACTTTTAAAATTCCACCTACCATTCTGTATTAGTATTTTTATTTTATGTTGTTTTAGAAAGAAAATAATGTTTATTGGTGAATGCCCATACTGTATCTGTCTTAGTCCTCTTCAGATGCCCCTCTTTGGTCACAGAGAACCTAGATATTTTCTTAAAGTTTTTATTAGAGCCCAAATTGGTGTAATATCTCTAAGAGATACCATTAGTTATACCATTTGATTTCAAATGTTAAAATAATTTTATGGACAACAAAGTAGCTTATTAGAATAGACATTATAGCACTCTAGAAACAAATGAGTTTTTGTTTTAAGGATAGAATGTAGTGTGTGTTTTAAGATGATTTAATTATTAATTTATTTCAAAATTTTACTTTAGGACATTGTGCTAAAGGTTGAAATATTCTAGAGCCCTGCTTATTGTGTCTTAAAATATGTGGACTAACATGTTTCACTAATGGACTTTACTATACTTAACACATGAAGCCAACAGAAGGTCTCAGTCCTGAAGCTACTTTTATTCAGAGGTGGAATAATGTGGCATGTTTGTTTTGACATTTTCAGTTTATGTTTCAGTTGCATGATGTTTATTAGCATGGTTTATCCGGTCACAATCCCGAGAACATCGTGATCTCTGAATGAAGGGCCAAGTCCCAACAATGCCATCTCTAGCCCACAGATCCCAGTCCTCGTTTTTGCTCATACGCTTCGGATCAAATCTATAGTGAAGAAGTCCCTACATGACAATGTATTTTCATAGTTCACTTCATCTTCTCTTGCTTATTTTAATCTAATGAAAAAGGTTGTAGAAGGTCCTAGTATGTTTCTCCTTCCCTTAAAGCTTTTTGCATCTCCTTCACTACAGCTGTGCATTAGCATCCTATTGTCTTCTGAGTCTGTAAAGTTGTTTTGTAATTCCCATTGCATCAAGTTCTCTGTGTCCATTACTGTCAGAATGCTGACCACTTTAAGCATATAACACTCTGTAAGACAAACATTTTCTTCTTTTGCTCTTTCTTTTTTCTCTTTCTTTTTTTTTTTAGATGCAAGCTGGCTCTCTTTTCCCTGATGATTCTCAATATTATTTATTCTTCAACTTGAGCTTAATAATCAGAGAGAGCCTAAACATAGTATTTTATTTACTAAAGTTACATCATTAAGACTTTGATAATTGTTAATTCATTTATTTATTCACTTTACAAAACTCCTCTCTCCCAGTATCACCCTCACAAATCCCCCCCCCCACACACACACCATGAGTCTTCTCAGAGAAGGGAATGTCCCCTTGCCCCTTGGATACCTGCCAGCCATGGGACGTCAAGTCACAGCACAAGTCTATCCTTTCCCTGACAACACAGCTCAGCTAGAGGAAGGGAATTCCAGTGGCAGGCAATAGATTCAGAGACAGCCCCATTGCAGTTGTTAGGGGACCCACATGAAGGCCAAACAGCACAACTGCTACATATGGTTTAGTCTCTGCAGGCTCTCTGGTTGGTGGTTCAGTCTTTCTGAGCTCCCATGGGCCCAGGTTAGTATACTCTGTAGGTCTTTTTGTTGTGTCCTTGACCCCTCTACCTCCCTCAGTCCTATCCCCTCCTCTTACAAAAGACTCCCAAAAACTGCTTAATGCTTGGCTGTGGATCTCTGCATCTGTTTCCATTACCTGCTGGATGAAGCCTCTAAAAAGACACATTTGCTAGGGTTCTATGTGAAAGCATAATATCATTAATAGTGTTGGGAATTGGCTCTCTCCCATGGGATAGTTATCAAATTGGGCCAGTTACTGGTGAACTTCCTTCAATCGCTATTCTATCTTTTTTAGTATTTTTTTTATATTTTATTTTCTGTAATCATTTTTTTAAAGTGCAGTCATTATCCCCCTCCTGTTCTGCCCTCTGATAGTTCTTCATCCCATTTCTCTTCCCCTATATCCAAGATGATGTCTCTCCACCCCCTTACATGCCCACACCGCACCAGACCTCCCCATTCCCTGGGGCCTCTCAAGGGTTATGTGCATGCATCTTCTCTCATTAATGCCAAAATAGGCAATCCTCAACTGTAAATATGTTGGGAGCCTACTAGTGTATGCTGCCTGGTTGGTGGCTCAGTGTCTGAGAGATTTTGGGAAGTTCAGCTTTGTTGAGACAGCTAGTCTTCCTATTGGATCACCCTCTTCCTCAGATTCTTCCAGCCTTTCCCTAATTCAACCACAGGGGTCCCCAACTTCTGATCATTGGATGGGTATAAGGATCTGCTTCTGTCTCAGTCATCTCTTTGTTGGGCCTCTCAGAAGGCAGCCATGCTAGGCTCCTGTTTATAAGTACATCATAGCATCAGTAATAGCATCAGACCTTGGAGACTCACGTTGAGATGGCTCCCAGTTTGGACCAGTCAGTGGACCTCCTTTCCCTCAGTTCTTTTAGACAGGAATAATTCTAGGTCTGAGTTTTGGATTGTGTGATGGCAACCCCATCCCTCAACTGGATGCCCTGTCTTTCTACTGGAGGTGGACTCTATAAGTTCTCTCTCAACACTGTTGGGTATTTTACCTAAGGTCCCTTTGAGTCCTGAGAGTCCCCCACTTCTCAGGTCTCTAGTATATTCTAGAAGGTCCCCCCACATCCCACCACCTGAGTTGCCTGTTTTCATTCATTCTGCTTGCCCTCAGTGCTTCACTCCTGTTTCCTACCCTGCCAATACCTGAACATGTTATGAAATTCTTAGGCAAATGGATGTCCTCATTCTTAATAGCTGCATAGTATTCCAAGGTGTAAATGTACCACATTTTCTGTATCTATTCTTTCGTTGTGGGACATCTGGGTTGTTTACAGCTTCTGGATAACAAAAATAAGGAGACTATAAACACAGTGGACTTGTGCCCTTGTGGCATGGTGGGGCATCTTTTTAGTATATACCTAGGAACAGTATAGCTGGCTCTTCATTTACAATTATTTCTAATTTTCTGAGGAACCTCCAGATTGATTTCCAAAGTTGTTGAACCAGCTAGCAATCCCACCAGCAATAGAGGAGTGTTCCTCTTATTCCACATTTTTGCCAAAATGTGCCGTCACCTGAGGTTTTGATCTTAGCCATTCTGATTGGTGTAAAGGTTGAATCTCAAGGTCATTTTGATTTGCATTTCCCTGATCAAAAAGGACTTTGAACATTTCTTTAATTGCTATTCAAAATTTCTCTGTTGTGAATTCTCTGTTTAGTTCTATACCCCATTTTCTGATTGGGTTATTTGGTTTTGTGGAAGTTAGCTTCTTTAGTTCTTTATATATTTTGGATATTAGCCAACTATGAGATGTGGGATTAATGAAGATTTTTTTTCCCAATCTGTAGGTTGCCAATTTGTCCTATTGACAATGTCCATTGCCTTACAGAAGCTTTACAGTTTCCTGGAGTACCATTTATCAATTCTTGATCTTAGAGCCTGAGTCATTGGAGTTTTGTTTAGGAAATCCCCACCCACACCCCCTAATCCCCAACTTTCCCCCCAACCTCCATGCCCATGAGTTCGAGGCACTTTCCCATTTTCTTTTCTGTTAGATTTATCTTATCTGGGTTTTTTGTTTAGGTTCTTGATCCACTTGGACTTGAGCTTTGTGCAAAGTGACAAATATGGATCTATTTTAATTCATTTACAAACTGACTCCCAGTTAGATCAGCACTATTTATTGAAGATTTTTTTACCTTTGTATATTTTTTTGCTTCTTTGTCAAAGATCAACTATCCATAAGTATGTGCTTTTACTGTTGGGTCTTCAATTCAATTCCATTGATCAACCTGTCTCTGTACCAATACCATTCATTTTTTTTTATCACTATTGCTCTATAGTATAGCTTGAGGTCAGGGTGATGATTTCCCCAGAAGTTCTTTTATTGTTATGAATTGTTTTTGCTTTCCTGTTTTTTTGGTTTCTTTCCAGATGAAATTGAGAATTGTTCTTTCCATGTCTTTGAAGAACTGTGTTGGAATATTGATGGGTATTGCATTGAATCTGTAGACTCCTTTTGTAGGATGGCCATTTTTATTATGTTAATCCTACCAATCCATGAGCATGGAAGATCTTTCCATTTTCTGATGATTTCTTTCTTGAGAGACTTGAAGTTCTTGTCATGCAGATCTTTCACTTGTTTGGTTAGTTTCCCCAAGATATTCTCTCTCTCTCTCTCTCTCTCTCTCTCTTTCTTTCTTTCTTTCTTTCCTTCTTTGTTACTTTCTCTCTTTCTCTCTCTCTTTTTTTTTTGATGTTTCCCTATTTTCATTCTCAGTCCTGTTTATCCTTAGTATAAAGGAAGGCTACTGATTTGTTTGAGTTAATTTTATGTTCAGCCACTTTGCTGAAGATGTTTATAAGCTGTAGAAGTTCTCTGGTAGAATTTTGGGGTCACTTAATTATACTATCATATCATCTCCAAATAGTGATACCTTGACTTTTTCTTTGCCAGTTTGTATCCCCTTCATCTCCTTTTGTTGTCTTATTGCTCTGGCTAGAACCTTGAAAACTATATTGAATAGGTATGGGGAGAGTGAGCATCCTTGTCTTGTTCCTTATTTTAGTGGGATTGCTTCAAGTGTCTCTCCATTTAATTTGATATTTTCTGTTGGTTTGCTGTATATTGCTTTTATTATGTTTAGATATGGGCCCTGAATTCCTGATCTCTCCAATACTTTTAACATGAAAGCATGTTATATTTTGTCAAATGGTTTTTCAGCATCTAATAGGATTATCATGTGATTTTTTTCTTTGAGTTTGTTGATATAGTGGATTATATTAATGTATTTTCTTATATTGAACCAACCTTGCAGCCCTGGAATGATGCCTACTTCATCGTGGTGAATGACCATTTTGATGTGTGCTTAGATTCAGTTTGCTTTATGAGTACTTTCTGAAGTTCTTTTTTTGTTGTTGTTGGGTCTGTGTGTAGTTTAGATAACAGAGTAATTATGTCATCATAGAATGAATTAGGTAGCATTCCTTCTGTTTCTATTTTATGGAATAGTTTGAGGAGTGTTGGCTCTTCTTTGAAAGTCTGTTAGATTTTGCACTAAAGCCATCTGGCCCTGGGATTTTTTTGCTTGGGTTTTTTTTTTTAATGAGTTCTTCTATTTCTTTAAGGAATATGGGCCTGTTTTTATAGTTTACCTGCTCTTGATTTAACTTTGATACGTTGTATATGTCTAGAAAATCATCCTTTTCATCTAGAGTTTTCCAGTTTTCTTGAGTATAGGCTTTTGTAGTAGGAGCTGATGATTTTTGTTTTAATTTCCTCAGTTTCTGTTGTTATGTCTCCCTTTTCATTGTTGATTTTGTTAATTTGGATACTTTCTCTGTGCCCGTAAGTTTGTCTAGGGCTTTATCTATTGTTGATTTTCTCAAAGAATTAGCTTTTGGTTTTGTTGATTCTTTGTATCATTCTCTTTGTTTCTGTTTGGCTGACTTTCACTCCTCTTTTGTGTGTTTGCTTTTCATTGTTCTAGGGCTTTCAGGTGTGCTGTTAAGTTGTAGTGCTATGAGTTTTCATTTTAGCACTGCTGTCATTCTGTCCCATAAGTTTGGGTGTGTTGTGCCTTCATTTTCATTGAATTCTAAAAAGTCTTTAATTACTTTCATTTCCTTCCTGACCAACTTATCATTGAATGGAGAGTTGTTCACTTTCCACAGGTATGTGGATTTTCTGTTGTTTTTGAAGTCTAGACTTGGTGATCTGATAGAGTGCATGGGATTATTTCAATCTTCTTGGATCTGTTAGACTTGTTTTGTGACCAATTATATAGTCAAATTTGGAAAAGGTACCATGAGAAGAAGGTATATCTTTTGTTTTATGGTGAAATGTTTATATATATATGTATATATATATATATATATATATATACACATATATATTTCCATTTGCTTCATATCCTCTATTAGTTTCATTGTGCCTCTGTTTAGTTTCTGTTTCAATGACCTGCCCATTGGTGAGAGTGAGGTGTTGAAGTCTCCCACTATTATTATGTGGGGTCCAATGTGTGTTTTGATCTTTAGTAGTTTCTTTTATGAATGTGGATGCTCTTTTATTTGGGGCATAGATGTTCAGAATTGAGACATTCTCTTGATTGATTTTTATCTTTGATGAATTTGAAGTGTCCTTTATATCTTTTAGTTGAAAGTCTATTTTTATTGGATATTAAGATCACAACCTCAACTTGTTTCTTGGGACCATTTGCTTGGTAGATTTTTTTTTTAGCTTTATCTGCATTTATTTTATGCTGAATTTATTCTCAGGCCATGAAAAATATGTAATGCTTCATGAATTTGCATGCCATCCTTGTGCAGGGGCCATGCTAATCTTTTCTGTATAGTTCCAATTTTAGTATATGTGCTGCCGAAGCAAGCACGGTAGACGTTTTCCAGACTCTAACTCTTACTTAGTGTCTGTCTTTGTCATTGAGGTGTATTTCTTATATATAACAAAATCCTGTTTGCATATCCAGTCTGTTAGCTTATGTATTTTTATAGGGGAATTGAGTCCATTGTTATTGAGAGATACTAAAGAGAGATGATTGTTAGTTCCTGTTATGTTTGTTGTTGTAGGTGGCATCACGTGTATGTGATTCTTACTTTTAGTTTTCTTGTGAGATGATTAATGTCTTGTTTTTCTTTGGTGTAGGTACCCTCCTTGTATTGGAGTTTTCCTTCAAAAATCCTCTGTAGGGCTGGATTGGTAGATAGATATTGTTTAAATTTGGTTTTGTCATTGAATATTTTGGTTTCTCCATCTATGATGATTGAGAGTTTTGTAGGCTATAGCAGCTTGAGTTGGCATTTGTGTTCTCTTAGAGTCCGAATGACCTCTGTCCAGGCTCTTCTGGTTTTTAGGGTCTCCATTGAGAAGTTTGGTGTAATTCTGGTAAGTCTGCCCATATATATTATTTGGCCTTTTTCTCTAACAGCTTTTAATATTTTTCTTTGTTCTGTGCATGTAGTGTTTTGATAATTATGTGAAGAGAGGGTTTTCTTTTCTGCTCCAATCTACATGGTGTTCTATAGGCTTCTTGTACTTTTATGGCCATCTCTTTCTTTAGGTTGGGGAAGTTTTCTTTTATGATTTTGTTGAAGACATTTTCTGGTCATTTCAGTAGGGAATCTTCACTCTCCTCTATTCCTATTATTCTTAAATTTGGTCTTTTCATTGTGTTCTGGATTTCCTGGATGTTTTGGGTTAGGAGTTTTTTGTTTTGGAATTTTATTTGACAGTTGTGTCAATATCTTCTAAGGTATCTTCTACATCTGAGATTCTCTCTTCTATCTCTTGTATTCTTTTGTTGATGCTTGCATCTGTAGTTCCTGACCTATTTCCTAGGGTTTCCATTTATAGGGTTGCCTCTGTTTGCTTCTATTTTTAGTTCATGGACTGCTTTATTCAATTCCTTAACCTGTTTGATTGTGTTTTCCTGTATTCCTTTAAGGGATTTATTTGTTTCCTCTTTAAGGGCTTCTACCTGTTTATCTGTGTTTTGCTGTATTTCTTTCAGTGAGTTATTTATATCATCTTAAAAGATTCTATTATCTTCATGGGATGGGATTTTTAGGTCAGCATCCTGGTTTTCAGGTGTGTTGGTGTATCTAGGGCTTGCTGTGGTGTAAGAACTTGGTTCTGATGGTGCCTGAGATATTGGCTTCTTTTGTGTATGGTCTTTTGCTTGCCTCTTGCCATCTGGTTATCTCTGGTGTTAACTGGCTTGGGTGTCTGTGTTTGGAGCCTGCCTCCTGTGTCCCTGGGTTGCTCCAGGTTTCCTGAGAGGCCTGTGGCCCTGGCTATAGCAGATCTCCTGGGAAGCCTTCAGACTCTGTGGTCTTCAGAAAAGCAGACAAGCTGATGGTCTGCCCAGGCTGAAGACTCAGGTCAGACAAACATTTTCTAAGCCAGCAATAAAAATACAAGAACATAGACTTCTGGGTGGTAGAGCATGGTATGGACTCTGTGTGATGCCTTCTTAGCAGAAAGGTTGCCACAAAATTTCACGTGAATCTTTCTATGTGGTCCAGAGCACAAAGTACCTTTGTCTGGATTACTTGTTCAAATCTTCCAGGAGCCACTGTGCTGTTTTTGTTTGTTCAGTTGTTGTTTTCCTTTACATATAATAATTTTAGCTTCACTTGTTTGGGGGGAGCTCCTTTGTATCTGGAGAACCTGCATAGTGCCAGAATTATGGACTAGCACTGTAGCCATATGCATTTCAGAAGTCTGTTCCCAGCAGGACTCTAGTTTGAGACAAAGAGAAAATTCCATTAACTGAAATTCCCCCCAATGCTATTTTTATGATGCTCTGACTATAGTTGCCAATGTCTTACTGTCATAAACTTACCTAGAATAATATTTTTTATATTTAAGAGAATTTAATGGCTCTTCTTTCTTATATTTTAATGGATAAAAGAAACAGATTTTCCCTGGAGTGTCCACTTAAATACTTAACTTTTAAACTGTAGGAAAATGATATTGGAGAAGTCAACTTTATTAGGTATTTCTCAGTTGTAATGTTTTGTTTTAAAGAAAACAGATTAGTCAACATAAAATATAAGAGAAAATTCATTAAAAACTAAAAATAGAAAATCTCTAACATCTTAGAAGTTATATGGACATATAAACTTTTAGGAACATCTAATAATTCCTTTATTTTCTAGAAAAATAAATCAAGACCAAAGAAAAAATGATTTGGTTAAAATCAGATACTTGATTATTAAAAATTGTATTTGATTTTATGTCTGCTAGTAATTACTTTACAGGAAGATATGCTATTTCATACTGCAATTCATGAGACACCTAAGAGTTATGATGGAGTGGTTATTTGTACAAATGTATTAAATAAAGCAATAAAATGCTATGATAGATTTTATGCAATGAAACTTTATGCTGAAGTTAAATATACATCACTATTTATGAAGTAATATCTTATATCTTTTTCTATTTCCAAAGCTGTGTTTGTAAATTGATGGCCAACAAAACTAGGATTTTGGTTACATCTAAAATGGAACACTTAAGGAAAGCTGACAAAATACTAATTTTGCATCAGGGCAGCAGCTATTTTTATGGGACATTTTCTGAGCTACAAAGTCTACGTCCAGACTTCAGTTCAAAACTCATGGGGTATGATACTTTTGACCAGTTTACTGAGGAAAGAAGAAGTTCAATTCTAACTGAGACCTTACGCAGGTTCTCAGTAGACGATTCCTCTGCCCCTTGGAACAAACCCAAACAGTCATTTAGACAGACTGGAGAGTTGGGAGAAAAAAGGAAGAACTCTATTTTAAATTCATTCAGCTCTGTAAGGAAAATTTCCATTGTGCAGAAGACTCCATTATGTATCGATGGAGAATCTGATGATCTCCAAGAAAAGAGACTGTCCCTAGTTCCAGATTCTGAACAGGGAGAGGCTGCTCTGCCGCGCAGCAACATGATTGCCACTGGCCCCACATTTCCAGGCAGAAGAAGACAGTCTGTTTTGGATCTGATGACATTCACACCCAACTCAGGCTCCAGTAATCTTCAGAGGACCAGAACTTCTATTCGAAAAATCTCCTTAGTCCCTCAGATAAGCTTAAATGAAGTGGATGTATATTCAAGGAGATTATCGCAAGATAGCACATTGAACATCACTGAAGAAATTAATGAAGAAGATTTAAAGGTATATACCCGTCAAGTCTTAAGATACATCTCATCCTAACCCCATAATTGGAGTAAATTTTGTCACATACTATGTATTTCATGGCATCCCATTGTGGGCTATGGGTTAAGGGTACATAGTCCATTACCTATGTAAGCAACTTGAAACATAAAACTATTTCTGGTTATCATTGAAATATCATCCCCACCCCACAAATGTGTGGTAAGCCAAAACAGGGCCTCAGTGTTGAGTTTTTCTACTAGACTCATGAAATGATATTCACTTTTATAACTTAATAATTGTCTCCTTTAGTGGTTTTCTAGGAAAAGGTGGAATAGAATATTATATAAACAAATACTTGCATTTATGTAGACACCAAAAAGTGTTTCTAAGGCATGGCCTTGATAAGGATTACACACACCTGGCTTCTTGACAAGACAAATTCACATTCCTGCCTGCATTTAGTTAGCATATAGTTTCTAACCTTTCAGATTTGTGTTGTGTTTTTTAAAGGGTTTCTCTACGGAAGATATGTGCAGCTCAGCATATATTAGTGACAGTAGTCAGATTAAAGTTCTTAACTCTGTGTGTTAAGGAGCAAAACGACCTCTCTTAAAATAGAAAGCAATGGAAAACAAGAGGGCTATTGTTTACCAAACAGTGGCTGTACCTTAGATGCAGTTAAAACAGAGTCCTAGTAGATGATATATTTAATGGTGCCCGTCTTTAATATAAAGTTAACTTTTGGGCAGTTGCAATTTATTTAGCATCTCTGGGCCTGAGTTCACTCTGTTGTGAAAGAAAGGGATAAGTAATTCTCAAAAATATATGCTCAATATTTCTATAATCTAAAACTTATTTGTTAAAAGGTAATTCATCTATATGATTTAATATCCATCTAAATAAAATTCCCAAATTGAAGTCTATACATTTTGGTTTGTGTGCATTTTAAAGAATGCTTTCTTTGCCTGATTTTGTTACTAAGTCATCAATTATTTCACCTTCCAGTCAACACACTTTTTGTCTCCTTAACTGTGACATCATTGTCCCTATTTACAAAGAAATAAAATAAAGTTCTGAGAAATTCAGTATCTTCTATCCATTCAAACATCCTACGATGTTACCTTTTGGTCTTGAATTTAAATAAAGGGCAGTTTAGTTCAACAATCTAATTTTTAATCAGTAAACCTTATTCCAGGTTAACAGGCTTCCTTCTTTGTGAGTCTAATGCTGCTTAATGAACTTCACGGATTTTATGAGGGCATCTTTTCCCTTTAGAATATATAGACTCTTTTTCTCACATTTTTATAATGTAGCTTCCAAAAGACAAAGGCTTTTAGAGGACTATATTTGTAATTGGATTTTGTAACTTAAGTCATAGCTAGAAAAGCAACCATGTAATGCCTAAGGACTATGCAAACATAAGCCAGCTTCTAAAATAGAAGACTCAAGTAGCTAGCAAGTTGTAATTGCCCTTGTCTCTGGATCACTGAATCAAGTTCAATCTTGAAGAGTTTGGGAGCTTCACTCATTTGACAAAAGGTGTAGGCTGTAAAGCATTTAAATGCTAAGGTTTGAGAAGTCTCACTGTGTTTGTTACTTTTAAAACTATATTGCTTGAGCAGACATCCTATTCTCTGTGGCCATCATCACCCGTGGCATTTTTAGTGGCTTATATTTTTTAAAGATACTTGGCTGTAAATGGTACTGTTCCCTTATTTCCCTGAATTCATAATAAAAGCTCAGTGGCAGCATGGAGTAGGATTGTCTCAGAATCACACTTCTTTTCTCAGGAGTGTTTTCTTGATGATGTGATAAAGATACCCCCGGTGACAACATGGAACACATACCTACGGTATTTCACTCTCCATAAAGGCTTACTGGTAGTGCTGATCTGGTGCGTGCTGGTTTTTCTGGTTGAGGTAAGTATGTTTGTTTGGAAATTGTAACTGTGAGTTTAAATTAAGGATAAAAAAAGCTGTATGTATTCATATGAGCATATACACATGTATATGTGCATGTGTACAACGGTAGTTTCCTGTAAAGTTCATAGCTTCTGAAAACCAACAGGAGCTGATGAGGCAGCTATGTGGTTAAGGGCACTGGTTGCTTTCCCAGAGAACCTAGTCAAATTCCCGGCCCCCACATGGTGTTTACAGCATCTGTAACTGAAGTCTCAGGAGTCTGGTACTCTTTTTGGCCTCTGTGAGAACAACATGTATGTACTACACAGACATGTGTGCAGGCAAAACATTCATACACAGAAAAATAAGTTAAAACTTTTAAAATCCACAGTTAGAATTACTATTGATATTTTAGTACTTCAGACATAAGGAAGTATGCATAAATACAAATGCTATATATGGTGAATTGTTATAAAATAAAAGTTATTGGAAATATTTTTGTAATCAGCATATTTTGATTCATATGTACTGTAAAGAGATTACTATAACAAAATCAATAACATAACTATGTCATCTCAAGTAAATTTTTTGTTGTTTTTGTGACAAGGGCTCCTAAAATCCACACATCTAACAAGTAAAATATAGTTTGTTATTTATAATCCTCACATCATTTATTACACCTCCATACATTTAGTTTTTAACAGATTCAGAATCCCAACCTACAAAGAGTGAATATGAGTTAAAGTTAAGTACTGAAAAGAATTCTAGATGTCTGTCTAGGTGATCTAATGAGGCAGGCAGTGACTCACGTGGTAATGATCCTTACTTGCCTGCTGCACCTTTGTCTCAGGCAGTGTCCATTGAGGGAAGCTTTCACAATGACATAATTACTTCATTGTGTGCTGACCTGCTGCACAAGAATGCAGTATTAGTCACTCTATTATTTTTCCCATTGCCATGATAAAGCACCTGAAAAGTTAAGGAAAGGGTATATATGTACATATATATATATATATATATATATATATATATATATATATGTACATATATATTCTTGGTACTTGGTACATTCCCTCAAACAGAAAGCATATATATATAACCTTCCTAAACAGCACAGTAGCTTGAGACCAAGTATTCAAACACAGGAGTCTTTAGCACATTTTACATCCAAATCATCAATATTCACGTGAGGGAAAAAAAAGACATTTTGGGTAAGGAAGGCAGGGGACAGGGGCAGGGTTCATAGTGGACAAAATTCAATGATGCTCTTGTCAGAAAACAATCTAATGGTGTGCTTTTCTTTTTTTTCGTCTTCCTTCCTTCCTTCCTTCCTTCCTTCCTTCCATTTTTGTCAGTATCTTATAGGCATTGTCCGGTTAAATAGCTCTCAAATGCTAGATTAAAAGAAAGCAATGATATGCACAAATTTACAACTAAACAACATATTTGCTAATGTTTATGTTGTTTTCCTTCAATCAAAATTTACATAGACTTTAAGTCTAAACTTTTTTTCTTTGTGTCAGTGCCAATGTGTAGATTTCTTTTGGCTACTGGAATGTTTCTTGGTACATTCCATCATGGAACAGGTGCCAATCCACAGTGGCAGTTTAGTTTTTAAAGCACTGTTTAAGTCCTAAGTGACAAGAAATTCCCAAATACATATCCTCCTCCATTAAAGTGATTTAGATAATTTTAAATCTTAATAAGGGCTGTATTTCCATTTAGATTTATGACTTTATAGCATCTCTTCTGTATATGATCCCTTTTGTAACAGGAAATAAACTTTGTGGCCCACGCTATCGTTTCTTATTCCTTCACAGCTACTTAATCTAGTGGTGGGGAAAATTATATTTCTCAGTCATGTGTTATTTTGAAAAAGTATATATTTTGTATTTTCCCTCGAAAGCAATGTTGTCGCTAAGTTCTTAACACTGAACAAATAGACTAATATTTCTATTGTGCTGCTCTTTCTAGTCCCCCTTCTTAGCAGTGTATTATGGACAAGAGAGGGAAAATGTAAACACTGGATTAATGGATGTTTACAATAACCTGATGGTGTTTAGAGTGCAGCATCTCAAGATCCTGTTTGCTCCTTTGTCATGTGGTCTTTAAGACTGTGTCAAAGGACTGCTGTTTCTGTTTGTTAATAAGGAGTCCCTGAGTTGCTTTACATCAGTAATAAAATGGAGATTATACTGAACTTCTATAAAACTACCTTTGCTATTCAGTGTGATTTTAGGGTTATATTTGTCCCACAAAATATGTGAAAATCTGCAAATTATGGTGTATTTAATTACATGTGATATGGCACTGTGTGTTACCTCCCCACCTTAGGAATAAAAATGATTATTACTTATTTTGTCGCTGCTTCAGCGTGATCCTCCAAGAGTACCCCGCTTTGAAAAATTACATGAACTTTATATAGTCTTGAATCATTTTGAAGTGAAATAATAGTGTGTATTCCATTGTCTCTTTAATTCCCAAATATTTTTCCTAAAGGCTTCCTACCAAGTATTTGAAAATATTTTTTTCTACTGTAGTCAATAAATATAGTTTGGATTGGTCAATCTATGTGACAGACAAGAAAGTACTTTGTGAGGATCTAGGCCTCGTAAATACGTATTTCTCTTATTGCTCCTATTCAGAGGGTGTTGGCAGTGCCAGTGCTGCTGATGTTTCTGTTCTTGGATCAAAGGAGATGTGATGGAGAAGTGGCTCAGAACATGAGCCCACCTCGGGTCTCGAGTCATTTGATTAGTCTGAAGATTGAGGAAGACTTTCCTATAAGAATAAAGACATTTGCAAAGCTTAGATTATTACCAGATTTCTAGTTTTGCATTAACTTGGGTCTTAAGACATCAGAAGTTTTCCTTTTTTACTGAGACAGTACACAGAGACTATGTGTACATTGAGAAAACATGGCAATTAAAACAATGCCATTAGATCTTCATCATGAAAGTTAATAAGATAAACTAAAACAAAATATATTATTTACACAGACAACCCTTAACTTTCCTGTATGATTCAATAAACAGTGTTTGTGGAAAAATGAATGTGCAAAATGAGAGAGTGGAATTCCATAAGCTTCGTGTGCTCTTAACCAATAGCAATTGCTGAAGTGACTTCAGAGGTGGAAAGCCAAGACACTAAGAGTGTGTGCACTTTGATGTTGGTCATATTGAATTTAGAAATGGGTGTGGAAGGCTTAGATAAAGATGCTAGAAAAAAATCAACTGTGGATTGTTCCATTCCAGGTGGCTGCTTCTTTATTTGTGTTGTGGTTGCTTAAAAAGTGAGTATACCACACTTTATGTGGATTGTGTTTTGTTTATATTTAGAGATTTTAAACTATTTTAATATCTACTATGTTCATTACACCCTTCCATATTCCTGCTGATTATGAGGGGAGAAACCATGTTTCGGTAATTCTTCAATTTCTGAGGAGACTGGGTCCCAGAACAAAGATAATACCAAATTCTGCACTCGGGCTCCATGTGTAAAACTGTTTTTTACATATACAATACAATAGTATTTTGCATGTAGCCTAGGCATATCACCACATATACTTTAAAACATTTCTAGATTTATATGATGCCCAGTATAATGTAATTTTCATGTAAGTAGTTGTTATATCCTTTAGAGAAATGATGATAAGAAAAATAAGTATGTACGCATTCACTAAAGATGCAATTTTAAGAACAATTTTCTCAGTAAACTGATGGCTGAATCCATAGATACACAGAAGATATGAAAGGTTTACTATATTTGTTCAAGTTGAAAGCTGTTCAGTGCCTTTATCTCTTCATTTCTAAAATATATGTTGTTTTCGATTTTCATGAAATGCAACAAAATATATGAAGAAACAGTTCATATTTAATAGTTTCTACTAATTATTTTGTTCAAATAAGGATCAAGTACATCTATTTCAATTATGAGAAACCTTAACACCTTTTGGCAATACAAAATTTATAAAACTAAGGATGTAGTCTCTTTTAAAGTCAGCATTCCATGTTTCCTTATACTTATTTTTATTAGTGATTCAATTGACAAGTTTGGTTGTCAAATAATCTTTTTCTTTTGTTTTACAGCAACCCTGTTAACAGTGGAAACAATGGTACTAAAATTTCCAATAGCTCCTATGTTGTGATCATTACCAGTACCAGTTTCTATTATATTTTTTACATTTACGTGGGAGTGGCTGACACTTTGCTTGCCCTGAGCCTCTTCAGAGGTTTGCCGCTGGTGCATACGTTAATCACAGCATCAAAAATTTTGCACAGGAAAATGTTACACTCTATTCTTCATGCCCCTATGTCGACCATCAGCAAGCTGAAAGCAGGTACTTGTGACTAGGTATAAAGTGGAGCTGCCCGCTTGCCATCTGTGGGGCTCATCGGCCTGCCTGCCTTCAGTAGCAGCATGAGCTGGAACACAGGCATCTGCCCCTCATCCAACTACCTTGTTTGGCATTTCTAAGATACTGCAGGCAAGCATACCCATGCTCCCCAGCATTTCTGTATCAGCCTAGTAGAGTAAATTATCTTGTTACAATGTGATTTGGGTTCAATGGACTCACTTGAAGCAACCTCTTTTGGATAACTTGGCCTTCTCACATACTTATCTTGATGGGAAAAAAATAACTGTTTCTTGTGACTCTTCAAGAGTGGTCATATGAATGCGTTGGATGACTTCTGGGGGGAGGGGGATAGTTTTTGATTATTATGAGACAATTATAGTACATGCTCCTTGTATAATGCATTTGACACCAATTTAATTACAGTCACAGAAAGTAAGATAATTTGAAAAATAGAAAGAAACATTTCAAAACCTATGGCAAGAAGGGTCTTTGAAAATGTGGTGCATTGATTCACCTATGAATTAGCTTACTTTAAAGACCATGAAGATAATAAGCCTCCTAAGTTCTCCTTCACTGGAGAGCCTGCTGGGTGGCATTAAGCCAGGGAAGTCCTGGCGCATACAAATAAATAAAGTACCATTCATGTCAGGCATAGAAATTCAACCAAATGTAGAGAAAGCTACAGTATTGAAACTTTTTACTGTAATCTGTTTCTAAAAATCTCAAATGTGCATCAGATTTTTTTTAGGTGACAAAATTAAGTGTTGATGTATGAGAAAGATTATATTTATACTGGAGCCCTTATGCCTCGGCAAAGGGTTGCCTCATTTGCATATGATCCTGGTCATCCTCTTTTATTCTAAGAATCTTAAAACTAAGGGAATGGGCAATTCACTAGACCTAGTGAGTTTAAGAGAGGCGTTCTCTCACGTTTCTGGCAGAATTGAACATGGACACGTGGAAAGGACACAGACATTTGAGGCTTAGGCTTAGTTTGGCCACACACCAATGGTAGTTATGGCTGTCAGCAGCCTATGTGAAATGAATATTAGCATATTTCTGCCATTCTTTTCTGTGGGGTTGTTGCTCTCAAAGGAAGTGAACTAGCCATCCTCTCTCTCCCAAAATCCACTCACAGCGCCTTCTCCGCCCTCTCTGTTTTCCTTATCAGTGATCACCATACATTCTTCTTTTCTCATTTGTCTTCCCAAAATGTCATCTGTGTCTCAGGTTAATTCTTAACCACTTTATGTTGTGTTCCTCCTTATTCAACCTCCTGGAGCTAAAGCTGCAAGATGACCTCGAAAGATTTCCAATCAGCCTGCACTTATTATTTGGTTGCTGTGGTACATATAGATTGCTTTTAATTAAAAAAAGTTATTAGATTCATGGTTTATGATTCTCGTCTGATACTGAATTATTTTGCTATACTTTGCAACAACTTGGAATTTCCCTTAGATGAGCTCTTCAGAATTGTGCATTGGCCATGCTTCTCCTTGACAGTAATTTTCTCTGCCTTTTTTATTTTCTTCTGTTACTTTCTCCCACTTTGTCATACTCAAGTGACCTTTCGATCATACAGACACATAATAAAGGTCCTGAGCAAAGTGAGGTTATAATACACAGATGCTCCTGATTGAAATAAAATTTGAAATATAAATGTCACTATGAGTATACTATTTTGCCCAAGAATACTTTCAGTTTTAAATAGTTATTACAAATGTCATGGAATATACATTATTTCTCTGAGTTATTTATGGAAGGATATCCATAATGTGTATCCATATAATATATTCATAAAATATCCTAAATGAATATGTTAACTAATATATCACATGGCTGCATAAGGCTTTTTACTTTTGTCTGTGGGTCATATAAGATAGACATGGAATTATCTATCCTATTGACTTCAAAATCTACTATCTGGGAAAAGAGATAAGTTATATGTACACACACAAGCAGCTGTGAGATACAGCACGTATGTAGTCTCTGCAACTCAGGCGTACAGACAAGTACAGGAAGAGATTTTTTTCCAGATGCAGTAAATACCCTACTCTCTTGCAGACAGGCTATTTGAGTTAAACCAGGAAAGAGGTACAGATTTGACAAGAGGAGACAGGGCTTTTAGATAGAAAGAAGCAACACATAGGCAAAGTAGTAAAAGGGTAGACTAAAGAAGACATACTTACCAGAAGCAGTGGATTTAAATAGCAGGATCCAGTTTAGTTAAGGACAAATTATGGGAAACTATTAAATATTAAAGAATTTTGGACTTTAATCCAGTAAGTAATAGTGAACGAGTGATAAGGTTGCCATAGCGTTGTGTTACACTTTATCTGTTTGCTTAGCTCCTTTTTTAGAAGATGAATTCCTGCACTACAAGGAGAATGACTTAATCACCTCCCTGTAGCCAGCATTGCCAAAGCATGTAGTAGACATGGAATTTTTAGTTCATTGAGGCAACAATCAAGACTCAGATGGGTGAGTCTGGAATTTAGAATACAGGTTGAAGCTTATATTCCCAGTAAAGAAGATAGACAAAATAAAAAAGGAAGTCTGGTGTGTACTGAGAGAGACAGCTGTGGGGTTTGGATCAGCATATCTAAATGTCAGAGAACTCCACAGGGAGGGTGTATGTGCCCTGTTTGATGGAGTTGAACATAAAAAATTGATGAAAGCACCGCCATTAAGACACCTTGAAACTGAGAGCAGCAGAAGTGAGGCCCAAGGGGTACGATGACCAGACATTCCTACCCTTAATTATAGTAAGAACTTGATTAAAGACAATGCTTGGAGCTGAGTCATAGGGGACTATGTGTTTTATAAAAGTTCAAAAGTAGGAGGCAATAACTTAAATACATACTTAGAATTCTCAACAAAGCTAATATTTGTAAGTTCTTGAATTTCTGACTAGATGATAATTCTTATTTTAAATGCTTTTGCTGTGCTGTGAATTTAGGATAAAATATATTGGTGTCCTTCTAAAAGTGATTAATATTTGAGAATATTTATTTGTATCACAGGTGGGATTCTTAACAGATTCTCCAAAGATATAGCAATTTTGGATGACTTTCTGCCTCTTACCATATTTGACTTCATTCAGGTTTGTAAAGAATAACTATTATCGAGTTTTTCTATTTGCCATAAAGTTTTGTGAATAGTTTCAAAAGGAAGCAAGTGAATTTGTTGCTAATTTTCCACACACTAGTTGAAGTCCTGGCTAGTGAATAAGTTTTATGAAGAGGCGCAATGTTTAATAGTCATAAATTTAGTGAATTCAGTAACTAGCTATGTCTGTCTATTTCAGGCAGGCCCAGGATACGATACTATCCTCTTGAATTGGTTTGAAAGGTACAAAAGAGTTTTCCACCTAATCATTGACCATAAAATTTGACTGATAGAACATTTCTTAAGTCCAACACTGAAATGAAAATGAAGTTCCTGGAGAGGCTACACTCTAATCCAGCCATACCCATGAACACTTAAACACAAATTTAGCTAAGCCATTTCCCACAAAAATATAACTTAATGGAAGGATGAAAAATGGATTGTTGAAAACCGTGAAGGAAAAGAAATATTCAGATTCTCTGAGGCTCTCCCTTAGTGACTACTGTGACAGACCTCCAGGGTAGCCATGCTATGGAGATGACTGAAAGTCACTTAATAACAAAAGAAGGCCGGCCATGTAGTGGAAACCAAAGTGACCTTGAAAGCATCACATTAGGACTGCCAAGTCAAAGGACTTACAGGAGTTGTAAGCTGATACGCTTGCCTGTTGAATCAGGCACAGTTTTCTGAGCTCCCTGTTGGCTTCCTGAAGCTTCAGAGAGCAAATGCACTGAAGAAATAGTTGTAACACAACACTGTCCTTGTTGGAATGACACATTCTCATAGCTTGTCCCTTCTCTTCTCTTTAAAATAGTACTGCATTTCTGAAAACTTGAAAAAATGTGGAACTATTACCCCTGTATGTATACACACAAGCCACATCAGCAGATGCAGAGAAACCAGCTGTTGGTTTACCTCCTCTGAAATGATTGACATAATTAAATACACTTACTGTACTAAGTGAACTGTGTTTTGGATTTCCTTCATTGCTGTGTTTAAAGATATAACTTTACGATAGCAGCACCTACTGGAATTTTTTAAACCCAAGTTTTGATTTATGTACTCAAAAGTGTTAGTTTATGTGTGTTTCTTTAACATGAGGCATTTGTTTCCCATTCTCGGAAAATAAACCATAGGTCCATAATATAAATATACTAAATACTATATACTAATATAATATAATGCAATATAATATAGTATGGTTAAAAACTGGAATGTGGGTATCTATCTGAATCTGTCTATAAAAGTCTTAAAAATGGTGCTTGAGTGATATATATTTTTTAATGGTCTCCTAAGTATCTTTTGTTATTTAGTTTACCTCAGAAATCTGGGAGAGCTAATTTTCAAATATTTTTCTTACAAATTAAAGGTTATTTGACATTTGTGATGGCTTTCAAATCCTTTTATGTATCTTAAACAGTTTAAGCTGCTAAAGCTTCATGAGGTAGCAAATCTCTCAAAGCTTTCTTTTGAGCTGAGATCTACCCTGCCCATTTCCCTTCAGGACACCAGCCAGAAAGCCCATGGAAACTAGTGGAGAATTAGCATATGAAAGTTACACTAAGTTGGTTTTAAAGTTTGCATATGCTGGATGTCAGGTGGACCATTCATTTGGTAAACTGTAGTGAGGTTGCAAACAGTCTTCTAATTTTCTGGGGTGTAATATAGTAAGATGTCTACATTGCATGGCAGAATTTATTTTGATAGTGTGGATAGAAAAAATACTTAATTTCAAATTAAATCCATCTACTATAACCTTTTGAGTTACTGGAGTATCTCTAGTTATTACAGTAGGCATAGGTGAGCTGAGATATAAGTAACTTATTAAATAATACTCCTTTCAATATTAAATATGAAAAATTAGAGTCAGAAAAGTGAACTTGTCAACATGACTAAACCTGTGTTTAAAAGAGATATTTGTAACTTAAAATGTTCTGTTAAGAATGTTTCATTTTAAACGACTCCAACAAAATCACAAAAGATAATATTGATACTAAAATTATTTTGAAATTTTAATTTTTTAATGGACTGGATGAAGAAAATCATAATCATTTAACATTTACTTCTTATAAAATTTATAGTGTGTGATAAATAAAATTATCCCAAGAATAGAAAGCACCATGTAAAACTTCAACAGCTGAACTATCATATCAGCAAACTAAACAATTTTAACAATTGTTTCTATGCAGCCTGCAGATACTGCCTTTGAGCTGGCACCTTATTCATGGATGCATGTTTCCCTACTGAGAATAGTGCAGTCTAAGAACATGTGTAGACACAACTCAGCAATGCCCCTGTCCACTTTACAAAGTGAAAACGTCTCTCACTACCATATTTTCTTTGACCCCACAGTTGGTGTTCATTGTGATTGGAGCTATAATAGTCGTCTCGGCATTACAACCCTACATCTTCCTAGCGACGGTGCCAGGGCTAGTAGTCTTTATATTACTGAGGGCGTACTTCCTTCATACCGCACAGCAGCTCAAACAACTGGAATCTGAAGGTACAGCATGGAATGGATTGCAGGGGTTCCTGGAAGTGGGGGAGGGGGACCACAGGAGCTTTTTGTAAACATTTACTTACCACTATAACTTTAACCTGCTTTAAATCTCTATATAACAATGGTGTGTGTGTGTGTGTGTGTGTCTGTGTCTGTGTCTGTGTCTGAGTAGTAGCAGTAGCAGTAGCAGTAGCAGTAGCAGTAGCAGTAGCAGTAGCAGTAGCAGTAGCAGTAGCAGTAGCAGTAGCAGTAGCATGTGTGTGGCATACTTGCTCATGCAGGCATGTGTGGGAACCAAAGGCTACCTTTGTCAATTGCTTCTCTTCTTTTTTCCTTCTCATCTTCTCTCTACTTCCTCCTTCTCTGTTCCCTCCCTTCCCTCTCCCTCCCTCCCCCCTCCCCCCACCATCCCTCTTTTCTTCCTTCCTCCCTTTCTTCCTTCCCTTCTCTCTCTCTCATGAGTTTCTCATAGAACCTGGCATTTGCTGGTTCAGCTGGAATGGCTGGCCAGGGAGGCCTGGGACCCAAGTGTCTTCATCTCTAGCATTACAGACATTCAGTACAGGCCCAAAGTTTTACTTGGAATGTGTGCTTAGAATCTGACCTCAGGTTCTTATGTTTGTGTAGCAGACATATTACCAACTGAACTCTCCCAGCCCAACAATGAAACTTATAAAGTACATGAGGATTGACTTTGTTAACAACTATGGCTTTGTTTTGGCTTTCAAACAGGTGTATATCCTTACCATTGTGTATGCATAGACATGTATATGTTCTTATACTGCTCAAAGTCAAAAACAGCAATGCTATTTTTCCTCAGATTTTCTCCCAGATTTCAAGTGAGACTGGATGGAATTCTTCCATTTGGCTTATCATCTTCAGGCCTTTCCTTAATGGCCTGGCTTCTTTTGGTTAATCTTTGCTCGGTTTACTTAGGAAGCATCTCTTCCAGAAGGAACCTTGGTGTGAGGCAATTATTTTTAAGAGAGTAAACTTAATGTGTGTTTCTACTTTGAAACTTAGGAGCTAAATCGGTTCACAGAAATTCTACACTGAGAGACTTAGAGATTGAGTCTAAAGACAAAACCCATTTTCTCAGCAGTTACTAATTTAGGATTAGCCAAGAATATTGACTACTCTTAGACAAGGAAATGTGAGTTAACAAGGAAAGTGGTTCTGTCCACCACCTACCTATCTACCATGGTCAGCAGGTAAAAGGCAGGGCCATGCACTTTAAAAGTAAGTTCTGGTTTCAGTGAGAGGCCCACACCATAGATGCTTATGGTGAAGTTACTCTGGAATTCATCTTTGTCAGAAACATGGTAGGATGAAATTCTGTTCTGTATTGCAAGCTGTACATTATCTCCTATGGGATGATTTACAGGCAGGAGTCCAATTTTCACCCACCTTGTGACAAGCTTAAAAGGACTCTGGACGCTTCGAGCCTTCCGACGCCAGACTTACTTTGAAACTCTGTTCCACAAAGCTCTGAATTTGCACACTGCCAACTGGTTTATGTACCTGGCAACCTTGCGCTGGTTCCAAATGAGAATAGACATGATTTTTGTCCTCTTCTTCATTGTTGTTACCTTCATCTCCATTTTAACAACAGGTAATCTGAACTTATTTTTTTGTCAATGATTAAAATGCCATATGCTTTTATTAAAATATTTAGATGCTTTTAAGTCGACCTGTAGAGCTTGCAAGTAATTTCTTTGCATTTCTGTTGTTTTGTTTCTAAATAATTTATTTAAAGGTTTATATGGTATTGTTACTAGTTTCACTATTTTAAGAATAATGAGACACTGAGTCAGATAGCAAATATGTGACTGACAAGAAAAACGTCTTTTCATGCCAATGTTGGAAATCTAAATGGGGAAAGAAAAACATGTATACACATGCACACACATACACACACTTACCCTTTCACACTTCCTGTAAAATTTCTTCATTTAACAACTACTTATTGGTAAAAATTCTTGTGTAATATGAATTTGAATAAATAAAATTAGCATAGAAGTAAAATAACTGACATAAAAGTGAATTATTTTTCAAATAAAAATGTTCTGAAATTTAGGATCTTCAAGGAAAAAATAAGTCACAATAAGAAAAATTAAAATCTATTCAGATAAATGAGTATTTTAAGGTGCTGGATTTCTGAGTCAAAATGCTATGTGACTTATATATAACATTTTATTATATATAAAATATTGTATACTATTTATAGCAAAATTTCAGAGTGAATGACACGTCAATGCCATATTTGCAACATTATTTGATTATAAGAACAGAATTGCTCAACTCCAATAAAGCAGCCTTTGACGAGTTATCAAATTGTGTCATGCAGCCTCAGGGGGGTATCACACTTGGTTATCTGAAGGAACCAGAACAGGCACTGGAGAGTCAGGCATAAGTATGACTCATGTAGATACTGGTTTGTGTTCTCTTCATTCCGTGGATAATGCATTTCTTTCTCACTCTGTCTTTCTGTATCTCTCTGTCTTTCTCTGTCTCTCTATGTCATATCTATATCTATCTATATCTATATACACACATATATAGGATTATATATTTGTATATAATAAATGTATATTATGTATATATTTCATATATAATGCATATATAATGTATACACATATAACATTTACATATATATATGAGAGAGAGAGAGAGAGAGAGAGATGTGTATGTGTCTCCCTCTCTCTTCCTCCCTGCCCTCTCTCAGAATAATAGATATCTCCATTTAACAGGACCATAACACATGAGCTTCATTCTTCTTCTTGAATTAATGGTATGGATCCTGAGTCCAATTATTAAATCCTAGAGAAGACAGAAAACATATCCCTTTTGGCTTTGGGCCCTGCAGATTGACAACTGCTATGAGGATGGTTAACTTACCCATATATTGCTTTTGTCATGCATGGCTATGACATGAATCTATATGTAGGTATATTTGTGGATACACATACAGTCATTTTGACACCTTAAAAATAATTTTTGGAAGGTAGAATATTGATTATTTGTATATAAGGTAATTCAGAGGGAATCAAGGTGACTAAATTACATGGATTAAGACTTCACAATTAACTCAAGCCAATGTATCACATGCTGTATCAGACTGTATATTATGACTAAGTCCTGGGTTACCAAGGCCAGTAGTCAAAACCTTTACTAGTCAACACAGTAGAACCTCCAACTGGGATGAGCAGCACAGCCCAGGAACCCAGCCATAAGCAACCAACTCTATTGGTCTTAATTTTATTGATGATATTAACTTACATTAATTTACAGCCATTAATTAACTTCTTTAATTCCCTAATTGTGTGGGCAGATGCGCACTAATAACGCTCTTATAATATTGTGCAATATTTTGTGTAATACAGTATAGTCTTGTTTGTAATAAATGACCAGTGATTATTAAATTATATTACTTGGTATTAAAATTTTACCTTACTTTGTTTTAGCCCTCAGAATAAGAAATATATAAGGGACCTATATAAAATGAACTATTAACAATTTTCAATACATTATTTGATGTTAACACAGCATAATTTGTGTTATCTATGGTGTACCTAAAAAGGAGAAAATGACAGCATGAAAATTTTCAGCCATTAATAGGATGACTTATTCATCTTGATGTTTAACTTTATAGTAATTTAATGCTAGATTAAGCATTGTCACTTGGGATATGATATCGTAAGTTTAAAATAATTTATGAACACTTATCTTAAAAATGTTTGTAGTCATAATCCTCATTTTTTAAAATTTTAATTAGTTGCCCTTCCTAATCCTAAATGAAATTTACTCTTAAATAACATATTAACACTGTTCTTTTCAAGCATATTGGGCATTTTTCTTCTTGCTTTTAATGTAATGGGCAAACTTCTCCCTTAAGTGGCTGGGATTAGTTTTCTGTCTGCCTGGTGACATGTGAAGACTCCTTTCTTAGAAACAGCTTTTGATGAGCAGAGATCACGACCCTTACAGAGGTGCTCAGCACATGTGCTAGTGCTACTCGGATGGATGTGGCCCTCCTTTGAGTTCTGTACAGGATCTCATTTCTTAAGTATTTTTATTTATTTATTCACTCATTTATGGTGTGGTGTTCAACCAGTGTTTGTTTATATTGTTACATACAGAGTAAGAGTAGACAATTCCTCACTACAAACATTACCTTCAAGACCTAAGCATCATTTAAAAGTGCAGCAGTTCCCAATATTCAGTCACGATTTGATTTTAAATTCTGGTTGAAAGCTTACTCAATGAAGGCATTATTGTTCAAAGGAGTCACTAAAACTGCATTAAATTGAAACATCAATTTATTGGCAAGCGATGAGAGAGAGATGAATACAATAATTCACAGAAGAGAGAAATAACATATACTTTGTTCAAAACCCTTTTCCATGTCTAGGTGAAGGAGAAGGAACAGCTGGTATTATTCTAACTTTAGCTATGAATATCATGAGTACTTTGCAGTGGGCTGTGAACTCAAGCATTGATACAGATAGCTTGGTAAGTTACTATTTTTAATTTTATGAAAAGTTGAGAGAACAAAACAAAAAGAGTAGGCACTAACATAAGAAATATATATATTATTCAGTTTAAGAAGTAAAATGTTCAGGTTACTTTAAGGACATTCTGTATCCCACATTAAGCTGTGGCATGATTTATCTTTCGTCCTCATGGATTATCATTGTGAATACTCTTGCACATGTGTCTCTGCCCTGGAGTTTTCCAAAGCAAATCCTAGGAGTGGAAGACATTGCTGAGGTTAGAATTTCCCCAAACTTGGCTTCACTAACGCCAAATTACTCCAGTCTGTTGTGCCACTATATACTTCAAGCAAGAGAGCATGTGAATGTTTCCAGCAGTATTTCTTATTCAGGCTTTTACAATGTTGCCAGCCTGATGAATGTGAAGTAACTACTAAAATTTCTGGATAACTTAGTAAGTCTCTATTGTTGACCACTTGGATTTTTATTGTTGTTTATTTCTGTTAAATGCTTGTTTCTGTTATTTGCAACCTGATGAGGTTTGCTGTGCTTGTTTGTTTTTCCTTACTTTATAGGTGTTCTTAAGTCCTGGATCAGTCATCAGTTCTATACATTTAAATGGCCCTCGAGCCAGTACCTTTACTCACAGTATACCTTGATGAACTGAAACATTGAATTTGATGCAGAGTAGTTTATTTTCCTTTACCTTTATGGCTTGTGCATTTGGTGTCTTGTTTATGAAATCCTTCTGTATATTAGGTTTCCACATTCAGCAGCTTGACATTTTTCATAATCCTCTTGTCTTATTTTGAAAATGTCTGGTCATAGTGTTTGTCATTGCTCTGTTCCTTTGTGCTTAACTGATGCTGTCTTGCATTTGAGGACTTTGTGTGTTCAAAGACCATATTAGGTGTATTCTTCTTCCATAGAGTGAGAGCCTGAAGTGATATTTGTGTGCTAAAATGATACAAAGGACTACTAATTCACAAGGGCCAGGGCAAGAAATGAAAGGAGGCTCCATAGACTTCCCTATTTATATTTTAATAAAAGCCATTTTATCAGTTAGACTTTAGAATTGGCCTGAGAACGTCATAACTGATTACTTTTTACACTTTACATTTATTTGTGTTGGTAAGGAATGTCCATGCCACAGTGTGAGTGTGGAGGAGTTCAAAGGGAAACTTGTGGTGCTCACCTCCCTCTTTTCACCATGTGGGTCCTAGGGACTGAACTCAAGTCATCAGGCTTAGGAGCAGTTGCCATCACATGATGCTCTGTCATTGCTGGCCTGTCACTGAAGCTTAAGGCTTTTGACATACATTCATCCATTCCTTACGTCATTTCTAAGAGGCCTAGAATCCATACAAATCCCTTTACTTCCATTTTCAGACACACATTCATGTGATTGCAAAATTTCCATAGTTATAATATATAAATACATACAGTATATTTTTCATAAATATGTCACAAGGTAAAAAACTAAAATCTTTTAAAGCCTCTTCTTGCTTGTGCATTTTCATCATTTCCGGAGGCATCTTAGTAATTCCTTGAAATACAGTTTTCTTAGGTTTTATTTTTCTTAATTAGACCAGTCCCTAGTCTCTTCTCCACACTTCTTGGTTTTGTGTTGGAATTAGCTGAAGAATATTATATAAATTCTGTTTCTACTTACTTAAATTTTTAAAACTATGACTTCATAATTCAAAACCCTTGTGCACATTACATATTTCTTTACATAAAAAAATCTCTTCTTGTACATGTAACAATTTCCTTTGCAGCATTAATTTTCTGGCTTAATCACATAGCCAAACTTTTGACATTGCAACACAATGTTGTCACCTGCAGAGTTCACACTCAAGATATGTACAGTTAAGCTCCTAAACTTAGTAACACATATACAACCTAAGATTTTCAGTAAGTAGTAAGTTTATGATTTGTATTGGGCTTCTTTTATAGCTCTGTTTGTGCAGCTGGAAGTGGCCTGTGAACTGTGGGTTGGACAGTCCTGTTGGAATAGCCTTTGCACAGGCTGACAAAACCGTTGCTAAATACATTACTACTTCATGTATCTAGTGTCCATGAAAGACACTTTAAGGTATTTCTCCAGGTTTTCCCCTGGGTATGCTAGATTTTGTTGTCTGACATTGTTATCTTTCATGGTGTGTGAAAGGACCCTTTACAGACCTATTGTGTTTATGACATGGTCTATGAAATGTATCAATATTTGCAGTTGATTACATTTTCAAAAGTAATGCTCTTTTGTTTAATATCAAAGAGCATATGTTAGTTTGCATTCCTTTGCCAAGCAATGCTGGTGGGCCTTCCTGGGTGTTGGTGGTCCCTTTCTGCTATTAACTGCCATCGTGCGAGACTAACCTGCACTGCTGCTAAAACTACCCAGTAGTGCTCTTCTTTCCACCTCTTCCTTGGGAATCTGAAGGGAGAATGTCTGATCAGTGCTTTCAGATTCCACATCCACCTGATGTAACCCCCAAGGTTTTACAACACTAATCAAAAACTCAGTGTGACATCATTTTATCTTACTGTGTTTTCAACTGCATCAAGAGTGATCTGAGTTTAAAATGGAACAAACACAATGTTTTCTTTACTATATTATAAAGCTAAGTGCAAGGCTATTCAGGAAAAAGCTTCAGAGTTGGAATAATTACTTCATTTACCCATCTGTCCCAAATTAAAAATTAATACAGCCAATTTGACTATGAAGTTATGAACATAGCAGTATAACTTTGTTTTTATTTTCTACCCATTACACACCCACAGATCTCTAGCATTTTTTATCTCTCAGCTATTAAATCCAATATCACAACAACACAAGTTATGTTGTGCTTATTATCACATATCTGAAACTATCAGAACTATCCAGCAACCTTTTCATTATGTTTTCATAATAAAATTGACTCCCAAGCTCTTTCCTTTATTCCTGCATCCTTTTAGACATTATAATAATTCTATTACTTAAACTCTTAGCCAAAGACCTTGCTATATATCTCACAGAAATACATACATATAACCAGAAATAATTCCCTTACATCTATCTCTCTACTAGCTCTTTCTCTTTTTTGTCTTTTTAAAAATTTTTTAAATTAATTTTTTTACACTCCATATTCCATTCCCCACTCCCTCCCCCAATCCACTCTCCGACTGCTCCACATCCCACACCTCCTCCCCACTCCCCCACCCCGGTTTGCATGTGGATGCCCCACCCCCCCACCTGACCTCTAAACTCCCTGGGGCCTCCAGTCTCTTAAGGGTTAGGTGCATCATCTCTGAATGAACACAGATCTGGAAGTCCTCTGCTGTATGTGTGTTGGGGGCCTCATATCAGCTGGTGTATGTTGCCTGTTTGGTGGTCCAGTGTTTGAGAGATCTCAAGGTTAATTGAGACTGCTGGTCCTCCTACAGGATCACCCTTCTCAGCTTCTTTCAGCCTTCCCTAATTCAACAACAGGGGTCAGCTGCTTCCATTGGTTGAATGCAAATATCTGCATCTGACTCTTTCAGCTGCTTGTTGGGTCTTTCAGAGGGCAGTCATGATAGATCCCTTTTTGTGAGCGCTCCATGGCCTCAGCAATAGTGTCAGGAACGCCTGTTGAGCTGGATCCCACTTTGGGCCTGTTACTGGACCTTCTTTTCCTCAGGTTTCCTCTCCATTCCCATCCCTATAATTCTTTCAGACAGGAACAATTATGGGTCAGAGATGTGACTGTGGGATGACAACCCCATCCCTCACTTGATGTCCTGTCTTCCTGCTGGAGCTGAGGGCCAGCAGAAAGAATGGAAACAGGGCAACCTTAGGAAATAGGAGGTTGGGGGGGGGACCCTCCAGAATGCACCAGAGACCTGGGAGGTAAGAGACTCTCAGGAATCAATGGTAGGGACCTTAGATGAAATGCCTAACAGTAGGGAGAGGGAACTTATAGAGCTCTTTCTTAATGTAGCATACTACTAGAAAATCTTGCAGTAGACATGACATCTTAGAGTATGAGTACAGGTTTATTGAATCTCTAGTCATATGTACTCTCTTTACCCGTGTCCTTGCTTCTATCTAGAGGCAAGTCCTGTGTAGTTGCCTGCCCTTTATGAGACTTTTCACCAGTGAATACTTTAATTTGGTCTCCAGTTTCTGTCCTAATTATTTGACCTGTTTACAGCAAAACTTCTAAAGGGATTGCCTTTCTCTGTTATATCTTCTGTTCTTCACACAGTTTCTTCCATGTTCATCACCCATGTGAGTCACAATAAACATCATGTACAAAGCAACATCCTTGTCTTCTGAAGTTGTTGAGAACTATTTCCCATGGATGAATCCTTATACTATGTCATTTTTCTGCTACCTCCTGGGCCTTCATCTCATGTATCCTTTAAATCATCATTTGTATTACAACTTCTTCTTTCTACATGCATTCTCTATAGCTATTGGTATCTAACCCCATGGTTCAAAAGTTGTCTCGATGAATTATAGATTCATATATTTAGTGTACATCTCTCTATTGCTCTCTATACATATCCTGCTACCATCTTGATACCTCCATGCATCTATAAAATATTCTGCTAGATTATTTTCTAGTAGATTTGACATGCTAGCATATGAGTTCCTGTACATCACCTCAGAGTGCACATATGATCTTAAGTGACCATCAAAATGATACAAAGTTTATACTCCCTGAAAGGCCAAATAAATAAATGTGAGCCAGCAAAGGTATAAAAGGTGATATTTTAAACGTAGCAGTATTAAACCGTCTGGTGTCTAAGAGGTTGCTCACACATAATTTCTTCATTTGATAACTCATATCCTTCCAGAACTTTCTACCACAGAAGGAACAGAAAGTGAGCAGCTTTAATATGTGAATGCCATTGCCTTCGTTTTTCAAGAAGACCAGCAAATAAGCATCCCTGTTCTCCACTAGATTATTGAACTGGACTGTATGTCCCTAGTAAAAAGAAGGAAGTTGCAAGGTTAAGAACAATGAGCTTATAAGGCGACCATTTAGATCACCATTAGTGAAGTTCCAGAAAGTTCTTGCATGGTTGGTGCAATCTGAGAAGAGTTTTCTGTCAGCACAAAGTCACTCTGTGTCTCCTTTGTGCTCTCATCACCTGTGTTTATTTTGGGTTCCACTGAGGATCAGGTGACTAATTGTAGAATGAGCAACATGAAATGTGGGAGGACAAAAAGGAATTTCTCCTTCCTTCATGACTGCCGTCACCAAATGTCCTTGTATTGAAAGCAGTTTCTGTTGTACCAATCTGACAGATGAACTAATTCATCCTCTTTGTCTTCTACCTCCTCTTAATGGTACCTTGATTGTGGTTTGTTGTTGTTCTTACAAGTCTTTGTGGTGTATTTTTCAAGACATTATGCATTCAACCGCAAAGAGCCTTGTATTTCTTTCTGGCTCAGACACTAAAAAGTTGAGTGCCTTTAGACAAGTCATTTTTCCTCATTTCCAAGGCCTTATTTTCCTCTTCTGTAAAATTAAATGGTTTGGTTAGGAATTTTTCAGATTGCTGGCATGTTTGACATTCTCTCTCTGCTGAACCCTTCCATATAAAAATATAAACTCTTAACCTACATGTAGATATTGTTTCAGTTCTTAGGAAATCCACACACCAACCCTATCCTGAATGCTGACATTCATTGAATATTAGCCTGCAGTTACTACAGCTGACTCAGTATGTTACTACAGCCAGCAAAGCAAAAGTAACTAATAGAATGATATTTTTGAACCTTGAATTAAGACAAAAAACTTAACAGCCCCCTCAGGAATTGCTGGAGTGTACAAAACTGTGTGATAAACTTGGAAAATTGATTAGGGCTTTGGTCCTACCACTTTATCTTCCTGGTTTAGGTTTTCTCCTTTGTACAATGAAAGGATGGATTAGATCATGGGCTCTCTCAGTCTGGCTGCAGATGAATAAAGCTGCTTCTTCAGGTTCACAGAAGCCAGGGAAATTAGTTCTTCTGCTGGGGCAAGTAACAGGGCCTGTTTTCTGTATTTTGAAATGTGCCCAGGTGATTCTAATGTGTATGTAGGCCTTTAAATCACTGGATTAAGTGGTCCTGCAGATTCATTTTTGCTTTGAATGTCTGTGAGTCATGTTGCAAGGGTTAGTAAACTTTTTCTATTAAGGTTGAAATGAAAATAGTTTCAGCTTTGTAAGCTTATGGGCTCATGACAGCAACTCAACCTTTGTATGACAAAGCAGCCATAGATGTTCATGAGTGTGTGTGTGTGTGTTTCATTTCACTTTGGCAATTATTATTTTCAGTTTATTTGAATTTTGAGGGATTTGGGTTTGAGAGATAGGGAGAAAATATGAAATTGAGAGGATAGAGAGATAGTAAGGAGAATCTGGAAGAAACTGGGGGAAGAGGAAAGAATATAGTCAAAATACGTGAAAAAATATAAATGAACTTAAAATAACAAATCAAAATATCCTATCAAGAATTCAGTATTTTCCTCTAAGCATCTATATTTTGAAATATTCTAACTTCTCCAAAGCATCTGTCAGTCAGCTTCATCTTTTGTATGTAACATAAATACTTATGTAAACATCATTGACAGCACAAAAAAAAAAAAAAAAATGGTTTGCTAGTGGTCCTTTCATTTACTAGTGATTATATCCCTTAGGCTAAGCATGAGTAGAAATATGGCCACTATGTCATATTCCTCCACTCCATCTACTTATATATTATCTTCTCCAACTATTGCTATGCATGAGGCCTTATTTGGACTGTGGTAGATATACCAGTGACACTCCATTGAAAAGACTGATTTTTCTCTTTCCCAGCAAGTATCAATTGCAAATAGTTTATTAGTTAAGGGTGAGACATGTCCAATTCCCCTTTCCCTTCTTAGCCCTGAGAGTTTTGTCTGCTTTGAACATGTGGCAACCTTGTGAATGCTATCTCTTGTCTCGGTGAGTTCACTTGTATAAACAATCCTGTTGTATCTGGATGACACTATTTCCTTGAAATCACCTACCACCACTTGCTATCTCCCCTTCCTATAAATCCCTCAGTTTTGAGAGGAGTGGTTTTCTCATTCTCTGCACATTGTCCAGTCATGGATTGTTTTGTTATTTAGTTTCTGCTGTAAGGAAAGGCTTCTCTGATGGTGGCTGAGTGAGGTACTAATCTATGGGTACAACATTAGGTCATTAAGAGACATTTTCCTGTTATATTCTTTAGGCTGAATAATAGAAGTAGGCTTTCCCCTACAGCCCATGACCTACCTAATAAGGTTTTTGCCCACTTTAGACGTGTCAAGTATCCTATCTCATGGAATAGGTCTTAACTCCAATTATCTAATTGTTGGTTAGTCTATAATACTTGTGCCACTATTGCACTTCTATTATAGTTTCTAGACTTGTAGCTGGATGATATTAATGATTTGTAATTACTTTATGTGTATGGGGGTTTTGCCTGCATCTGATCACCATATGCATACCTGATGTCCATGGAGGACAGGAGACAGTGTTAGATCCTCTGGAACTGGAGTTATAGACAGTTGTTAGCTACTTTATGGATGTTGAGAACCAAAACCAAGTCCCCTAGAAGAACAGCCTGTGCTATTTACCACTGAACTATCTCTCCATCATCCCCCATAATATTTCTAAACTCAATCATGACATTTTTGTCTGGGATTGATGAACATTTTGGGCATGGGAAACAATGTCACTATTGCCATGACTTTGGAGTGCTTGGTCATTCATTGAAGCATAATTTTGTTATTCTGGCTTCTAAAGAACTAAGTAAAATTAGCAAATATTTTTATGAGACATTTCTGGATTCCTGAAAATGCTGTAATTACTTCTATGATTAGCTACAAAAGATGAACAGGAAAATTTAGAGTCATTTTCATGATAACCGAGTTGCCTCCTTTATAAATTAACATTGAAAGGAAGCTATTGAACTACATTTTGTTCTTGCCATCATCATTGTCATCTTGGTGCTTAGATTAGTACATTTAGGCATTACTGTAAGGATAACAGTTTTAAGGATTACCTCTTCCTCAATATATTTAGCGGAAGGCTTTGGCTCTTAATAAATTAATGTACCAGAAATTACAAGCACATGAATTGCAAGCAAACATTTCACTTTATCTTGGCTACATTCCAATTTGAAAGAATAAGAACCTATGCTATATTAAGTTTTCTTGTCCATAAATAAAAAACAGATTCAGTGTTTTAGCACCTGGCTCACCTGGCTCTCCTTTTGTCCTTTGCCTTTAAAGTATGAGAACATGGTGCTAATTCCTTACCTGACTTCATTGTAATTTAACTCTAGCCACACAGAGATTTTTCCTATCCATGGGGCTGACTAACCTTCCTGGGTAGGGCTGCCCATATTCCTTCCTTCTTAACTCTTCTAAGCACAGCAAACAGCAGCTTGACACTGGGGAATATGTCAGTCTACAGCTATAATGATAATTACCAATGCTGAGTGACTGTCTAGCGCTAAGACACCAAGGTTCTTACATATCATGTGGAAATATATAGTAGACAATCCTTTAAGAAAGGATTAAGTGAGTTTTGCAAGTTTTATGAAAACAGATAGGTGAGGCTAAAACTGCAGGGGTAATCTCTGCTGCAGTGTGTGGAAGAATAACCCGTCATGTGTGCTTTCCTGATGGAGAGATGCTTCCAGGGTGCCGCCCACCCTTCGAGGGTCTCCAGGGTTGTGATGGGCGGCTCCTAGGATGAACACACCATGCTCAAGGCTGACCCGGTGCTGTTTCTTAACAATCTCACCTGCTTTAAGGATCAATTAAAGTGGCAGGGAGAGTTCATTGAGGAAATTTGAGAACTCCTGTGCCATTTGCAGCAAGAGAAACAATTTGAAGCAAGACGTTTAAGGCCCAGAGCTCAGAGCAACCCAACTCCAGGTCTCTGAGCTTCAAGCTGAGCCCCACCCCCACCCCCAGCACTAGCAGGAGGTGGAATTTGATGTGCAGCCAGCCTATGATGTCCTTATGAAATGAGAAACTACAAGAACTTTGACTCCAATAGCTACAGCAAAATCTATGCCCAAATCATTCATGAGTGTATCACGCTGAAGAAGGAGGATGAGTTCTCCATCTGCTTCACAGACATCCATCAAAACTTCCTGAGGTTTCGTGCACCCAGGCCATGGACTCTCCTCTGTTTGGTCAAGCTCTGGTATCAACTGCATAAGGAGAAGCTGAGGGATCCACGGTCCCCACAGTATGCCCTGGAGCTGCTCACAGTCTATGCCTGGGAATGCAGGCTCCAAGACAGCTCTGGACTACATACAGCCCAGTGCTTCTGAAATGTCTTAGAACTGATCACTAAGTATCCACGTCTTTGAATCTACTGGACATGGTGTTATGATTTTAAACATGAGATCTCTGATGACTTGCACAGACAGATCCAAAACGACAGGCTTCTGATCCTGGATCCAGCAGACTCAACAAGGAACGTGACTGGGTCAGACTTACAGGCCTGGCACCTGCTAGCAAGAGAGGCTCTGATCTGGATGCATTCGAGACTTTCTTTATGAACTGTGATGTGTCCTTTGTGAATGGCTGGGAAGTGCCACCAGAGAGACAAGAATGTGTCTTCCAGTGAGTACTGCAGTACTTGCCCAGGAGGCTCCAGAGTCCGGGCATGCACTCACTCCTCTGCTGCAAGACCTTGATCTAGAGAGGACAGGAAGGTGCTCAAGGCTTCAGTGAGGGGCATCCAGCCTGTGATCAGACTCCAGGCTTCTGATTCCTGCCTGCCCATGGACAGCCTTCCTCACAGCCTGCTTCATCTGCCTTATCCTCCAACAGTGTTCTCTGGGAGTAAGACTCCAAAGGAAAGAGAAGAACTCAAGCTTGACTTCCATCTACCCACCCATTGGGAGGTTCTAACCCCCCCCCCCAAATTTCTGATCATCAGCAATAAACCACAGGAAGCCAGGAGTGGGTGTGTGCACTCTGAGGGATGTATCCTCATCCCACAAAGAAACTGTTCAGCATTGCACATAGTCCTGGAGCCCTGGAAATTTGACAAGTGTTCATCAAGCTGCACTGTTTCTTCAACATGCAGGCTGGGGTTACAGCAGTGCAGGAAAATAAAATTGCATGCACTTTAAAATGTATGACTTTTAAACTTAGGTGGGTGTGTGAGGGTGAGATCTGAAGCACTGATTTAAAGCAAAATGCATTGAAAAAAAGAATAATGGGATAAGTTCAGAGTTACTTGGGGAACCAGCCTTGCTTATGGCCTAGGCATTTATTAATAATATCAAGCCTCTCCGTTTTTATTCAGGTACTGGCACATGGGTGAAAAAGCCCATGGCTATATAAAACTAGTGTTCTATGTTATAACCTGACTAATCCAGTTAGCAATATACATTTTTAGACTAAGAAAATGAGATATAAATTCCCAGTCTTGAAGACATACCTTACCATCCTCACAGCATTGCCATTATCACTGCATAGTAGAGAAAACAATGGCTTTATTAGTTAGTGAAAAAGGTTTACATGTCTTTGTATGGTTAAGCACTAGATGTTCTGAAGATTCCGTTCTCTGAGTACAAGACATACTGTGGACATTTACAGTACTGGGTAGGATCATCACCAAACCAGGAGACATAATCTTCAGGTCTTCACTTGGATAGACCTTTCCACAGGCCCTTGAGTCAGTTTGATTTCTGTCCCTGTAACAAAATACCTGATAGAAACCTCAGGAAGAAATGAAATGTTTCTTTGGGCTTACAGTCTCAGAAATGTCAGTACATGGTTACCTGCCTTGACTTCAGTCCTATGCTGAGGCAGAACATCATGGCAACAGGAATATGTGTTAGAGAAGGCAGCTTACCTCATGGCAGCCAGGAAGTGGGGTTAGGGATTTAGGATTGGGGACAAACTCTCAGGGGGCAACTTTCAGTAGTTATTCCATACCTCCCAATGTTTCTACTATACTCTAAAAGCCCCATCGTCTTGGAACCAAGCCTTTATCTTGGAGTGATATTTATAATCCAATTTATAACTACTAGGTTTTAGGGAATAGGGTAGGTTCAAGAGAGATATATGTTGGCTCATCATTCAGGTACTGAGGGGGTCATTAGCATGACTAGCATAGCAGGGGCTGTCTCTATCCTTCTTCATTTAGGAATCTGCTGTTTCTGGGAAGGATGGGCGCTCCTTACTTTCTGATCTGATATTAACTCTATAGTAAATTTGGTATGTATAATTTGAATTCTTTTTCTTAAGAAGGACCTACCAAATTGCTTGAGCTTTCCACAAAGTTGAGATCCATTTTTATAGAGGATATGAAACTTTGACAGGTAAATCAAGCATACAATGAATAGGACTTCAACTTTGCTGTAGTTAGTTATTTACTATTTTTGCTTTTGCTGTATGGAGGGAAGAATTCTGGCTAATTGAGAGATCCTGTTAGTTTTGTAGTGGAGTTGAGCTCTTTCACAGGCTCCTTTCTGAGTTCTCTTTCCATGACTCACCGATGTTCCTGTCTTGTCTACAAGAATTATCTGGGAGACTTTGTCTTGTTCTGTCTTCTCTTTTTGCAGAACCTTCTTGGTTTCTTCCATCCTTCTTAGGATACAGGACAGGACACCTTCTTGCAAGTTGCCCTTATTCATGCTTCATATTGTGAGTTGAGGAGGGTGACTGTTCTCAGACATCCTAAGTTTATCAATGACAAATTTTTTTTCTAAAACTCATGTCTTCAGTGTTCCAGACAGTGGATTTTTATTTTTATAAGCAACAAAGTCATGCTTTCTTGCCCAAGCTAACATCTGAGCCTGAACTCAAATGATCACTTCTTAGAAGCCATGAATACCTACAGTTATGTCTCTTTGGGCCTTGGCCTTTGAAGCATAAAAGTCATTGTTCATATGACTACAAAATGCTGAACTGTTATTATGTCTTGACTTTTAAAAGACTGTTTGTGAGACTTGAAAGAATGCTGTGGTTCTGTTGTGGCTTCTCCTTCTAGAGGCAATCAACATGCTGGCAGCCCTCTGGTTCAAGAAACTGGTCAGTGACTAGTCTATTCCATAATGGCATTTCAGTAGTTGCTACTTTATCTGACTGTCAGAAAACGTCCTCAGATATTGAATTGAACTACACTTTGCTCATATGTTATAACGAGTGTTGGTCAGGGATATTTTCACCAGGGTGAGAATAGTTAGACTTGAGGTTCATTTTAAGCATTGATATTGTAAGAAACAACTTATAAACTATTATTTTTAACACTCAATAAATATGTTCCATCTAGCACATAGAATGTTAAATTTTCTGGATTTGTCTTTAATGGTGATTATAACTGATCAAGTTAGGTTACAGTGCTTCAGTCAAAGAAATGTGTATTACCTTTCAAATGACCAAAACCTCTCTCTCTCTCTCTCTCTCTATATATATATATATATATACATATATATATATAGAGAGAGATGTGTGTGTGTGTGTATGTATGTATATATATATATTCCTTCATATATTCATTTATTAATTGTTCAAATAGATAATATCTGTTGTCATCATATTTTAAAATTATCACAAGAGAAAGTTAATCAGATTATTAAAATCAGAGTATTAAAATAAATTAAAGCAGCATTCTTTTGTTGTTGAAAATTTGTCAAGTTCCTGTATTTCTGTGTGCACTAAATATGTACTTTATTAAATGTTATATTAGAATATTTATAGGCCAGATTGTTGCATTAACTTTTTCCAAGGAAAGGTGAACAAATGTATTTTCACTCCCAACCAGACACTGAAGAAGGGCAAAAGTAAGAATTTCATCCAAGTCTAACTTGGTGAACAATGAGTTTATTGAGAGTACAATAAGCATGGATGATGGATCACTTACAGACTGTGAGCAAACATAAAACACTTTCACACTACAATGTTCAACTCTATCATGGGTGATGACCTTGTGGAAGCTTCCCCCACATGCCCTACTTCCTCTCTTAGGGTCTGCCAAGATCACTTCAGCTGAAAGGGAAGAGAAACAGGAGGGGACTGATGGTTGGAGTCCCAGAGGAGGGTCCCGAACTCTCCTCTCCTCCCTTCGACTAGGGAGCATCACAATAGACGGAGCTGTCAGTGACTATTATCCTATTTCGCCACATGGCTACCAGACCCAAGCATATCTCCACTCTAAGATGAGGAAAGAAGAAGCCACTCTTCCACAGTTCCACAGTTCCACCTTTACATAAAGTCACCTCTTGCTAATGATGCAAATTGATTTCTAAGTAATATTTACTAGAAGTGTAAACTTTTTCATTTTCTATCTGTGCAATAACTTAAACATTGTGGATTCACTAAAAATTGACTAAGCTGCTGGACATGGTGGTATATGCCTTCAGTTTCAGTACTCAGAAGGTAGAGACAGACGGATCTCTATACATTCAAGGGCAGCCTGGTCTACAGAGTGAGTTCCAGAAAAGCTAGAGCTACACAAAAAAAAACCCCTGTCTTGAAAAAACACCCCCCCCAACAAAAAATAAGAAGAAAAAAAGAAATTGACTGAGCATCAGGTGTCTACAAATAGCTTAGTTGACATATAGGATTATAGATGTTAAAGAAATTGGAGAGGCAGTATTGTCTGCAGTGCTACAATCTTACAACATAATATGTAGTACTGTCATAGTGGGGAAAATACTTCTCTTTGACATCATCTATGCCCTTGAGAGTACTTCGGTTATTTGTGTGTGGACTGTGTAACTGAGATTTAAGCAATCACAAAAATAAACAGGTCTCTACAGAACCCAATTATATGTGTCTTAGTTGTTTCGCTGGCTAAACGTTTAATTATATCTAATTATTTCCTGTTACTTCACTGAAAACCCTGTCAAATAACCTAGTGACAGTTTTCTTGCATCATAATTTAAAGGTTATCTTTTTAGGCAACGTCAAACTAATTATGGCACTGTCTAGAGTTTTCAAACAAACAAACATGCTGTTATTTTCATTTCAGATGCGTTCTGTGAGCAGAGTCTTTAAGTTTATTGATATTCAAACAGAAGAAAGTATGTATACACAGATAATGAAAGAACTACCTAGAGAAGGATCAGCTGATGTTTTAGTCATTAAGAATGAGCATGTGAAGAAAAGCGATATCTGGCCCTCGGGAGGCGAAATGGTTGTCAAAGACCTTACTGTGAAATACATGGATGATGGAAATGCCGTATTAGAGAACATTTCTTTTTCAATAAGTCCTGGACAGAGGGTGAGATTTCAGCATTACTTGCTTTGTTAATGAGTCCCAACCACCATAGCAATATGTTAGTAAAAACCATTTGTAACATAATTATCTAATCAGTATTCTTTATACATAGTTGAAGGTGTGACTGTGCAAAGTTATTATGTTTCATATGAAATTTGAATTACAGAGCCTATACAACAGGTTATTGTAAATGTGATTGTATTTGAATGTGACTATACTTGCAAATATGTAAGATTTTCCAACTGCCGATGCCTTGAAATACACACAGACACCAAAAATACAACCATCACTATGAACAGTAGCACCAAATTGGTTGATTGGCACAGTGTAAATTGATCCATCCCTTAATTAACGTAGATGAAACTTTAAACTTGAGTGATTTTCTTGCAGGCAATGGGTAGTTATATCTTAGTTCTTTGGGCCACTCTGCCAGTCCATGTCTCTCAAGTGGTGCATTTAGACCATGAGCATCTAGAGTGGCAGGCCCACATTCAGGCATTATAACTTGTCCTGCTTTTTGTTCCTTGCTTTTGCTCTTTATCCCTATTTTTACCTCGAATCCTTTTCTTTCTGTTGCTGTTCCTTAGTATTTATGATTCCAAGACTTTCTCATTTCCTAACATAGGGATTCTACTTTTGTGGTTTTTATGAGTTTCTCTAGAGTTCACAATATATATTCACAATGAATCCAGGTCCACTTTAAAAGAATAATGTTATCACATAAGTAGCACCAGCACCTTCTAGTCCCAATTGCTCTCTTGTGTATTTCATATTCTTTCTATGGGTCATTTTGACTATTCACAGATAATATGAGCAAATCGATGTTTTTAAAATGACTTTAAGTCAGCTTCCCTGTTAGACCCAGTAAGAGTAAGAAAAGCATTATAGTTTCTACAATGCTTCCTTTATTCATTTAGCTCCAAGTTTGCAACTCCTTATAGATCTGAGTTGTGTCTTTTCTCTGAGTAAGTTCTCTTAACATATCTTTCAAGATAAGCCCATTGACAGCACATAGTTTCTGTGTTGGTTTGATAATTTTTTACTTCGCCATAAGTTTTGAAAGATAACTTCACAAGGTTCACAATCCTAGTTTGGCAGAGTTTTGCTTTTCCTCTTTTTTCTACTCGTTTCCAGATTTTATGGTGTCCATAAAGTTAAAAGTCATTCTTATCTTAAATTTTGTTTTGTTTTGTTTTTTTTTTTTTTTGAGACAGGGTTTCTCTGTGTAGCACTGGCTGTCCTGGAACTCACTCTGTAGATCAGGCTGGCCTCAAACTCAGAAATCCGCCTGCCTTTGCCTCCCAAGTGCTGGGATTAAAGGTGTGTGCCAAGACTGCCTGGCCCTCAATATTTAATAAATATATTTTTTTCACTGGGCTTTCTTCAAGAGGATTTCTTTAAAATATTTTTTGTACTTTTAAGATGATGTGCTGTGGTATGGTGTTTTGGCTTTAAGGAACATTCTGATTATTTTTCTCTGTGTATGGATTGAGTATATGACACTAATTTTTGAGGGAACCCTCTTAATAACTATTATTTGAAATATTCCCCTCCATCCTTCTCATCATCCTTTTCTTCTCTTTTTCTTTCTTCTTCATTTCTGTCTTTTTTCTCTTTCTGGTATCTACATTATATACAAGTTACACCTTTCCTAATTGTGCCATGATTCTTGAATATGCTGGGGGAGGGGGTTGGTTTGTTGTTGTAGTTGTTGTGCAGAGGCATGCTGCTTTTAGTAACATATCCTCAAGCTCAGGGTTCTTTCCTCACACATATCTAAACTATAGTTGAACTCCTCAAGGCATCCTCCATCTTTGTTCTACATGTTTTTTGTTTGTTTGCTTACCTGCTTGATTTTTTTTTTTTTGCTATACTGTAGAAGTCTTTTGATTTTGCCTTAGAATGACCCCTTTCTATTTACTAATGATCCATCTGTTACTATATGCCAATTTTTTCATGATGAAATCCTTATCACATTAGTCATAGTTGTTTTGCATTCCCAACCTTTTAATTAGAGTGTCATTGTCACACCTGGCTTTGTTCTATCCTAGTATTGCTTATTATTTCCTCTTTTCCCTTTCAACATGTCTCATTGTTTTTTTCTTGAGAGGGAACCATAGATGACGTGCTTGGGAAAGGGACCGTGATAATAGGCTGTTAGTAATAGACTGGCTATGCTGTGTTGGACTGTAGAGTTCTGTAGCTGCATAGTTATGTTAGAGAAATTACATTTTCGGCTGTGAGCTTTTAAATGGCACCAGCTTAGTCACTCCTTTAAGTAGTACGTTTCCTAAAGTCAGTTAGGCTGGGCTTTTGGAAAAATCTCTAAGTTACAAATGATAAAATAGTCTCACTCAAGATGGGTCTTAAATGGGAGACAGTGCTTTGGCCTATCAGAATGATCACGGTCTTGTGGGGTCCTTGAAAGCTAGGGAAACTTCCTCTAGTCTTCCTGTGAGGTAGGTCACTGGAGGCTGACAGGAATTGTTTCCCTCTCCATGGTCCACAATGAACCCAGGTCATCTTCTCAGTGTAGTGCTTGTACTTGTTCCCTCAAGCTTTCTGCTTGCTGGTTCCTGCTGGTCTCTGTGGCTGTCTGTATCTGCTTGTCTTTCTCTCCAGCTCTAGGGACACAGTCATTTGTTCTATGGCTTTACCTTGCTGACAGAAAATGTGTTGCTTAACTTTTTACTTAAGATGGAGTGACTTTTCAGTTAGTGGTAGCACATACCTTTAATCCCAGCACTTGAGATTTCTGTGAATTCGAGGCCTGCCTGGTTCACAGAGTAAGTTCCAGAACAACCAAGGCTACACAAAAGACTCTGTCTTTAAAAAACAAAAACAAAACAACACAACCCCAAAAGAATATCAATGTACATCTCTACAAATGAAGACATGTAAACAGGTGCTGGATTTGTTAAGAGTACACCCCATTCTGCCTTTATAGAATCTGGCATGAGGCTGCTGAATCATTTAACAATCTGAGTGGCCCATGTGTCTTATTAATAATAAACAGATGTGTCAACATATGAGAGTCTCAGTTATAATCACCCATGAATCTGATGTTTCATTTGATTGTCTGTCTTGGTTTCTGGGGACCACAAGGAAACGAGATAATTATAGTGCACTTCCCTCTGCCATTAAAGGGCAGAGAAGGTGCTTTAAAAGGACTGTGCCCCAACTGCTCTACTCTTGCCACAATGGAATTCCTGCTCCTACCAAGTTTGGCATTGAATAGCTCTCCAGATTGTAGTCTGATTTATGTTGATCTAAATTTTGCAGAGCTGAGGTGCATTGAGGTTACTAAAAAACGTTGACGCATACTTAGGACGCATCTTTAAAGCTTGTTTGCAGGAAGTACTCTTAGAAATAAGAAGATAATTATTATGTGACAATTACTCAACCAGACAACCTTGTTATGGTACAAATCAATTAGGTTCCTTGCTGTTGAAAAACTGGTCAGACTTAATACATGCCAGTACTTTGATGTGAGGAAACTAGAGTAATAGCCAAAGGGTTTCAAGCTAAAGAAAGTATTTATTCATTGCCTCTCAGGCCAGTATTATGCCAGCATAAGAACTGAGTTCTCTGAAAATGTATTTCCTTCTGGAGGAAATGCAGTGAGCTCATTTACCCCTACTAGGTCCATTCAAGGTCCATTCTGCCAACTATCCTGTTATGAACTTAGCACTCTTCCATCTGTCCACTGTCACTTTCTCTTTTCCTCCTGTACATCACCTGCACTGACTGATTCTGCTTTTTATTTAACTTATTTAACATTGCAGTATTGGAAAAATCCTAACATGGTGAATGTGTATTTGTATGGCATGGTCTAGTACAGAGATGGAAGCATGCAGTGTGGAATTCCTCCAGATTTTAAAATTAATACTTTATCTAGTCATTGAACAAAATTATTGTATTATTTATTTATAAGGTACAATAATATGTATGCTCATTCATTTGCTCTTCTATCTGACTGTCTTTCAGTCTACCTCAATATTTATTGAGTACCTTTTTAAAGCCAAGTACACATGGGACCTTTTATTCCTCCATTCTTTCAGCCATCTCACTTTCCCATCCTTTCACCCTCCAATCTATCAGCTAATCCAAGTATTTATTATGTAAGTACACCATTATTCCAGATGGAGAAACTGAAAAAAAAAATCAAAACGGATTAACTATGGAACCTTTGTTGAATTTATATTCTTTATGTAAATACAAAACTACAAGAAGGAGAAAATAAATCATTACAAAATTCTTTTTCATAACATTTGTTTATTTTCCCAACAACAATGATTTATATAAATTACCTTGTAGAGCTCTTTTGAGGGTTAGGAAGGCAATTATTCTTGTCACTGTCCTTTACCAGCTTATCACAAAGGCCCATTATAGCTAAGTAATTTACTCAGTAAATTATTATTATTTCCATTGGTTGTGGCCCATGCCACCATTGGAGTTTATAAGTTATTACTAGTCTACAATGAAATAAGTATAGAGTCTGTAAATATTTAGAAATTCATTTTTAATTTATTTAAAGTTCTGATTTGCAGTTCATTAAAAACAGACGGTTTTTCACCAACCACATATATGTAAAAAGAACACTTTTCAAAAAGACCATTTTCTCCCTAAAGAGGTCAAACAATAGGAAATAAAGGGGCAGTGTGAACAGCATGAAACAAATTTAAGTGTTGCATATATACTGCAGTTTATTCTGTGATCAGTCAGTCATTGCAAGGAACTGAGCTTATATCAGAACAAAGAATGTGAGCTTAGAGGGCTACCTGGACGACTGATCTCCTGTAATGGGAGGAAGCCTTAATCTGATGCTGTGCTCTTGCAGCTGTGGTCTTTGCATAGTGAGAACAGTTTCTTTAATATCCTTTTTCCTTCTTAGAGTGTCCTTCTTGCCAGAAGAGTCATATGTTAGCATTTGATTCGAACATTGCTGAGAAGCTGAGTGATCTTGGCTCTCCACTCAACCTAAATTCTGTGAGAATGTATACTTTACTGAGCATGCCTGTATCTTCTCACCAGGCCTGAACTTGACACTGCTCATTCCTTAAGGGCAGAATCCATCTGCCTCTTCAATACTGGGGCCCAAACCCTGGACCTTGTACATGCTAGACAACTGTTGCTCCACCAATGAGGAAATAAGTTTAGTCCAGGGACAGTATGTAGTGTTAGGCCTATTTTGAGTAAACTTCAAGTTTGTATCCATGTTCAAAAGTACATCGGGCAGCAGGTCCCTGCTTCTGGTTTGAGCCCATCCATAGAGCTGATGTGCATCAAGATAGACTGTTTTTACTCTTCCTTGACTTTAAATGGACACTTTCTCCCTTTTTCTCATTAGTAAAAGTCAGTGGTCAATGAAGCCCACATCAGGAATACAGTCTTGTAAGGCCAGTTTCTGATTTCAGTTGCAGATTATGATGAGTTCCAGACCAGTTCCAGATAGTGATGAGAATTCGGAGTGTGTAAACGGACTTACATGGCTCCATGAGAAGAGAACCCATTCCACTGCTTTCTGTCAAGGAGCAGTGCTGCCTGGATAATAGGTGCTATCCTTGGTGCAAGAGTAATGCCATCACTTTCTTCTCCTAGGTGGGGCTCTTAGGAAGAACTGGATCAGGAAAAAGTACTTTGCTTTCAGCATTTTTACGAATGTTGAACATTAAAGGTGATATAGAGATCGATGGTGTCTCATGGAATTCAGTGACCTTACAAGAATGGAGAAAAGCTTTCGGAGTGATAACACAGGTGAGCACAAAAATGTAAAAAACAATATGAATTAACATTTTTATCATTATTTGGCATACTTAAGAAATTCATATCACTCTGCAAAATATACTTGGTGGGTCCTACCACCTCGTCTACTGTGCAAGGAAAATGTAGCATATGGAATGAGTGTATCTCCCAATATCTGGAATTCTGTGTGGTGTATATTTCTTGAAGTGTTTTGATAGTGTTTTCCCAAAGCACAACCTGTAGCAGCAGCCTGGGTCACTATTTGTGACTGGCTTCGTAGTCCTGCTTCAGTACTTGATCTCCGAGGGAGTGAGAGCAGCCTGTAGATAAATGCTTTGCAAGATGTGGAAGATGCTTCTGAGATCATAAGCTCTCGGAAGCAGGACATAGTGAAATTGGAAGTTGAAGTGCAGTGATGTTTTCCCTTTGGAGTTTGAGTAGGAAGAAGTATGTCAGGTCAATCTAGACTCTTATAAAGGGCAGTGTTTGATTCAGGCAGTACAGCACCTCGAACATCACCACTTAGTGCTATTCTGTCTGGGTTACTGCACATGCTGATTTCTTGTGTAGAGGAGAAACGGCAACAGTTTCAGGCAACATGACCCAAATGTGAACCAAGAGATGCCGTTATGGAGACTGAAGCCAGAAGAATTGTAGTATTTCTGCTTCTGTTGGCCCTTTTCTCTGAGACTTTTCCTCCTTTTGTGCTGCTAAGCACTAAATCCAATCCACTAAGATGGCTCTTTGAAGCACTTCTGTATTTTTAACACAAAATTAAAATTCCGGGACTATCACCAGGTAGACCAACTACAAAGCTAGACCAAGAAAATGCTTGTACTTCTTGATAAATGATCTTCACAGAACATTTGCTCCTTTCAAGTGGTGAGACAATAGATACTGTAACCACCAAACTGATGCTTTCAATTTGTTTCTATGGTGTGCCATTTTTTTCAAATGCTTCATCCTGGCTGAAGTTGTGGAAACACTGTGTGTTCCTCAAAAACACAAAAGGGATTGTCAGATGGTCTAAAGAAAAAGAAACGCTAGGAGTACAAGGTTCCTGAGGTGATAGCGCTAGGCGAGTAAAAATGCTGAGGCGAGTAGAAGAGTGTGGTTGTCCGAGAAGCACTGCTGTTGGACTTGCCCAAGTCCTCTGCTCCCAGTTGAACTAAAGCAGTGTAGGCTTTGCCTTGGTTGCTCTTGTTCAAACATATCGACCTACAAGAATCGTCAACCTCTAAAACTTCTATCCTCTTGCTCTTCATCGTAGCTGCTACACAATAGAAGGGCTCCATCTTCCTTGCTAGCTCTGCTTAAGAGCTTACTTATGCCAGGCACAGAGGATAATGCAGTGGGCCAGATCTGGAAAAACCTCTCCTGCCTTTCTGCCTAAATGACTATTCATACTTGACTCAATTCACATCTGCTCCTTTATGGATTCAAGACTTACATTTAAAAAAAAAAGAAAAAAATGTGTGTTCAGGGCGTCCTTCAGAAATACTGAAGTGTCTCTGGAACATCAGCCAGTATGGTTAACATGTCTCAAAGACAATTTTTGAATGTCATGTGAAACCTAAGGAAGGAAGGAAGGAAGGGAGGGAGGGAGAGAGGGAGGGAGGGAGGGAGGAGAGAGAGAGAGAGAGAGAGAGAGAGAGAGAGAGAGAGAGAGAGAGAGAGAGAGAGAGAGAGAGAGTCAAACAAAGTCCTTATGCTTGATGTCTAAACTAAGGGCTACTTTGCTTTTCCTATCTTTTCTTGGACAGTGAGAATTGCAGCATGCTTTTCCTTTCCTTAGAAAGATAAAAGAAGGAGAAAAGTGAATATCCAAAGAAAACTAGTTTGGTCTGCTTTTTCATCTTTTCTTTTCTCCTCTGTCTCCTTTAACAAGGATGTACTTCAGAAGGTCCCACACTGAGCTAGTGTAATGTTAAAGGTTCATTGGCCACTGGTTCACTGGTTCACAGCTACATGAAACAGGTACTTTGAAAAGCAGAGATCCAAAAGCATTTGCTGTGCAGTCACAAGGTCCTGTTGGTTTGGGCAGTTCTTAACAATTTTTTTCCTCCTTTTACAGTTTAGTAAATACATAGCAATCTCAGAACACACACAGCCCAGAATTCAGACTATCATGTGCATTCCAAAGCAGAGCCTCTTTCGTTTGTTCTGAGTCAAGCAGAGCAGGCAGTGAAGCAGATAGATGGCATCTGATTTACTTAGGCAATTAGAGCACCAAGAAGAAAGCATTCACTAATGCTGGACCTTGTTAGGCAGATAATTAATGAAAAGCAACTATTTTAAAGCTTCAGTTACAATTTTGGAAGGCTGTAAGTTCTTCTGAGTAAAGGACTGGAAGTTTGTTTTTGTTGATTATTATTGTATGTGGTATGTGTATGAGAGGAGGGGAGAATGGGTGGGTGTATTCATCATGGCACGGCTCACTTGGAGAGGTCAGAACACAACTTTCAGGAACAAGTTCCCCCCTTCCAGCATGGAATTTAGACATTGGATTCAGGTCATCAGGGCTGTGTGGCAAGAGTGAGTTATCCACTGAGCCATCTCACTGGCTCCTTTTCTTAATGAATTGAAAATACTCACCATCCAACCATCATTCCCACCACAGACAGAGGTGAGACATCTTTTGCTTTGAAAGAGATCAGATAGCATGTATAGATATAAACAGTGAAATTGGTGGTGACAGCTTAAAATTCACTATATAAAATAATTATATCTTGTGCTTACAATTATAATATCAGTCATTTTATTTATATCAAATGTAGAGATACTACTTGCCATTAATATGCCAGAGAAGTTCCAGTCCAACCTGTAAACTTCTGAGAAACTCAAAACGATGTTCATTGTCATGTGACAGAAATTAAAAACAGAAAAAGTAAAGCCAAAGTGAGTGGCTGAGAGTTAATAATGAAACCATAGCTGCCTGTAAGCTGTGGGCTAATGAGGGAGTATAGAGGCAGAGAGAAATGTCCAGAGTTAAGCTAGCTGTCACTCCTGCCAGTACATCTGTGTCCTTCCTGTCCTGCTGTTTTGTCTTCTTTCTTTTCTTGTTTTCTCTCTGATTGCAGAAAACATGGAACTGTTTACTGGTTAGACATTATGAATTGAGGGGTTTTCTTTCTTTCTTTGTTTTTGGGGTATTTTTTTTCCTGCCTTAACACAAATACTTTGCTTTGACTGTCCAAACCCAGATGGGATCTCAAACCTTGCTTATGTATTTCTGCTTGTAGTTCTAATATGTCTCATTTTCAAATTATCTGCATATCTCCCTTAATTATGCCAGATTTAAACAGAGTGATCAGAAAATGGAAGCAGAGTTATAAAAGGAAGGCTAGAAATACATAGTAAAATACTTTTCTTCTGCATTTCTCCTCTGCTGTAAGACATCTAACATAACACCTTGGATGAGAGGAATTCAAAAGACAATATTCTATGCTGAAGCATTACATGTTGATGTCTCTCACAAGTGTGGTTCTTTCAGCATTTGGACCCTAATCTGTATAATCTTAGGACAGCTATATAATTTCTCTGTCATAGTTTCCTTGTTTGTAAAATGAGTATAGTAATAATAACAATTATTTGTACTTTTGGGGGAATTGAACAAGAAATACTTAAACTTTTCCTTCCCACATGGCTTGATAATTATCCTCTGTTATGGTAGTTATTATTTTTAATTCAGTGGGAATGGGGAGTCATGTCTCCTCTGTCTTTCTACTGGACTGGGAGTATGTTCTATAAGTATGAATAAATGAGCTTGCACAAATTCACAAAGAAAGTAGTAACAAACACATACCATAGAGTGTCATAAAGTTTATAGGTTTAGAAAGATTGGGTACATGGAGTTCTAGGCAGGAAGACTGTGAACAATCAAAAGGATAGGTCAGTGTGAAGGGAAAGGGAGAAGGGTCAGAGGGAACCACAGCTTAGAGGGTAGTACAAGTCATGGCATGGTCCAGTAGGAAGGGGCTAATTCTCCTGGGCTGAGGAAGGGAATGGAGAAGGTTTGGTGGTACATTGCTATATACATGATGAACTAGCAAATGATTATACTGTGATGTGGTTAATTAGAACTTACTGAGGTAGACAGTTGGACAGAGCATAGAATTCAAGGGAGGGCAGAAAAATAACTGTCATGTCCGATTTTCCAATAAATACAACACAATTTAGCTATTTCAGAGACTAAAATTTGAAACCTTTGATTATATGCTTTGATTAGAAAACATTTTTATGTGTCTTTGGAAATGTTTATACTAAAACTTTGTAGTATAAAAACTGTTAGGAAGCTGGGCAGTGGCAGTGCATGCCTTTAATCCCAGCACTTGGGAGGCAGAGGCAGTCAGATCTCTGAATTCAAGGCCAGCCTGGTTTACAGAGTGAGTTCCAGGACAGCCAGGGCTGCACATAGAAACCCTGTCTCAAAAAACAAAAACAAAAACAAAACCAAAAACAACCTGTAATGAAGCACTCTGGATTTCTAGAAAACTAACCTTTAACTATCCTGTATGCAGTCTTTTATATTTAAATCAATGGCGTATACACTGGTAGTACAGCAATCTATATTTGTTACAAACTATTAATAGTTCCCAGTAGAAATATGTCATTCATAATTTTATAGTTGAGCCACATTTCAAGGGAACTATTCATGATGTACACATACATACATAAGCAGGGATAGTCATTTCTCCTATTAATCTATTTTATATTAAGTGCAATCACCACATAAGCTGGGTTACTTTTTTGTTTTCATTTGACATTAGTACTATAAAGTATACTAGCTGTTGCAATGATATATGGTCAGCTGTGGGAAGTCCATGTAGGCTTAGCCACTTCCACAGAGTTGAGGAGTGGAGGCAGCAGCTGCAGGGAGGAGATGGGACATGTGGGGAACAATGATGCTCTCTTTGTTCTGCTTAGAGTCTCAAGAACTGCTCATTACAGCATACATGACGTTAAATAAATATCAAATATTTGCTTGCCCTAACTGACTTATTGGTGAGTAGTTTCTTCTAAGGGCGACAGGGGATCCCTGGGGTGGAACAGCTTCAGGTGCATTTTCTTATTGGTGCACAGCAGATCTGAGAGTGCCATGCTGGCCAAGTCATTCCACTTCTCAGGGCCTTGATTTTGAATTTTCAAACCAGAGAGAGAAGGTTTAGGTTGACCTCCAAAGACCTTTAGGTTATACAGAGGAGTTTGTGGATGATTAAACAGCTTAGGAAACAGAAGTAAGACATCTGCTGGCACCATGAAGGCAAGGGACTGCCAGATTCTCTTTGAATTAAAGGAATGGAATGTATGATTGATGGTATACAATTGAATTCTAGCTGAACCAGTTTGTTTAGTCGATTTTTCTTTAAAATTGGATATGTAGTCCATTACTTTATACCAGACATGAAATTATGAAGAAAAGCCTGCAAGATTTCAGGGTTGTAATAAATCTATCACACCTACAGCTTCTAGATTCCTGACAGACAGCTTCTTTCCTTCATAATTTTGAATGTGTATCTGCTTAAAATAAATTAGTTAAAACATCAGAAATTTAGTAAACTAGTATACATTATAGATTCTATGAATAAAAGTTAAATAATTTCTGAAGCAGCCGTAGGAATCTTCACAGATTATTGGGTTGTTAGTGTTATACTTAAAGAACTGTGATAGCTGTTAGCATTTGGATCACATTTAGTAGATCTCTCTCTCTCTCTCTCTCTCTCTCTCTCTCTCTCTCTCTCTCTCTCTCTCTCTCTCTCTCTCACCCCCCCTCTCAAACACACACACACACACACACACACACACACACACACACACACACACGGAGAGGGAGGGAGAAGGAGAGAGAAGGGGGAGGAGGGGAGGGAAGGAAGAGAGAGAGAACTTTATTAGCCAGAAAAATAGCCTTATAGAAGTTAACTTTCAAATCTGAGGAAAAACAGCATTTACTCTGATTGTTATTATTTTGTACTTTTACTTCTTCCCATCTGCTTGGGACTTTTGCTGAGATTATTCAAAATTTGCATTTAAAAAAGAAAGTAAAGACATGGCCTTCGACACTCATAGATATCCAGGGACTCTTAGTAATTTTCTTTGAGACACACTACCAAGATTGGGCTCCAGCTTCATATGTAACAAAGCATAACTCTGAAACTCTAATCCTTCTCTTTCTATTTCCTGTGTGTTGGAATTAAGGGCACATACTACAGTGCCAAGTTTATATGCTTCTGGTATAAGACCCAAGGCCTCTTGCAAATTAAGAAAGCATTTTTTCGGGGCCTAGCAAACACAGGAGTGGATCCTAACAGTCAGCTATTGGATGTATCACAGGGCTCCCAATGGAGAAGCTAGAGAAAGTACCCAAGGAGCTAAAGGGATCTGCAACCCTATATTTGGAACAACATGATGAACTAACCAGTACCCCGGAGCTCTTGTCTCTAGCTGCATATGTATCAAAAGATGGCCTAGTCAGCCATCACTGGAAAGAGAGGCCCATTGGACTTGCAAACTTTATATGCCCCAATATAGGGGAATGCCAGGGCCAAAAGAATGGGAATGGGTGGGTAGGGAAGTGGGGGGCACTATGGGGGACTTTTGGGATAGCATTGGAAATGTAATTGAGGAAAATATGTAATAAAAAATATTAAAAATTAAAAAAAAGAAAGCATTTTTTGCCAACTGAACAACATCCCCACCAACTAAACTTGGTGTTATTTAAGGAATGAAAGTATAAGAATTATTGGGGAGCTTGTTTGGTCTGAGGATAAAGAACAGTGCCCCTAGGAAATGAAGCTTAATTTGAAACCTGAAAGATAGTAGCCTGGGCTGGTATTTGTGTTCTCTTAGTGTCTGTATAACATCTGTCCAGGATCTTCTGGCTTTCATAGGCCCTGGTGAAAAATCTGGTGTAATTCTGATAGGCCTGCCTTTATATGTTACTTAAACTTTTTCCCTTACTGCTTTTAATATTCTATCTTTATTTAGTGCATTTGTTGTTCTGATTATTATGTGTCGGGAGGAATTTCTTTTCTGGTCCAGTCTATTTGGAGTTCTGTAGGCTTCTTGTATGTTCATGAACATCTCTTTCTTTAGGTTTGGGAAGTTTTCTTCTATAATTTTGTTTGTAATTATAAGATATTTACTGGCCCTTAAGTTTAAAATCTTCATTCTTATCTACTCCTATTATCCATAGGTTTGGTCTTCTCATTGTGTCCTGGATTTCCTGGATGTTTTGAGTTAGGCTCATTTTGCATTTTTGCATTGTCTTTGATTGTTGTGCCGATGTTCTCTATGGAATCTTCTGCACCTGAGATTCTCTCTTCCATCTCTTGTATTCTGTTGCTGATGCTCTATGGTTCCAGATTTCTTTCCTAGGGTTTCTATCTCCAGTGTTGCCTCACTTTGGGTTTTCTTTATTGTGTCCACTTCCCTTTTTAGGTCTAGTATGGTTTTGTTCATTTCCATCACCTGTTTGGTTGTGTTTTCCTCTTTTTCTTTAAGGACTTGTAACTCTTTAGCAGTATTCTCCTGTATTTCTTTAAGTGAGTTATTAAAGTCCTTCTTTATGTCCTCTACCATCATCATGAAATATGCCTTTAAATCCGGGTCTAGCTTTTCGGGTGTGTTAGGGTACCCAGGACTGGCTTAGGTGGGAGTGCTGGGTTCTGATGATGGTGAGTGGTCTTGGTTTCTGTTAGTAAGATTCTTACGTCTGCCTTTTGCCATCTGGTAACCTCTGGAGTCAGTTGTTATAGTTGTCTCTGGTTAGAGCTTGTTCCTCAGGTGATTCTGTTAGTTTCTGTCAGCAGACTTGGGAGACTAGCTCTCTCCTGAGTTTCAGTGGTTAGAGCACTCTCTGCAGGCAAGCTCTCCTATTGCAGAGAAGGTGCACAGATATCTGTTGATCAGATTTGCCTCCTGGCAGAAGATGAAGGCCCGAAACAAGGTCTGTCCCAGAAGCTATTAGCTTCTGTAAACCACACGCTCACCTGTGCAGTCTAGTCTTGGCAGGATCTAGGAAGGAAGATGGCTCCCGCGGCTGCTCAGGCGAAGAAGCCCACCCGGGCGGGGTGGACACCTCTCCTCTGGCAGGGAAGGTGCCCAGATGTCTGGAGCCTGTGCAGACTAGTCTTGGCAGGATCCTGGAACCAAGATGTCTCCAGCAGATGCTCCAGCAACAGCCTCCCGGGCGGGGCAGACACCTCTCCTCTCTTTTTATTTATTTTTTAAAAAGTTTTATTTTGTATTTTAATCGTGTGTTTTAGTGTGTGTGTGTGTGTGTGTGTGTGTACAAGCAAATCAGAGAGCTCTGGTTTATAGGAGTTACAGCAGAACCATTGCCCTCAGTGTTTTCAAGAGTTGATATTATAAACCTGTTAGATACGTGGCACAACATCTTCTCGGCACATTTTCAGGCACAGTCCGATGAGAAATAAAAGAGAAGATAAAATGTCTCTGAGTTTGGAAGAATAGACATATCTGTGGTCCAAAAAGGTTAGGCACATTGCTAGTGCTATTTTCATGATCATCTTGTATATCAGTTTATTTAAGCAGTGAAGGGGAAAGTCATTGACATTTTTCATGAATTACTTGGGTATATTGTAAGGGAAACGAAAGTATAAAGAAGGAAATCAATTTAGGGAGCTCCTGCAGTGACACAAAAAGAACTTGTGATAGTTTGGCGTGTTCAGTGGGAACAGAAATTGAGAAAGAAATTGATTTGACATATAGTTTGAGGATAATATAAATGACCAATGACTCATTTTTAAGATAAGCTGAGGAATAAGATGAATTATGAGTGACTCTCAGTTCCTGATGTGCACTGAGATGGAGATGCAGAGAGGACAGAAGTAGGTGGCATTTCTCTGCTTTACAAAGCATGGGAATGAAAGAGACTGGGTTCCTGTTTGCAGCAATACCTACACAGCCAGCACCAAATTACCAACGTATCTTTGCAAGCCACATTCCCATTAGCAACTGTCTGTTTTAAAGATAAAACATCTTGTCCATTCCTTTCATTCTTCCAGGATAATGAAATTATTCTGTTTGTCCCAAGTAAATATTTCTATTGTATATTTCAACTAAATATATAACTCTTTCAAAGTTACAGAGATGCAACCAAAACAATAAGAGGAAAGAAAATTATTTTAGACATTGACATCAAAAATTTTTTGCCAGTCTTGTGTATATAAAGAGTACTAAATATTATTTTAAAAATATTATTACCTGAGCTCTCTTAAGACAGTGGTTTTCTCTTAAGCACATGGTCCACATAAGTGGAAGTGTTACTGCAAGTGGAGCATCTTGACAATGGTCGTACAGTGCTGTTTCCACACCGGAGCATCTGCCTCTTCCCTAGCACACATGCCCTTGAACAAATGGTTGACCTATGATCACATGGGTTTCTAAGTTGTCCTTTCAGCTTCTCTTTGTTCATAGAAGTAAGAAGATATATAAAGGAATATTAGTAGAAGAGGAGTCTCAATTCTTCCCAGAGTACAGTGGCCTCAATTTCCTTATCTCAAGGGCATTGAAATATAAAAAAATCCAAAAACAATTTTAAATGTTGCCCTATTTTTCTTTAAAATTATGTAAAGCAAATCTAGAAAAGTATGACTAGCTAATGGGTACCATAGATGATAGGCAGTTTTACATATCTACCGGTGTGTGTGTGTGTGTAAATACAGAAATGCATGTATGCTCACCTTGTAGCATAGTGCTCTAATGGATGCTCATTTGTTCCTTTTCTTACTTTCTTGAAATCGTTTTGAATAAAGAGAAAAACATTAAAAGATGTATAGGTTATTTATACTTTCTTCGTTTTTCCTTGTTATTAATTAATTAATTTATTTATTTATTGTTTGTTTGTTTGTTTGTTTTGTTTTTTGAGACAGGGTTTCTCTATATAGCCTTGGCTGTCCTGGAACTCACTCTGTTGACCATGCTAGCCTCGAACTCAGAAATCCGCCTGCCTCTGCCTCCTGAGTGCTGGGATTAAAGGCGTGTGCAACCACGCCCAGCTTATTTATTTATTTTTAGTTGGGTATTTATTTCATTTACATTTCCAATGCTATCTCAAAAGTCCCCCACATGCCCCTCCACTCACACCCCCACCCACCACCCACTCCCACTTCTAGGCCCTGTCATTCCCCTGTACTGAGGCATATAAAGTTTGCACCACCAATGGGCCTCTCTTTCCACTGATGGCCAACTAGGCCATCTTCTGATTCATATGCAGCTAGAGACAGGAGCTCGGGAGGGGGGGGGGTACTGGTTAATTCATATTGTTGTTCCACCTATAGGATTGCAGATCCCTTTAGCTCCTTGGGTACTATTTATACTTTCTAATTATCTTTACCATTGCAGAAAGTATTTATCTTTTCTGGAACATTCAGACAAAACCTGGATCCCAATGGAAAATGGAAAGATGAAGAAATATGGAAAGTTGCAGATGAGGTAAGGATGACAAAGTAGTTTTAAAGAAGTAGATTATACACACAGGTGTGGTTGCCATAGATGATAGGCAGTTTTACACATCTACTGGTGTGTGCATGTGTGAATACAGAAATGCATGTATACTCACCTTGTAGCACAGTGCTCTAATTTACTGGCACATTCTTGTCAGAACCTTTGACTCATCCTCCTTTCAGGAGTGTCGTCCCTTTCCATATAGTCTATTCGTGGTGCTTTACTAAAGTTCTATAAACCCAGTTGCTCCTAGACGACGTATGTTTCTCTCACTATTTTGGAGACTGAGAAGTCCAAGGTTAAGGAGCCAGCAGACAGTATTTATTATCTGCTAAGGCCCTACTTGCTGTCACTTCCGAGGTGTGTTTCTTGCTGCAACTCACTCAGTATAAGTGGTCAATAAGCACTGTGGAGCCTCTTTTCATTATAGTGTTAATCCCATCCTTGGGGTACTCAGAGCCCATGACCTAATCACTTCCCAAATATTTTATTTTATCTCTCAGTAGCACTACCTTGGACAGTCTTGTGTTAAAATGAGTTTCTGAAAACATGGGAACCTAGAACTTCCTCCTTTACTCCCCTCCAAAGTTATGTCTTGTTCTTATGAAAATAGATTACTCCACTTCAACAAACACCAAAGTCTTAACACATTTTGGTATCAGTGTATAACTGGAAATCACAAAGTCTCAACTCAGCCAGCTCCACGAGACGAGACTTGGGACTTTAGGTTTTTCATGTTGGCATTCCACCATTCCTTGCACTTTGCCCATTGTTGTTCCCTTGATGTTCGCTCTTTGGCCTCCCCTGAGAACAGATCTTGCCAGGAGCTTTGAAGCCTCTGAGTGCTAAATGTAACCCCTTGGGTAACCAACCTTAACCTTCTCCTAATAAAATGCACTGAGATTAACCGCTTTTCACTATCAGGGTTTCCTTATTACCCAGCAAACACAAGGATTTTAAAGAAAACATTAACTAAATTGCTAGTGATATACTGTAAGATCCTTGATGTACTTTTACAGAGTGTCCTATCAGAATACAATGTGCTGAGAGAGAGCTTGGGAAAGAAAGAATTAGGCTTTGTAAAGCTTACAAGGTATTGCCAAGTCTCCATAAAATTTGCAGGAAAGTGAGACCATAAAATCATCTAAAATGTTAGGAGATAGGTTTAGAAGACTTTAGATTCCAGAATAATACAGGTAGTCATGTGATTGGATTTTGTCTACCAGTCCATCTTTAGATGTATCTTTTCATTGGATCCTCTTTTTAAATTGATGTTCATAAAGATGCTGCTCCTGAGCAAACAGTAATGTCCCATGGTTTGAGTAAGAGTGACAAGTATTTTGCTGAAGAGTCCACAAAGAAACATAAGCACCAACCCCTAGCTTACAGCAGCAGGCAGGAGATTTAGGTTAAAAGGCGCAAATCCTAGGCTTTAATCCTATATGGTTGATGATCCAATATAGGCAAATAGGAACACGTTGAGGTGTGTCAGCCTACTAAGGCACTAGGACAAAAGTCTAACCTTCCTGCCCTGGTTCATGGCAGCTTGCTGCCCTATGCAGCTCTGGGGAGCTTTCTAAAGACTGTATCTTTAGCCTACTTCTCACCCCTCCCTGTGCTGCTGCTGGACAGGGTTCCTGTTGTACACTGACTGCTTAAAGGACCTTTGTGATTTGGTCTTTGCTGCTCTACTCTCAGCCCCACCCCCCATGTGCCCTGTGAGTTCACTACTGTGAATTTTAATTTTCCTTAGAGCACAGTGTGCTGCTCTCTGTTCTATGGTACGGGTTGGGGCAGTTGTTTCTGCTTTTTACCTTCGGGTTTCTGGACCTGGGAAACCCTTGCAGAGCACCACTCCTGCTCCTTCTCACCATTCAAGCCTTCCTTCGCACATCACTTTGTTCTTAAATCCATCCTGACCTTCCTGCTTTGGGAAAGGAGACTTTCCTAGGTATATCTATGCCTCAGCTCCTCAAAATTTCCTACACTGAATCAAAATTCACCTCTTGGCTACTCCATATCTCCTATGAGAATTTAAGTTCCCCAGGATTATGGAATCATGCCCTGATCTCTGTTGTTCCTGCTGTAGTTGGATCCCTGGGTGGTTTTTGATAAGTATTGATTGAATGATCTGAACAAGTAAAGAATTCTTTTATCTCATGTAAAATATGTTGTGAAAATATCCTCATGGTTAGTGCCCAATAGACATCACTACCCTCATCTCAGTAAAGGTCTTGCTAAGATGGCTGGTGGATTCTGAAAAGAACTGCAGCCCTGACTTGGGGCCCTCCGCTGTTTCAGCCCTACTAAGCTGTGTGATCTTGGCCCCTTGACTCTGGCTCTTAGATGTAGGGATTTTTGTTTGTTTGTTTGTTTGTGTTTCCTTATTAGATTAATTTTTAAATTTATCATCTTTACATCCTAATAGTCAAGGGAACGGTTGTAGAAACAATTTAAATAGCGAAACAGGGGTCCTGTAAGTGGGACATTTCCCTGAGAAGTTCGCAGAATGGGAACACAAGGAGCTGAGGGTATCCATTTTTACATTGCCCACTAGTGCTTACAGGCAAAGCATAATCCACCCTTTTTACTTAAAAAAAAAAGTCATAGAAAACAAAAATCTTACAAATACTTCTGAGTAGTTTGGTATAGAGTACTGATTTATCTAAACATATTTGAATACTTTTAACTTTGTTATTTGATGGGTGGTCATTGAGTTAAAGATTTATAAAGCACAGTATATAATTTCTGAGCTAAAACTAGCACTAATTCATTCATCCTTAATTTATAATGCTTAAAGACTCATAGTACATATTAAATGAATGGCTGAAAGGAAGACGAATGAATGAATGGATGGATGGATGGATGAATATATAAATGAATGAATGAATGAATGATGAATGTGTTGAGGCCGAGAGTGTTCCTAACTGAAAAATACATATTTACCGTCAAGAAATGTATGGTCTAACAGGGAAAAAAATACACAATTCTAATACAGGATGCCTGGCTGTCCTGTGGGTAGGCAAGGATATTTAAGAGGGTAATCAGACTGAGCAGTAGGACAAACCCTGAAATGTTAAGCTGTATAAAGAATTAAAGGTTGATGCTGCTGGACACAGTAGTAGGTGTGTGTGTGTGTGGGGGGGGGAGAGGTCAGGATGTCCTTGGGCCATATGAGAACAATTATATTTTATTTTTCCAGTAAAAGAACTTCTGTAGGATTTAAAACAGAGAAATGATCCAAGTTCAAACCTGCATTTTAGGGAGAGCTCTTAAATATTTCTGTGACATGTTGACAATTTGACTCATTGATACTTGCAGAATGATGTTTAAGAAATGATAGAAGGCCAGACGAGGAGCAGTGTGCCAGAACTGACAGAAAGGTTTCAGAAACCCTGGGGGAACTTCTAGGCTGGAGATAGGCATTGAAAGCCATTAGCTTAAACATATACATTGATGCCATGTAAATAACCAAAATCTGGACATAGGAGGGGAGGGGACATTGGTGTTGAAACCTGATATGGATGGGACAAAGCTGTATATTATAGTATCCCCTGTGATACACCAGGCAGGCTTCCTTGTACTCTGTGCCTACATTCCCTACTATCTCAGGAACTTTTTAAACATTAACGAGTTTACACAAAGGGTAGTTTTAACAAGCCACGTGTTTGAACTTCCATAATGAGCAGCACTAAGAGTCTGGCATAAACAATGATATGAGCCACTTCTGAACTCATCTCCAAAATCATGAATCTTTCTGAAGGCCTTATCTAACTCTCACATGTTAGAGTGATATGGGTATATATCTTACCTGTACATACAAAATTCCAGATTCATGAAGAACAAGAAACAAACCTGTCTGTCTTTATTTAGCTCTTATACACCTCGTGGTTCTTAGCAAAGAAGACACAATGTACATGTATTGAGTAAGGCAAAAGCACCAGGACATCTATAATTATGCCTTAATTTTGACAGACTGCTTTTTGATCTTTTTATTAAGCCCCCTTTAAAATTGCAGTTTAAAAATATAAGCCATTAATTCTAAAAGAATCTTCATATTCTACCCTAACAATAAGAGCCTTTAAATTTTAGTCATGTTCCATTTTTAACTAAGTAACTTCTTACTTCATGAGAAAGTTATCAGTTTCTCAGATTTTATAAGTGAAGGAGATAAGTATTAGGATGGCATGATTTTTTAAAGCTTCCTCAGCTAATTTTCATATTTCTCATCCTGTATTACAGATAGAAGATGAACATGTCATGTCATGTCTTCTACCCTTTCTGCTCTTGAATCCTTTGCCATCAGTTATAATGGAGTGAATAACTGTGTTCTCTATCTGTTATCTTTAAAGCACATATTGAATTGTATTGCAATTGCATCTATCTATCTATCTATCTATCTATCTATCTATCTATCTATCTCTGTATCTGTATCTATTCATCTATATAATGTGACAGGAACAGGTATAATTGTTTATCACTGCTAGGGAACATGACACTTACAAGGTGAACACTGAATGATTTTGTAATGAAGTGTGGGGCAGAAAGAAATCCTCCAGTCCATTTAGAGCTATCGATATTATTGCCAGATTTTGGTTACTCAAACTAAGTAGGAGTTGGGAGTTGAGGGTTATGTGAAATTTATTCTGTGCAAACTCATGTCTGCTTTTAGAATGCCAGCCTCTTGAGTGATTTTAGTTATGCCCCTTCTAAGCACAGTGTTTGTCTTTATTTTCTACAGGTTGGACTCAAGTCTGTAATAGAGCAGTTTCCTGGACAGCTCAACTTTACCCTTGTGGATGGGGGTTATGTGCTAAGCCACGGCCATAAGCAATTAATGTGCTTGGCCCGATCTGTTCTCAGTAAGGCCAAGATCATACTGCTTGATGAGCCCAGTGCCCATCTAGACCCCATGTAAGTTCCAAAACTCCTGTTAGATAATCATGCAATACAAGTAGAGTCCTTGAAGTTACCTCATACTGGTACAAATTCCCATTCAGCTACCATGCCTACAAGTAGGGGGTACAAAATAATTTTCCAGGGGAAAAATCACTATTTAACATGAGCACAAGTACTTTTTTTTTTCAACAAGAGCTCTGTTTTTCCTCCTGACTGGAGTCTGGAATTTATAAAACCCTTCAACCTCATTAACACATAATAAATACTTAGTTAGGTATGCACACACTTATGGCTTCCCTCTGTATCCTATTTATATCATAAATATATTACAGCACAAAATAAGTAACTGATGCTGAATCTACATAAAATGTAGTTTCATGTTTATGAAATTTTCTTCTAAGCATTTGCTTTATTAGTGTATTAAAGAATATTAAATACTTAGAATGGCTTAAAAGCTGATTGTAGCTCATTCTGTATCACCATTATCCTAAAAGTATTTTTAAGTAAAGAACTAAGTCCATAGAATACTATATAATATTGTCAAAGATAAAGGCAGAAAATTCACACTCTATAATGTTTTATGTTTCTTGCTTTGCTAGAACATACCAAGTAATTCGACGGGTTCTAAAACAAGCCTTCGCTGGTTGCACAGTCATCCTCTGTGAACACAGGATAGAAGCAATGTTGGATTGTCAGCGATTTTTGGTAAGCCATTAATACTTGATTGGTATCTCATTCTCCATTTATTTAAATAATCTTGCACAGCTGGATTTGCATACCCTTTCTTCATACTTATGTCACACATCCACCACCTACCCTTAGTCTCTTTCCCCTGGACTTGAGCTATGAAGTGGTGAGGAAAGTTAGCACACTTCTCTGGGATCATATCACTAAATGACACTGTAGATAAGATATCTATGCTTTCAGATCGTTGTGTGGTGAACAAGTCACAAAATGTACAATTGAAAAAAAAAAAGTCTGTCTGTTTCTTACAGTAACTCAGCTTCCGATGGGGAAGATAAGGGTGGGCCTTACCATTAGTGGTTCAGTGTAGTAGGAGAGAAGCCTGTTCCATCATCCCCATTACTACTGGAACTCAGGGTAGAGTCCCTGTCAGACACCTTCTCACTCTCCCCCCATCCCACCCCCCCAAAAATGTCACAGTTCCTGTTTAGACATGGGAAGTTCCAAGGATCATGTAAAATTTTCACTTTCCCAAGGCTTTTGAATATTCTGGAGGTAAATGCTTTTTTAATGAAGCATTTTTGATCCTATTGTCATTGCCCAGTTACAAGTGCCTAGAGAGTAGATGCATCTCTTGTTCTGTGGTGGTCAAGTACAGGGACTAGGTAAGGGGCTCTACTCTCTGACCTCAAGCTTGCAAATAGTTTAACATGCACTGCAGGCGTTATTCTCAGTCACTCCTGAACAATTTGGAACCTTTCGGCCTCAACCCCAGGTAGGAGGAAGCTCAAAGTTAATGGTTATATATAGCTCAGTTTAAGAGTACGTGGGTCATGGATTATTTTGCTTTGCAAAGCTCCTTCAGTTCCTCAACTGTTCTCTGAAGGATGGCAACAGCTAGTATTACATTAAATTTTCAAATCCCTATTGCTACTTTCCTGGATGTGAAAGCTAAGTGAAAAGTGCAAGCTCTGTATCCTGTGCTTTCTTTGGACTTTTGTTCTTCTTTGGGCCTGGCTCAGTTTGTGTCAGCACTGGCCTGCTCTTCACTCAGAGGTCTCACTAATGCCCTCTCCCTTAGGTCATAGAAGAGAGCAATGTCTGGCAGTACGACTCCCTTCAGGCTCTTCTGAGTGAGAAGAGTATCTTCCAGCAGGCCATTAGCTCCTCAGAAAAGATGAGGTTCTTCCAGGGCCGCCACTCCAGCAAGCACAAGCCTCAGACTACGCAAATTACTGCTCTGAAAGAGGAGACAGAAGAAGAAGCTCAAGAAACCCGTCTCTAGTGCTGGGATGCTGAGGAAGCAACTCAGTGCACTGAGTCCATTTCCAGAACCATGCAAAATGAAAAAGCCAGGCATTTCCCATGCTTCTAACCCCAGTGCTGGGGACACAGAGACAGGGGGATCCCTGGGGCTCTGTGGCAAGTGATCCTAGCCCACAAAGGGAGTTCCAGGCTAGGCACCTGAGAGACAATACCTGTGGATATACTCTTGCTTCTACATGCAAGTACATATACACATGCATGCACATTGGTGGACATAAACACAGAAAAGCAAAGAAGAAGGAACGAGGGAAGAAAATAGTGCAAATAATTGCAAAGCAATCATATATGGAGTCTGCTCATGGACTTAGAGGAGGTGAACTCACTACTGTGCCTTTGAAAGAAGGGGAAAGCCTGCGACTTGCTCTTTAAGAGACTGTTTTGGAAGAGAATTCAAAAACGTTCATATGGGTATGGGTAACTGACTTTCCAGCAGTGGTCAAATTGTTTGAACAGTACTTCAGATAGTTGATAATGACCACTTGTGTATTGCAAGGCAGATTTTTCTGAAAATATTTGCCCCCTAATAGCTGAAAAAGCAGCTATAAATGCCAACCAGGTTAGTCATTTGGCTTATTGTTCAGTACAGCTGGTTAATTTGCATTATTGAAGAACTGAAATTATAGTGCTTAGATATAGGACAAAGTAAAGAGAACTAAAAACAGTGTCTTATATAACTCAAAGCCCAACTTTCTCTTCTCTAAGATATGTATTGCCTTTTATACATTGTCTGCCCCATTCCAAGCAAATGTTAGAATATTATAAAAAATACTGGGTGGGATTGATTGAAAGATGCCCAACATCTGGTGATCTAGTAACCCATCAGGATTAAGGATATCCAGATCTTGGAAATTAAGATTAAGACCATCTTGCCTTACTACCGTACAGCTAAACATTCTTATTACCAGAATAAGACCTAAGGAAAGAACTGTTTCAGTCCCATAAAGTGGCCTGGATAATTTCCTTGATATGGAAATCGACAAACTTATGTTCCCAGAAAGCAACAGATCTAAGACTTCTGAAGTGAAGGAAGGTTCTGTTAGTGCAAACTAGTGCAGCAGCCCAGGGCCAGGTCCAGGGTTAACATGCAGACAGGCCATGGACTGTGTGGGTAGATGCTCATGGAAATGTGCAGTAGTATGTTCATGTGCACTCAGCTAGCTGTGTGTACTTCAAACTGTCTCCACAGAGATGTTGGGGAGACACTCTGAAAAAGAATTAATTGTGAATTAGTTTTATATACTTTGTTTTATAATTTGTGATGCAAATGAAAATTTCTCTGGGAAATATTTATTTTAGTAATAATGTTTCAAACTCATATATAACAATGCTGTATTTTAAGAATGATTACATAATGACTTATATTTGTATAAAATAATTTTTATATTTGAAATGTTAACTTTTTATAGCACTAGCTATTTTAAAACAGGGGAGTGAGGAGGACAGGGATGATAAGGATCATTCAACTTCATGTTGTGAAGACGAGCTGATGTAAATCTTGTGCCCATCTGTGTGGTTCTCAGACAACACATGCTCTCTTTTAATGCAGCTTTGAAGAAGATGGTACCACAAGTTAAGACAGTCCCCTGATGGGCACATCAACTTCTGAACTGCAAACTAAGCTTTAGAGGAATGTATTATATTTATTACTGTAATAGAATATCATGTGTCAATAAAATCCTTTTATTTGTGTGAAACTCATCTGTTTTCAGATATATTCATTGGGATTCCTAGCTCTGGAATCCCTAGCTCTACTCTCTACGATTCTTAGAACACAAACCTTCCTTTTAGATATAATCTCGTTGAGAATCCCAGTTGAATTAGAGCACAAGACATTAAGTTGGGTCTTTAAACCCAACTAGATTTTTTTTTTTTTTTTTTTTTGTCAATTTGATGCAAGATAGAAGTATCTAGGAAGGGAACCTCAGTTAACAAAATACCTCCAACAGGTTGACTGTAGATGAGTTTGTAGTTCATTTTCTTGATTGAAATTCATGTGGGAGGATCTAGATCACTGTGAGCTACAACACCCAGACTGGCAGTCCTGGATGGTGCAAGAGATTGGGCTGAGCAAGCCATGGGGAACAAGCCAACAGCATCTCCTCCACAGCCTCTATTTTAGTTCCTGCTTTGAGTCCCTCAAGGATGAACTATAAAATGTAAGCCAAAATAAACCCTTTCCTTCCCAATTTGCTCTTTGTCAATGTTTATCATAAGAATAGAAACTTACCCAGCACAGTGTACAACAGAGCTCATTCTTGATGGGGTGCTGTACTGGCTGCTTTTCTGTGTCAACACAAGCTGGAGTTATCACAGAGAAAGGACCCTTTCTTGAGGAAATGCCTCCATGAGATCCAGCTGTAAAGCATTTTCTCAATTAGTTGTCAAGGGGGGAAGGGCCTAGCCCCTGGTGGGTGGTGCCATCTCTGGAATTAGTAGTTTTGGATTCTATAAGAAAGCAAGCTGAGCAAGCCAGGGGAAGCAAAACAACACACAACATTGCTCCATGGCTTCTGCATCCAAGTTTCTACTCTGTGTGAATTCCTGTCCTGACTTCCTTTGATGATAAACAGCAATTTGGAAGTGTAAGCTGGATAACCCCTTTCCTCCCAACTTGTTTCTTGGTCATGACGTTTTTTGCAGGTATAGAAACCCTGACTAAGATGGCCTAGTCGGCCATCACTGGAAAGAGAGGCCCATTGGACTTGCCAACTTTATATGCCCCAGTACAGGGGAATGCCAGGGCCAAGGGGTGGGTGGGTGGGGGATTGGGGGGGGGGACTTTTTGGATAGCATTGGAAATGTAATTGAGGAAAATACCTAATTAAAAAAAAAAAAAAAGAAACCCTGACTAAGGGTCACCTTGGGCGCAAACTCAGCTGGACGGTCCCGCAGTCCCTAGAGGACTCTCTATGCAATCTTAGAATCACTGGTGAGTGGAACACATCATAGGTTCCAATCCAATCATGCTGGACCTGAGCCAGCAGCAGGGAAGCAGAAAACCCACCTGATCAGGGCCTTAGTCCCTTCCCATTGGCACCAGCTCCAGGTCGCCTTGGGCAGGAACTCGGGGGAAGGTCCCACTGTCCCCAGAGGATGCTCCATGAGATCTTAGGATCACTGGTGAGTGGAACACAACATCTGTTCCACACCAATTGTGACAGGCCTGTGACAGCAGGAGCAAAGACATGGGAGCCTTGCCTGACCAGAGGCTCGGGTTCTTTCTGATCAGTACAGGTACACTTTAGTTTCGAACACACCAGACAGCCCCACAGTCCTCAGAGTAGACACCTCTTCTAGGCGCTGTAACACACCCAGAATCTTAGGATTCCAAGATTCCAGGATCCCAGGATAACAGCAGCTTGATCACACCAGGATCTCAGGTTCTCAGAGGAAGCTTGACTGCCAAGAACTCTGACACACCCAGAATCTCAGGTTCACAGGAGTACAGAATCACAGGTTCACAGAGAAAGCTCGACTCTGAGGAGTCCTGAATCAACTGGGATTATAGGAAGAACAAGCTCCAATCAGATATATTGAGGGAAGCAAGCACTTGAGATAATCAGATGGCAGGAGGCAAGCATAAAAACAGAAGCAAAAGAAACCAAGGTTACTTGGCATCATCAGAACCAAACTCTCCCACCATAGCAAGTCCTGGATACATCATCACACCAGAAAAGCAAGATATGGATCAAAAGTCACTTCTCATGATGATGATGGAGGACTTTAAGAAAGAAATACAGAAAAACACAGGTAAATAGCTAAAGCCCTTCAAGAGTTACAGGAAAACACTACCAAATAGGTGAAAGAATTGAACAAAGCCATACTAGACCTAAAAAGGGAAGTGGACATAATAAAGAAAACCCAAAGGGAGACAACTCTGGAGATAGAAACCCTAGGAAAGAAATCAGGAACCATAGATGCGAGCATCAGCAACAGAATACAAGAGATGGAAGAGAGAATCTCAGGGCAGAAGATTCCATAGAAAACATGGACACAACAAAGAAAATGCAAACTGCAAAAAGATCCTAACTCAAAACATCGAAGAAATCCAGGACAGAATGAGAAGACCAAGCCTAAGGATAATAGGTATAGATGAGAATGAAGATTTTAAACTTAAGGGCCAGTAAATATCTTATAATTACAAACAAAATTATAGACAAAAACTTCCCTAACCTGAAGAAAGTGATGCCCATGAACATACAAGAAGCCTACAGAACTCCAAATAGACTGGACCAGAAAAGAAATTCCTCCTGATATATAATTATCAGAACAACAAATGCACTAAATAAGGATAGAATATTAAAAGCAGTAAGAGAAAAAGGTCAGGTAACATATAAAGGCAGACCTATCAGAATTACACCAGACTTCTAACCAGAGACTATGAAAGCCAGATGATCATAGACAGATGTTATATAGGCCCTTCGAGAACACAAATGCCAGCCCAGGTTACTATACCCAGCAAAACTCTCAATTATCATAGATGGAGAAGCCAAAATATTCCATGACAAAACCAAATCCACACAATATCTTTCCATGAATCCAGCCCTTCAAAGGATAATAAAGAGAAAACTCCAACACAAGGAGGGAAAAAGCAAGAAAGTAATCATTCAACCAACCTAAAAGAACACAGCCGCAAGAACAGAATCCCAACTCTAACAACAACAACAACAAAAAATAACAGGAAGCAATAATTACTTTTCCTTAATATCTCTTACTATGAATGGAATCAATTCTCCAATAAAAAGACATAGACTAACAGACTGGCTACATAAACAGGACCCAACTTTTTGCTGCATACAAGAAATACACCTCAGGGACAAGACAGACACTACTTCAGAGGAAAAGCTGGAAAACAAGACAGACTAACAGACTGGCTACATAAACAGGACCCAACATTTTGCTGCATACAGAAAATACACCTCAGGGACAAGACAGACACTACTTCAGAGGAAAAGCTGGAAAACAATTTTCCAAGCAAATGGTCTGAAGAAACAAGCTGGCATAGCCATTCTAATATGAAATAAAATCAACTGCCAACCCAAAGTTATCAAAAACAAGGAAGGGCACTTAATACTCATCAAAGGTAAAATCTTCCAAGATGAACTCTCAATTCTGAGTATCTATGCTCCAAATGCAAAGGCATCCACATTCATTAAAGAAACTTGGGTAAAGCTCAAACCACACATTGTACCTCACACAATAATAGTGGGAGACTTCAACACCCCACTCTCATCAATGGACAGATCCTGGAAGCAGAACTAAACAAAGACACAGTCAAACTAACAAGTTATAAGCAAATATCTACAGAACATTTTATCCTAAAACAAAAGGATATACCTTATTCTCAGCACTTCATGGTACCTTCTCCAAAACTGATCATATAATCAGTCACAGAACAGGCCTCAGCAGATACAAAAATATTGAAATGATCCCATCTATCCTATCAGATCACTATGGACTGAGGCTGATATGCAATAACAACATAAATAATAGAAAGCCAACATTCACATGGAAGCTGAACAACAATCTACTCAATGATACCCTTGTCAAGGAAGAAATTAAGAAAGAAATTAAAGACATTTTAGAGTTTAATGAAAATGAAGCCACAACATACCCAGACTTATGGGACACAATGAAAGCAGTACAAACAGGAAAACTCATAGCTCTGAGTGCTGCCAAAAAGAAACTAGAGAGAGCACACACTAGCAGCTTGACAGCACACCTAAAAGCTCTAGAACAAAAGGAAGCAAATTCACCCAAAAGGAGTATAAGGCTGGAAATAATCAAACTCAGGGCTGAAATCAACCAAGTGGAAACATAAAGAACTATTCAAAAAATCAACCAAACTGTGATCTGGTTCTTTGGAAAAATCAACAAGATAGATAAACCCTTAGCCAGACTAACTAGAGGACACAGGGACAGTATCCTAATTAACAAAATCAGAAATGAAAAGGGAGACATAACAACAGAACCTGAGGAAATCCAAAACACCATCAGATCCTACTACAAAGGGCTATATTCAACAAAACTGGAAAACCTGGATGAAATGGACAAATTCCTGGACAGATACCAGGTACCAAAATTAACTCAAGATCAGATTAATCATATTAATGATCTAAACAGTCCCATAGCCCCGAAAGAAATAGAAGCAGTCATTAATAGTGTCCCAAACAAAAAAAGCCCAGGACCAGATGGGTTTAGTGCAGAGTTCTATCAGACCTTCAAAGAAGATCTAATTCCAGTTCTTCTCAAACTATTCCACAAAATAGAAACAGAAGGTACTCTACACAATTCATTCTACGAAGCCACAATTACTCTGATACCTAAACCACACAAAGACCCAACACAGAAGGAGAACTTCAGACCAATTTCTCTTATGAATATTAATGCAAAAATACTCAATAAAATTCTCACTAACAGAATCCAAAAACACATCAAAAAGATCATCCATCATGACCAAGTAGGCTTCATTCCAGGGATGCAGGGATGGTTTAATATATACAAATCCATCAATGTAATCCACTATATAAACAAACTCAAAGACAAAAACCACATGATCATCTCATTAGATGCTGAGAAAGCATTTCACAAAATCATGATAAAAGTCTTGGAAAGATCAGGAATTCAAGGCCCATACCTAAACATAATAAAAGCAATATACAGCAAACCAGTAGCTAACATCAAAGTAAATGGAGAGAAGCTGGAAGCAATCCCACTAAAATCAGGTACTAGACAAGGCTTCCCACTTTCTTCCTACCTATTCAATATAGTACTTGAAGTCCTAACCAGAGCAATTTGACAACAAAAGGAGATCAAGGGGATACAAATTGGAAAGAAAGAAGTCAAAATATCACTATTTGCAGATGATATGATAGTATATATAAGTGACCCTAAAAATTCCACCAGAGAACTCCTAAACCTGATAAACAGTTTCAGGGAAGTAGCTGGATATAAAATTAACTCAAACAAATCAGTGGCCTTTCTCTACACAAAGGACAAACAGGCTGAGAAAGAAATTAGGGAAACAACACCCTTCACAATAGTTACAAATTATATAAAATACCTGGGTGTGACTCTAATTAAGGAAGTGAAAGATCTGTGTGATAAGGACTTCAAGTCTCTGAAGAAAGAAATTAAAGTAGATCTCAGAAGATGGAAAGATTTCCCATGCTCATGAATTGGCAGGATCAATATAGTAAAAATGGTGTCTTGCCAAAAGCAATCTACAGATTCAATTCAATCCCCATCAAAATTCCAACTTAATTCTTCACCAGTTAGATAGTGCAATTTGCAAATTCATCTGGAATAACAAAAGATCAAGGATGGCAAAACCTATTCTCAACAATAAAAGAACCTCTGGTGGAATCACCATGCCTGACCTCAAGCTGTACTACAGAGCAATTGTGATAAAAACTGTATGGTACTGGTACAGGGACAGACAGGTAGATCAATGGAATAGAATTGAAGACCCAGAAATGAAAGCATGTATCTATGGTCATTTGATCTCTGACAAGGGAGCTAAAACCATCCAGTGGGAAAAAAGACAGCATTTTCAACAAATGGTGCTGGCTCAACTGGTGCTTATCATGTAGAAGAATGCGAATTGATCCATTCTTATCTCCTTGTACAAAGCTCAGTTCTAAGTGGATCAAGGAACTCCATATAAAAGCAGAGACTCTGAAACTTATAAAGGAGAAAGTGGGGAAGTGCCTCGAAGATATGGGCACAGGTGAAAAATTCTTGAATAGAACAACAATGGCTTGTGCTGTAAGATTGAGAATTGACAAATGGGACCTCATAAAACTGCAAAGCTTTTATAAGGCAAAAAACACTGTCAATAAGACAAAAAGGTCACCAACAGATTGGGAAAGAATCTTTACCAATCCTAAATCGGATAGGGGACTAATATCCAATATATACAAAGAGCTCAAGAAGGTGGACTCCAGAAAATCAAATAACCCCATTAAAAAATGGGGCTCAGAACTGAACAAAGAATTCTCACCTGAGGAATACCAAATGGCTAAGAAGCACCTGAAAAAATGGTCAACATCCTTAATCATCAGGGAAATGCAAATCAAAACAACCCTGAGATTTTACCTCACAGCAGTCAGAATGTTTAGGATCAAAAATTCAGGTGACAACAGATGCTGGTGAGGATGTGGAGAAAGAGGAACACTCCTCCATTGCTGGTGGGATTCCAAGCTGGTACAACCACTATGGAAGTCAGTCTGGAGGTTCCTCAGAAAATTGGACATAGTACTGCCGGAAGACCCAGCTATACCACTCCCGGGCATATACCCAGAAGATGTCCCAACCAGTAAGAAGGACACATGCTCCACTATGTTCATAGCAGCCTTTTTTATAATAGCCAGAATCTGGAAAGAACCCAGATGTCCCTCAACAGAAGCATATGGATACAGAAAATGTGGTACATTTACACAATAGAGTAATACTCAGCTATTAAAAACAATGAATTTATGAAATTCTTAGGCAAATGGATAGATCTGGAGGATATCATCCTGAGTAAGGTAATATTGTGTTAGGTAAGGTAACCCAATCATAAAAGAACACACATGATATGCACTCAGAGATAAGTGGATATTAGCCCAGAAACTTAGAATACCCAAGATACAATTTGCAAAACACATGAAACTCAAGAAGAAGGAAGATGAATGTGTGAATACTTCGTTCCTTCTTAGAATGCGGAATAAAATACCCATTAATGGAGTTACAGAGACAACGTTTGGAGCAGAGACTGAATGAATGACCATCCAGAGACTGCCCCACTTGGGGATCCCCCACGAAAAGAATTGAATTACTTAAAACAAGTAGAGGGGTGAGAAGCAGCCAAGGCTTCCATCGGGCTGCAAGATATCTGAGAAAAAAAAAGGAACAAGAAGATGGGGGCCTGTAATTTAATTCCAACTTTCACATTTACAATATGGCTGTGAAGCACATTTTTTAAATCCTAGTAGGTTTTCTATTGAGCAGTCTGCAATCCTCATAGCTCACTGGGTCCTAGCATGTGGTCTCTGCATCACTTAAGAATTTATACGAAGTTCACATTCTTGAGTTCTAGCCTGACTGACAGGATGAGAAACTTTGATAATATGGGCAGTGATGTGTGCTTTAGCTTCCTCCCAGTGCTGTCAGTGTCTACCCTCCAAGTGCAAGGAACCATTGATGCAAAGGAGTGAAGGTCAAAATGTGCCTGTGAGGGTCAGGGCGTGGGGAGTCCAGGAGGGAGAACCATCCAGTCTTAAGATCACTGGTCCATGGGGATGATGCCATCCAATCTAAGGCAAGATGGAGACTTCTTCACTGCACAAAGGAGAAGCAGTTCTTTGAGGAAGGAGGAAAGAAGAGGATTAGAAAGATTCTTAGATCACAGAGTAAGGAAACTGCAGACAGTTCCCAGATGAGGATCTGCTGCCTTCTGGATGGGTGAAGTCAACTAGAAGCTTTAGTCATCCTGTCGGAATTGTTAGCGCTCTAACTTTGCTCTCCTAAGTAAAGTCTCTAAAGAGTGGAACCGTCCACCTTTACAGCCCCTTCAGGTGCTCATGAAGTTCACCTCTTGTCATGGGCATACTTGTTCATGGTGGTTTTCTTTACAGTACTCATCCTTGTTCATTCTACGATGCTCCGCTTCAGGTTTTTTAACTTCATCTGAGTCTCCTGTGTCTGAGATGCATGCAGCTGCTCCCACTTTCTTCCGGTGAGTGAGTGTAAGCGTGGTATAATCATAGCCAACCTTTTATGAATCTGTATGTGGGTTCAAAGTGTGTTACTTGGAAAGATCACAGAACTGAAGTAGATGTTTGATTCGTCGTTAAAAATCCATCGTTCTGAGGATATTTAGATGACTGACCTTTGACATGATTGTTAATACCTACCGCATTTGTTTCTGTTTTCTGCTTGTGACTCCTCCCCCTTTCTATCCCCCTCCCCCTCCTCTTCATCTTTTTCTCCTTATTCTTTTGGCCTTTTGAGGTTAAGCTGAGCATTTTATATTTTTTCCATTGCTGTCCCTCCTTAGCAGAGCAATTATATTGTTTCTTCTTAACATTTTAACATTGTTGCTCTAGACTTCATAAGCATTTACATGTAATCTATGTCAACTGAAACAACACTGTGCCTGTGGTGTGATTTCCTTAAGATAGCAAAGCACTGTGGCTGGGATGATGTCTCAGTGAGAAGTGCTTGTCATGCAAGCATGGAGTACTGAGATTGGATTCCCAGCACCCACATAAAAAGCTGGGTCGGTTTCTCTGGACCTATCATCTCTGGGGAGGTGGAGACAGAAGGGTCCTTGAAGATTGCTGGATTGTCTCAATATAAAGTGGAAAGTGACTGAAGAAGACACATGATGTTGATCTCTGGCCTCGATGTACACATATATGCATGCATACCTGCACCTGCACACATTCACACACAAGTGTGTATCTACAACACCCCCCAAGTGGTTCTAATTCCTCCTCTCTGTCCCTACTCCCATTATTGCCATTCTTATTTATACATACATAAGGACTTACACATATGAATACACTATGCTTTAAAAAAAATTTACTGGAAAAAGTAAAAGTTCTTATTTTGCCTTCAACATTCATTCTCTGATTCTCTGATGGGTTTGCTCCTTTGTAATGTAGTAAATGAAGTTCTGATCTTTATCACGTTCCTTCCCTCTAAAGAATATCTTTAATTTAACATGTTTTGCAAGAGTAGCATACTGACATGTTCTCATAAGTTGTTTGACCAAAGTTTCATTTCTTCTTGACTTTTAAAGAATTATTTCACAGGGTACAGAAAACCACATGAAGATTTTTCCCCCCTCTCTAAAATGTCACACTGCTCTCTTTTTTGCTAGAATGATTTCTGAGAAGTCAGGTGCAAGCCTTTCTTTGCTTTTCCATAGATGAGTTTTGTTTTGTTTTGTTTTTTAAATCCTTTGGAGTCTTTCAAGTTTGTTTGTTTGTAACATCGACTTTCAGTGGTTCCACTATGATATGGCTGTGTATAATTGGGGGGATTTTTAAAATAGTGTTTATCCTGCTTTATATTATTTGAACCTCTTGGATTTGTGGCTTGCTATCTAACATGAATTTGAGGAAACTTCTTTTTTTTATTATTAGATATTTTCCTTATTTACATTTCAAATGTTATCCCCTTTCCTGGTTTTCCCTCCAAAAACTCCCTGTCTCCTGCTCCCTTCCCCTGCTCACCAACCCACCCCCTCCTGCATCCTGGCCCTGGCATTCCCCTACACTGGGGCTTAGAACCTTCACAGGACCAAAGGCCTCTTTGAGGAAACTTCTTAATCATTATTAAATTTCAAGGAATCCTCTTTTTTCTCTTTTGACATTCCTAGTGTATATAAATTGTGCTTTTTAAAAAAAAAAAAATCTGTTCTAGAAGAGGGACAAAGAGATCCAGCGAAATCCCAAGTCAATGTTTGGGATTTGGAAGTGAAATCAAAGGTTAAAGAGAGGATAGGCACATCTTAGCACTCCATGTGGAAGTATGGTCTTGTCCACCACAGAGCTGTCAGGGTCTCAGTCCCAGTCTCAGCCTGTATGGAGATCTGACAAGAAGTCTCTTAATAGGAGACATAGTTCCTTTGGGCTGGCTCCCTTCAAGAGATTCCTAGGGAAATTCTCCTTCCCGTGGAGTCCATTGTTTCAATAGTCTGCTAGTCATACTAAAAGTTTCAAGTGTTTCTTTAGATTTCATTTCTACCAGGCCAGTTTCAATGTTTCAATGCCCCCCTACCATCCCCCCTCTCTCTTTCATTTTAAATAAAACTTTAATTGTATACTTGCTATTTCTTTATCTATTTGCTTTCTCTTGAGTGTTGAGTTTCTGGCTGACTCGCTCACTTTGTTACTAATGTATATTTTTAAAATTTATTTGTCAGTCCATTCACTCCATCCTCATTATGGGGGTGAGGTTAGAATTTGAAACTAATACATTTCTTTCAGTAACTAGGGGCATTCCAGGGTTGGGAAATTGCTACCCATTTGAGTGAAAGACTAATAAAACCCCCAAAGTAAATATTTTAGTAGGTGGCTAGAAAAAGATTCTCAAATAATATGTGGGAGACAATTTAGAGTGAGCTTTCTAAAGAACTCAGTGTGAAAACCTGTCTGACCTGTTAAGGAAGGTGTGGATAATTAACCCCTTACAAAAGCTGCAAAGGAAAAAAAAAACACATATAAGTCTAAGAGAGAGAGATTTGATCTTGAGAACTCTGAAGCCATGGGTTAGGCATAATGAACTGATTTCAGTGTGAGAAACCTGAGGCCAGAGTCATTGTCTCTGATAGGGAGCTTGGCTGGGTACTAGAGCAAGTGTTTCTTGGCAAAGTTTTCAGTTTATCCTTCATTCCTTTCAGGGACTCTTCATTTGATCATTTTCTCTATTAAGTGGTGTCCCACATTTTGAAACATGCACACTGTTCATGAAGAAATGAGATTTTTTTTTTGCTTAAATGAATGTGCTAATGTTAATCTTTTCATACATGGAAGAGAATAGAGGAATGCAGCAATAATTTTAAATGGTTTCTGGGTCAAAAGTTTCCACCTAAGTCAAATACATCTTCTATTGATCAAGTTACAAAATTTATACAAAATGTACAGTTCTAACTTTCAGAACTTCTCCCTGGTGGAGATTTGGTTCAATTGTTAAAGACAGAGGAGTATATGCCAGGCTCAAAAGTGTATAAAGAATCTCTCACACATAGTACAATGAGTCTGAAGCATGGCTTGTTGCTGAGCCATCTTTTTCACTGGGAATGAAGCATGAATAGCTATGGGGGTAATAAATTTCTCTTTATGTTCTGTGTCACTGACATAGGACTAGGAAGAACGATTTTTTTATTACCACATACTAGGTAGATTGATAAATGGAATCAAAACTGAATTGTAAATTGTTTGATAAATATTAGCAAAAATGCTTTTAAAATGAAAAGCAAAAAAAAGGCGTCATGGAATTAACCTATGAAATTATGGAAACATTTTATTGTACTGTATAAAAATAAGTCTTATCTTTCAGATGTCCCTCGAGTCTAGCTGTTCCTTGTGTTCTGTGACATAAAGAAATATATCCTGTTTTATGAAAATTAAGAACCAATATTTATGACTACAACTCATTTGACCATCATCTTTTAGACCAGCCATCTCTCTTCCCCTCTGTACCTTCAGGCTAGCTAGTAGGTGCCAGGATCTCATTAATACGCTGAAAATCAAGTTAAATAAGCCAATTTGTAATCATATGTAATCCTTACATAGAAAAAAATCTATTTTCTTTCTCCATTCAATGAGAGGATCAGATCCACCAGAGTAAAATCCTTTAAAGTAAGCCCAAGATAACTCTTTCATTGTTTTACATTGTATTATCAATTAAAACTTTTATTCCTCAAAATTTTTGAATATTTGCAAGAGCAGACATGGAGGTTCATGGTCTTTCCATGGAGCTTCAGACTTATAAATTTGTGGACAATATATTTCTTTATAGCCCTTTCCTATTTTATTTTTGGAAAAAAAAAAAACTTAAACCACATGTGTGTTTCAATGTATCGTTTCTGACTTTTTAAAACCATACCCACATTGCCATCACTGCAACTTAACAAAAAGTCTTTAATATGCTTAAATATTCACACTCTGTATAAATGTCAGAGTTCAGGTAATATAACCTTTCATAGGACATAAAAAAGTGACTGTACAAGATAAATAATTGGTGAGAAAATGTATTGTTGTTCCATGATATTTGAAGCTGTCAAGCATTTGCTTAACATTTCTGCTTTGCTCACTATAGCAAAGACTTGGAATCGACCTAGTTGTCCTTCAAAAGGTGAGTAATGAAGGTTTGGTGTATGTACACATACACACACACACACATATATATATATGTATACAAGACTGAATACTATTCAGCTCTAAAGAACAATTTAGTTAAATTTTTGCAAGAAAATGGATAGATTTGTAAAGTATAATATGAAACAAGTTTACACATTTTCAAAGGGGAAAAAACTGTGTGTTTACTCTTGTTTGTGGTATATATATATATATATATATATATATATATATATATATATATAAACAAATGTCCATATTGATACAGCATAATGTAAGAAAATGGAATAGGAAAGGGTAGTTATAAGGAGATGGGGACAGCAGTAAGTACAGAAAGTGCTGCCTGACTCAGAGCATCTAATACTGAGATGCAGAAGAGCCCTTCACAGAGATACTACTAACTAACTGGGAAGAACTAGAAAGGTGGCTCTGAGTGTGGCCTTGGGACCCTTGGTATCAGACCGCACCTGTGACCTTTTTTAGAAATTTGTGTTCTCTTTTTTTTCAACCTACCAAAGTTAATCAGAATCTCTTTTTCCCAGAAATCTTTTTCTGGAAAAATCTTCTTCAGGTGCTAAGGATTTTTCTTCAGGTGCTAAGGATCAAGTCTGGGGCCCCCTGCTTGTTAAGCAAGAACTCTGCTAGGGAGTGGGAGTTCAGGCATCCAGGTGTGTCTTACAGAGAAATTTGAATTCCATTGAACTAGGCTGTCATTCTGATACCAAGGAGATAATCACCCCAACAGTGTTGCTAAAGCCTAGAAGAATGATAAGGAAGCCAGGACATGTTGAGAAAATGCTGATGGAAGGCTCCATTCCAAACTAGTTAAAGAATTCTTGGGGGGGGGGTGCGGTGACGTTGATGAGACTGACCTACTGAGTTGCAGAAAAATCACAGAGAAGATTTTCCTTCAAGGCTTGTGAGAGGCTGGGCTAGAGATGGCCTGGAAGAGCTATTGATGCTTCCAACTGGTAAATAAAGCCATCCTTTTACTGACGAGTCTGGAGCTGGTCAGACACAAAGAAGACAGGCCAGTGCTTTGCACTGGTAAGAGCTTTAATGATCTTCCTTTCTAAGGGTGGTGGTGACTTCAAGCAGGAATTGTAAGCCAAATAATCAGTGAATAAACTGAATCCCATTTCTGTGCTCTAGGAGCTGGAATCGAGCAGCTGAGTCCTTGACCTCAGAGAGCTCACGCTCTAGTTCACACAGAGAGGGGGAATGTAGGTGGGAGAAAATTAAGGCATGTTCTGTATGTAGCACACCAGAGAAAAGGAAAGTTAGGGAATTAATTATTTGGCATAACAAATTATAACCAGAGGTAAGTCAGCATTTTCTAATGAATTGGATACTGGGTAGGAAAGAAGAGAGAGTGAGGCATGTCCTGAAGTAAAAGCTGGTTGTAGTGAAGTAGACTAGCAAGGAGGTAAGAGAGTAAAGCAGCATCAGAGGACATGGCCCTCCATAGGACCAGTAGCTTTACTAGCTGTGATTAAAGAAATAAGTATTTTGAATAGAGAGTGACAAGAGTAGGACCCATTTTTGCAGCCCCATTTGGAAGACCAGGCTGACACCATGGGGTGTGAAACCAGGGAGACAGGTCTACTGTAATAGTCTATGGTGACAGCAATCTACAATCATAGCATTGAACTAAGCCTATCTCTATTTGTCTTGGAAGCTAATCGGGGCTATGCCAGTCTTGGATATGAGGGAGCACAGAAGCTCTCAACAAATAGAAGTAATACTGAGGCTAAAACAGCAAAATCTGCCAATGGATTGCAGACTAGGGAGAAGAGGATGTAAGGAAGATATTCACAATTTTGGTCTAAAAAGTTATAGATATTGAATGTTTTGTTGAGACTGTTAAGAATGGAGGAGAAAATATGGCTGCAGTTGGAGATTTTGGAATGTTTTAAAGACATTAAGTTTGGGAGATCAAAGAGGAACAGCAGCAGTTGATATATGAGCCTGAAGTTGAGAGGAATCCAGAAATACAAAAACATCAAATACAACTCACCAAAATGAAGACCTACAGATTGTGTTTAACACAGGAGGCATGAGGCACGTCTTATTAGTTTTACCATGGAGCCAATGAGAACTGTAGAACAACTTCTGGTGCTTGTTCAAGAGCATTGACTCAACCTCGGCAGTTTGGTTTTTGAGATATCTCTTTGTGCAGTTCAGGTGCATGCAAAATGAGCTATGGGAACATGGATGTACACAGATGTGGTGCTAAGGATTGAACCCAAAGGCCTCATGGCTACTAAGCAAGTTTTCTTCCACTGGACTATAGCCCCAGCCCTCAGCACTGATATTTTGTCCTGATTCCTAAGTATACTGTAGGCAATCTAAATTCCTAGAAAGCCTAGCTAGATTAGATAATTGAGGCTTTGGGTAAATATGGTGGAGAAAGTATGAAACAATGTAACTTGAAAAGAGAGGGAAGATGAGGTGTTATAGAAAGGAAAACTCCGAAGGTGTTCAAATCCAGTTTAATAATGTGTTTTAAGAAGAATAATAGTGACCAATTTTAAATGTTGTAGATTTAAAGGACTGTTGCCTAGATTTAGCAATATGGGTGTCATCCCTTATTCTCTAAGAACACTTTAATGGAATTCAAGATACTTAGGGAAGAAAAAACAAAAACAAAACCTAAAGACTGCCAACTTAGGTGTTTATAAATTTTGTCTGGAAGAAAGGAGAGAAATGGGAAGAAGTGGGAGAGAAGTGGCCAATGTGACTTACTTGTTTTAAGGTGGAAAAAGTTAACATCTTAGTTGTTTAATGAATATGAGAACAATCAACTACAGGGAGAGGGAAGCTGATGGAGCTGAGAGAGTCAAGAACTGTTCAGAATAACCGGGATGGTTAGAAGGGAAGGGACACAGGGTGCAGGGGCTATCAATTGTAGTGAGGAAGTTGGACAGAGGTAGGCTGGGTACAGTTATGTAAAGTGAAATTATGAGGATTTCCCATTTTAGAAAGTTTACTCTGATTAGAATTGATTTTTATTAGTAACAAAGGTCATCAATTGAGAATAGGATGGAAGGAAGTCATTAAGAAGGAAATAGGGTCTGCTATCTATGACAAATTCTTTCAACATTTTAGAGCCATGACCAACACACAAAATAAGACCATGTGATTGGCAGAGGGGCACCTGAAGCTGGGTACAGTGGTACACATCTTTAATGCCAGCACCCAGAAGAATAGGCTGGCAGATTTCTGTGAATTCAAGTCTAGCCTGATCTACATAGTGAATTCCAGGACAACCAGGGCTACACAGAGAGACTGTCTCAAAAAGGCATGTTTGTGTGTTGAAGAATGTTGCTGTTGTACTGGAAACTGCATAGGAGTATGGTTGACATAGGTTCTGCCTATGGGCATATATAACTGAAGAAATCACTATCATCATCCTGGTTTTGCTTGGCACATGGTTTGGAGAAATTTGGAATAAGGAATGTCACTGAATGAAGCAGAGATAGGTAGAAAGATGAAAGGACCCATGTACATATAGCTCTTGTTTCTAAGATGAGACTGCACAAAATGGTTGATTGTTTAACCATTATAGTCACCTAACAGGTAAAGTGGATTTGACTAGCTTTGAAATTATGCTGAGAAACTGAAACAGGAAGAAAGGGAGGATGGTGGAGTTCAATGGAGATGCATAGATGGCTGTACTTTCCATCATTTGCTGCCTGTTTGATTCACTGAGGGTATCAGAAGGAAATGATCCTAGAATAAAATGCTTCAATTTGAAGTCATGGATGGTTTGCAGACCCCAGGAAAGGAATTTCTTGAAGGCATTATCCTCACTGGTGTTAAAATCACCAAAAATGATATGATTTGGTGGTGACAATGAACATTGGAAATGAAAATTTTAACACATGAACAAAAGTGGATGCCTAAATCTATATAGTCCATGACGATGATAGGGAGTCAAAAATAGCAATGTAGGGATCAATTATGATGTAAGAACTTTGAGGGCATTGTGGAGAAGCTTGAATGTGTGTAAACGATGTTGAGGAGCACGCAGACTATTATCTCCCACCTCCAGGCTTTGGTGGTTCAGTATGTGTGGGAAGAAAGCAGCCCACTTGAGAAAATATCCTCCCAGGAAGAAAATATTCTCATGGGAGTAAACTTTTCATTAGCAGGATGTAATAGAAGAAGGAGTCAACTATGATTGGTGTCCTTATGGTTAGTGGTGCATGCACAACTCCAGACAAAGCTTGGGGCTGTCTGACCTTGGTGTTAGCAGAATCCATTTCATTAGACACAGAAAGCATTTTCTCAATAATCTAGCCAGGAAAACTCCTTGCCCTGTCCTTAACCATTTCTGAGACTTTCCACAAAACGATCAAATCAAGAAGTGAAATTAGAGACTCCAGTCTTAATCCTGTGTGTTGAGATAACTTACCTTGGTAAATTCCCGGCAAGACACTCCCATCGAAAGTAGTCTGTCAATCTCCTTTTCTGACCTTAACGTTGTTCTAAGTAATAAGCTGTCATCATTCCATCTTCATTTTTCATGTCAGCCTTTGATATGGATATATGTGATCTTAACTCTATATATGTCATGGAAGGTTTCCTAAAAGTTCTTTCCATATGTTAGGTTTCTTTTTATAACTCTTCAGTGACCTGATATATTTGTAACTCCTCTTGACAAATATTCTTTACAAAAATACTGAAAGCTGTAGAAGAGTTAAACATATCCAAGATTCTGTCCAAGCCTGCTTGAGATCAGATTGTAATGATCTTCACTTGTTTTTGAGTGTCACATGGGTCTCAACCTGGCTTCATCCTATGTAGCCAACAGTGACCTTGAGCTTTTGATCCAATTTCAGGCACTCACAGCCACTCCTGGCTCAATGGGGTGCTTAGAACTCTGTTCATGCTCTACCGACATAGATACATCCCAGCCCCTTTACTGCATTTCTCTTTGCTTCCAAGGGTTACTCAGTCCCACGCAACAGCAAAATTACACCAAATGCCCAGCATCACTGACAAAAGAGTTTCCAGACACTAAAGTAACATAGGCGACACAAATGTATCTTATTTACTAAAGTCAGTTACTATGTATCATATCCTCCAGTGTTTTAATATAAGTCAATGACCTTTATAACTAGGGAGATGCTGGAGCCCTAAGGTGCTGAGCTGGAGAAAGCAAAGGAGACTAATGGGCTATTTGTAGTATGGGATTCAAATTGAACCTGATGTAATTAATTGTGTAATGGAACTAAAGAGCAACAGCTGCACAAATTAAGTTAAGGAAACAACATTTATTTCCTAGTCAACAAAGAAAAGCTTCAGAGACACTGTGATGAGAACATATCACAAGTCTTACAGCTTTGGAGACAAAGGTGTTAAGAACAGAGATGATCATTGTTCAAGTCCAGGACTTGAATCCAGGACTGTTTCTCATTCTCCTAGGGCCTATCTCAAACAGGGTTTGCAAGAGAATGGCCTTGTTTACATCTCAGAGGACCAAACTCTTTAAAAAATAAATTTTCTTCTTTTCTCTTTTAACCAAAAGTGCCTTTATGACTTTTCCTTGAATTATCTACATTTCTAGGTCTAGAGACTTATAAATCTTTTTTTTTTAATCCTTTGAAGTTAAGAGAGGCCAATATCCTGTAATGTGCAGATATAGATCTTAATGTTCCCATATAAACATGGAATAGAATCCAGTAAGGACACATAATGCCTGGTGATTATGTTTTACTTGTGGGATTAGAAGAGGCTCAAATGAGGTCTAACTGAAACAACATGAGATGGCAGGTATGACAAGGGTTAATCAAACACAACCAGCTGGTGTAATAACTATCCTCTCAACATTTTACAGAGACTCTGGCTTTTCTTTGAATCTTGCCTTTTATATTGCCATTATCTTTTTTTCCCTCAGGGAAGCTTGGCTCTTTCACTTTATTTGAACATACATCCTATTTTGTTAGAAGAGCATCTTCCATTAAGTTATCTAGTCACCCCTACTGTTGTATTGTCTTTCTGTGGTTCTTGCTTCATGTAAGTGTATTGCCCTGGTTAGAGTGAAACTTTGCCTTAGGGAAAGAATCAAAGAGTAGGTCAACTGGCCTGGGTGAGATCCTGTAGAATAACTGATATTCCTTTCTTCTTTTTAAATTTAATTATTTAATTTAATTTTTTTTTTTTTTTACTTATTCACTTTACACCTAGCTCGCTGGCCCCCTCCCAGTCACCTTGTCCCACAATCCTTTCCCCAACCTCCCTCCTGTTCTCCTCTGAGTGTGAGGGAGGTGACCCCTCTGTGTATCTCCCCACCCTGGCACTTTAAGTCTCTGTGAAACTAGTCACTCCTGTCTCACTGAGCTCCAAAACAGCAGTCCATCTAATAGGCCATATCCCAAGTACAGGCAACAGCTTTTGGAATAGCCCCCAATCCAGTTGTTTGGTACTCACATGAAAGTCAAGCTGCACATCTGCTACATATAAGTGAGGAGGTCCTACCCGTCCGTGTATGTTCTTTGGTTGGTGGTTCAGACTCTGAGAGCCCCAAGGGTCCGGGTGAATTGACTCTTTTGGTCTTTCTGAGGAGTTCCTATCCCATTTGGGGCCCTCAATCCTTCCTCCTATTCTTCCATAAGAGTCACCAAGATCCATCCACTGTTTGGCTGTGGGTACGAATGACTGGTATTTCTTTTAAGATCTGTGTACTGTAGCTCAGCATCTAGGTAATACTAAACTAAGTGCTTATCAGAGTGCTACTAACAGATATAGAAGAAATAGCTCTGTTGTAGCTACTTCCTGGATGTTAGTCCCATCCATAAGATTGTCATCCACATCCTTTTGGCATATGGGAGGTTCCCTTCTTACTCCCTTATATCAAATGGGTCACTGCTAGCAATACGTGGATATGAAGACAAAAGTGCACAGCCACAACAACTAGCTATGTCGATGACATTATTCCTACATCAAGTAAAAATACAACAACAAGACTTTGCCTTGCTTAGGGCAGTATGGGCTAACCAAATATATGCAACAATGAGATTTCTTAGATAGGCTGTCTGCCTGTGGAGAACTGCACCAAGTAGATGTGGACATCTGTTTGTGCTTACTTTAGTGGAAGAAGAACTTGAGGAGAAGAAACCATTATGTTCTGAAGATTGTAAAAGCCATCTTCATAAAAACGATACTGTAAACTAACAATTACATGGAGCCAGAGAGCTGGTTCAGTGGTTAAGAGCACTGGCTGATAGGCTCTTCAAAGATCTATTCCCAAATCCACTTGGCAGCTCATATTCATCTGAAACTCCAATAGAGAGTAAGTGTGTACCCTCTCCTGGCCTCCCAGGACTACTTGTGGTACACAGACCTATATGTAGACAAAACACTTATATACATAAAATAAAAAATAAATGTAACATGGTATATGACTTGTCTTTTTTCAAAGATGCTTTAAATATTTCCTTATTTTTGTGACACTCTACCTGACATAAACAATCTAGAGTCGTAGAGATCTGGCTTTGATTCATGGCTTTAGAGCTTTCAGTCCATAATAGTTGAGTCAGCTGATTCTGGCCTGTGATGAGGCAGAATATGTTGATAGTATGCACGTGGCAGATATCACTTACAATATATAAGAAAAAGAACTCTGTGTGTGTGTGTGTGTGTGTAGCTCACAAAGGCATGTTTACAGAGACCAACTTCCTTCACTGAGGCCTGACTTCTAGAGTTCCCCAAACCTCCAAAAAATAGTGTCAGCATTATGGGAGACTACATCTTAATAACCATAGCATGAGTTGGAGAAAACAAAATTAGAGGAGTATGGTCACCTTAGCTTGATTTGATGTGCCCCTGCTCAAGAACACTATAGAAAGGGGAAAGAGTTAACCCCATGGTTAACCCAAGGGTCTTTGACGTAGAAATTTCTGGTTTCTTTGGAAACTCAGTTTCCAAACCTGATGTTTTGTAGGAAGCTGTCTGTGAGAGGATGTTTTGTTGTAGTAGACACATGAAAGGATGTTTCGCTGAAGCAGGCATATGGAAGGGCACATGTTTAGAAAGAATGTAAATATAGCCCCACAGAGGGTGAGAGGATTGTCTTGCATTGCTTATACCTTGCAACATTTTGCTGGTCTTCACTGGTCTTCACTTCATAGAAAGAAACACACCAAAGAACTTCTTGTGGTATTCTGACTGACCCTTGCCACTTCTGGTGACTCATGCCAGTTCAGTTGAGCCTTGTGGTTTCTGCTGGATCAAGCCACTGCTACTAATTCAAGTTTGGTGTTTGCTATTAGATTGGACTGCTAATATCCTAACAACAAGGATTGGAATCACCCCCAAAAAACTACTTCTAAACAGGTCCACAACCCTCTTTCCCTATTAACCTTTCTTTGCTACCTCTGGTCAGTGGGCTAAAAGGAAGGTTGAGGCATTTAAGAATCCTAATTAAAGTAGGTTTTGAAAAATCGAAGCCTACAGGTCTTATTTAGAGATGCTAAGCACACTAAGAGGATCCTCACTTTGGATTCAACATGGAAATTTGACTGTTCCCTTCCCTCCCAATCACTGTGTTAGATTTGCCCAGCCCCAGGCAAAGAATCTTGGAGAGTATTTTGAGACACACAAGCTTGGAGAGGGAGTCAGCTTCATTGTGAGCTTAGATAGCACATGACAACTTTTCACTGTTATGTACACTACATATTGCTATAACAAAACCCCACAAACTAAGAGGATCAAAAAGTTATCCTCTCATAGATCTAGTAGCTCAAAACTAAATTAAGTATTAGCAGGACCCTGTACCTTGTGAACAATTTCCCTTATACTTCTTACTTTGGGTGGCTTTGTGTTCCTTGGCTCATAAATGGATCAGTTTACTGTCTCTTTCCAATATCAGGAGGAATTTGTTTTCTGTGCCACTGAACAGGTCAAAGTTTCCTTCTCATCTTTCTGGATGTTTCCACCTTTAACCTAAAGTACCTTCTGAGTAACTTACAGAAAATTGTTGTGTGCTTATCTGCACAACTTGTGTAGATATTGTTCTTTGAGGAGTTGCAGGTCTAGACTATGTGGCAATCTCACAACTCAACCTTGTGACTTGATAAGCATTGAAAAACTGAATTTCTTAATAGAATCAGCACCCTGTCTCCAATATCCTAGTACAATCACCATGTTTTGTCTGCTTGTGTGCAGTTCTCTGAGCTTTGTTATGTCAACTCAAAGCAGCAAACAATCCCTCCACCAGTTTCCCTGTAGCAATGAAGTAATTCTGGTGAAAAGATTCTCATAAATGTTTGTAGATGACAGAGAGATGACTCACCACGAATGGCCTGTCATACTGGAGATAGAGGAGGCAGCATTCTTTCACGTGACAGATAGAGAGGTTAAGTTACACTTGATGTGTTTATCCAGGTGTTGTGCTGTCACAGATAGTTTGAGGTGAACCTTGTGAGAGCTCCGTGGTATGAGAAGAAATTCTCTCTCTAAATGCTCTATGTCCCAGGATTGAAGGACGGCCTTTGTTGCAAAACGTGAGTTCCCTTGAATTTACTCATTTTCTGTGTAGCTGGACATAGTGGCACATATAAACCAGTAGCCATTTCACCTTCAAAACAGACTTGTTTGGCATCTGTGAATTAAACACCCTGGGTGAAATCTATGAATCTCTAAATTAGAGGCAAAGATGCTATTTCTACAAGTGGAAAAGGACAAAGAGCCTTTCCCCTTTTAAGTTTATGATATATGGAACACATTTAAGTTCTTTGTTTGTTAGGAGTTAATAGCGTGTACCCAGAGAACACTTTACTAATTAAAGAATCAATGAGAGGAAAGAATGACTATATGAAGGGACATGGAAAGAAATGCCCCTTCTTAGAAGGTTGGGATCCTTTTCATTTTTTCCACTGGGGCTTTCTAAGCTTACATATAGGCTTAATGGAAAGATTCAAAGTGAAGGGGGGGGGGGGATGAAGTTGTGCAAGCCATTGGAGGGTGCAGTCCTAGAGTAATTAAAAAGATGAAAGGGAAAGTCAGATCTTTCATGATAAGCAGGTTTTGTGTGGTTGTAACCTTTTCTTTTCTGAAACAGGGATTTCCATGTAGTTCACAGTGGCCTGGAGCTTGCTGTGTAATCCTGCCTGACCTTGAACTCTTAATCCTTTTGTTTTTCCCTCATGAAGGGATTGTTGGCTTGTACCATCAAGCCTGGCAAGGATTTAAATGTGTGATGTCCAAGATGCAGATACAAGATCTGACCAGATATGTTACAGATTTCTTCGGGAAGAATATTTTGAAGGATAAGGAGGCACAGCAATAAACAATGGTGGTGGTGGTGGTGTGTGTAGAGGGGTGTCCTTCAGATCTAGGTGGGAAGTAGAAACTTGTGAAGGAAATGGGGATTAAGGAGGGCCAGGTACATTATATTTTAAGGATTAATATAGTTCTAAAGAAATTTTGGCCAGCACAATGGAGTGCCAGAGTCTGGTTAAAAGTGTCTCAGCTGTCACCATCCAAGTTCAGTCATTGGCAGGTAACAGCATGCAGAAAGAAGACAAGAGTGGAAACTGACCCAGTAGGGAGTAGCTGGAGCCATCAACTGTGTTTGCCACATCAGGAAACTGAGTGACACATTTCCAGAAAATGCTGATGTACATGTCACTGTATTTTGACCTCAAGGAAGAAATCTAAAGGAAAACACATGATTGTGAGATATAGCCACACTTATCTTGGAAACAAGAAGGACTATGGGTTATTCTGGGAAGGATAAGAGAATAAAAAAGCATAAAACAATAAGGAAGGGCTTGAGTTATGAAAACTTAAGACAACAGAGGCAAAGGGGGAAGCTTTATATTGTACTAGATGTCCTTGAGACTGGAAGCTGTGAGGGATGCTGATAGATTAGTACCAAGAGCTTAGCATGGGCATGGCTTTCCTCCAGATGGACATATCAAGAATAAAGGAGATAAGTTTTATAAGTGATGTTTTATTAATCTCACTACTGTTGGTTCTAAGACTGCCTCCATTTTATAATTCTGAAATCTCTAACAAGTTGTGCCTCTTTTAATTAAACGGACATACAAAAATACATTTCTTGAAAATGTATAAAAAGAATCAGACAGGGAAATACTTATACATAATAATGGCAATTTACAGCAACCCCATAGCCAACATTAAATTAAATGGAGAGGAAACTCAAAGCAATTCCACTAAAATCGAGGAAATGACAAGGCTGTTCTCTCTCTCTCTCTCTGTATCTACTCAATGTAGTGTTTGAAGTTCTAGCTAGAGCAATAAGACAACTAAAAGAGATCAAGCGGGTACAAAGTGGAAAGGAAGAAGTCATAGTATATCTATTTGCAGATGATATGATAGTATATGTAAGCAATCCCCAAAATGTTACCAGGGAATTCCTACAACTGCTAAACACCATCAGTGAAGTGGCTGGATGCAAGATTAACTCAAAAATACAAATCTCTAGCCCTCCTGCATACAAATGACAAATAGACTGAGAAAAAAATCAGGGAAACAACAGCCTTCACAGTAGTCACAAATAATATAAATTATATTGGGGCAACTCTAACTAAGCATGTGAAAGATCTGTATGACAAGAATTTCAAGTCTTTCAGTGAGGAAATTGAAGAACTTATCAGAAGATGGGAAGATCTCCCAAGCTCATTGATTGTTAAGATTAACATAGTAAAATCACCATTCTACCAAAGTCAATCTACAGATTCAGTGCCAACCCCATCAAAATTACAACATAATTCTTTGCAGACCTTGAAAGTACAATATGCAATGTCATCTGGAATAAAACAACAACAAAATTCCAGGATATCTAAAACAATACTTACCAATAAAAGAACTTCTGGAGATATCACTGTCTCTGATCACAATCTGTACTACAAAACAATTGTAATAAAACCTGCATGGTTTTGGCATAAAAACAGTCACTTTGATCAACGGAATAAAACTGAAGTCCCAGATGTAAGTCCACTTTTCTATAAACACTTGTTTTGTTTTGTTTTGTTTTGTTGTTATTGTTGTTTTACAAAGAAGCCAGAAATATAGAATGGACAAAAGAAAGCATCTTCAACAAGTGGTGCTGGTATAACTGGATGCCTGTATGTAGAAAAATATAAATAGATCCATATCTATCACCCACCACAAAAGTCAAGTCCAAGTGGATAAAATACCTCAACATAAAACCAAATACACTGAAAGTGGGGAATAGTCTTGAATGCATAGCCACAGGAAACAACTTCCCAAAGAGAACATCAATAGTACAAGTACTAAGATCAACAATTAACAAACAGGGCCTCATGAAACTGAAAAGCTTCTGTAAAGCAAAGGACACTGTAAATAGGGCAAATTGGCAGTCTACAGGATGGGAAATATTTTCAACAACTCCACACCTGACAGGGGTCTAATATCTAAAACATATAAAGAATTTTTAAAAATGGACATTGGGGGGCATTTCTGGGGCAAGGTGAAAACTTCCTGCTATGGAAACTCCATGGAAGCTTTGAGATTAACGCTTCCTAGTAGTGGGTGACATGGAGCCTGAATAACCATCTTTGGTAAACAGGCAAGATCTCAAGGGATTGAAACAGCAATCCAGTCACAAAACCTTCAACCTACAGATTGTCCTACCTGCAGAGTGTGCTGGGTCAGGAGCCTAGCAGAATCATCCCAGATGCTGGAAAGAACCCAGATGTCCTTCAACAGAGGAATGGATACAGAAAATGTGGTACATTTACGCAGTGGAGTAGTACTCAACTATTAAAAAACAATGACTTCATGAAATTCTTAGGCAATTGGATGGAACTAGAAAATAGCTTCATGAGTGAGATAACCCAGTCACAAAACAACACACATTATATGCACACACTGGTAAACGGATATTAGCCCAAAAGCTCAGAATACCCAAGATACAATTCACAGACCACATGAATCTCAAGAAGAAGGAAGACCAAGGTGTAAGTTTTTCAGTCCTTCTTAGAAGGGGGAACAAAATACTCATGGGGGGAATTAAAGAGACAAAGTGTGGAGTAGAGACTGAAGAAAAGACCATCCAGAGACTGCTGTACCTTGGGATCCATCCTATATACAGTCACCAAACCCAGACACTATTGTGGATGACAAGAAGTGCTTGATGACAAGAGCCAGATATAGCTTTCTCTGAGAGGCTTGCCAGTGCCTGACAAATACAGAGGTAGACGCTTTCAGTCATTGGACTGAGCTTGGGATCTTCAATGGAGGAGTTAGAGAAAGAACAGACGGAGCTAAAGGGGTTTGTAATCCCATAGGAAGAACAACAATGTCAACCAACCAGACCACCCCCCCCACCGCCCCCCAAGCTCCCAGGGACTCAACCACCAACCAAAGAGTACCCATGGCTCCAGCCGCATAGATAGCAGAGGCTGGCCTTGTTGGGCATCAATGGGAGGAGAGGCCCTTGGTCCTGTGAAGGTTCAATGACCCAGTGTAGGATAGGGGCAGGAGTGAGTGGGTGGGTGGGGGTACACCCTCATAGAAGCAGGGGGAGAGAATATGGGATAGGGAGTTTCTGGGAAGAAACTGGGAAAGAGGATAACATTTGAAATGTAAATGAAGAAAACATCCAATTAAAAAACAAAAAGAGACTAGAGAAATTTCATCCAGCAACTGATGTGAGCATGTGTAGAGTTCCACAGCCATATACTAGGCAGAGTTTGAGGAGGGGGAGGAAGAATCAGAGGAACCAGAGGAGTCAGGGATATGCTATGAGAATATAGTATGGCCCACAGGATCAACTGACCATGACTATGACCTGAACCATGGGAACTTACAGAGATCAGGGAGCTTGTTAAGGGTCTGACCTAGATCCTTTGCATATATATCTTGGCTGAGAGGCTTGATGGTGTTGTGGAAATCCTAACAGTGGAAACGGAGGCTGCCTCTGACTCCTGTGCCTACTTGTGAGAGCCTTTTCCTCTTACTGGGTTCCCTTGTCCAGCCTTGATGTGATGGTATGTGCCCGGTCTCATTGTAGCTTGTTATGCAGTGTTTGGTTAATGTCCCTGGGAGGCCTGCTTTTTTCTGAGAGCAGAATGGTTGGATCTGGAGGGGATGGGAGAGTAGGAGAAGGGTGGGAGGAGAGAGAGGAGAGGGAGGAAAGGGCAGGGAACCTTCAGTCAGGATATAATAAAAGAAAGAAGAATCAAAATTGATATATAAGGTTTTTTTGAACAGGTTGAACTTCTGAGTCCATAAATATGCTTCAAGGGTAACTGTGATTGGCAGTGTCAGAGCAGTCTCTAGAACTTCAAAGAAAGTATCCAGCCCTCGGGAGGGGAGGAGATAAACACAGAGGTGAGAGCTATTATAGGGAGGGGGTAACTGTGATGAACCAGGTATCTTCATTGTATAAAATACTATCAGACAGTGCTGCTTCTTCTGCCCTCCCTAGGCTGGTAAGGAACTGTTCATTTGCTGTCTGACTTTGCTTTGTCACATGCTTCCTTATAAACACAGCTGAATAAATTACAGTGTGCATGTGACACACTTCCAAGAATTTCTCTTCCTGGGTATGACTGATACCACCGTGTTTGCTCTTTCTGTACATCCCCAAAGTTAGCATATTAGCATGATACGTATTGCACTGAAGTACCTCCCTGTGCTAAACTGTGATCTCCTTACCAGGTTATAATCTTGGGCAGAAACTTACACCTGCTAGTATATAGTAATGTTAGTGCATGGTGGTATTAGATTTTCAGCCAGGGATTTGACTTGGAGAGGGTGAAAGCCATGCTCTATTATTTTCCTCTTTCATCAATAAAGCAGTTGATTCCAAATGCGGATTCCTTATTTAATTCCCTTATTGGTTTTTAAGGAGTTATTTGAATGATATTTCCATCTCTCAGGAATCAGTAATGAGTTTATCTTCTATCATTTCATTAACAGGAAAAAATTTCTGGGAAATACAAGACACATTGCATAACTAGAGACTTATTTTATAAAATAAAATTATTTACAATGTGTGTATGTGTGTGATTGTGTGTGTGTGTGTGTGTGTGTGTGTGTGGTGTGACCGTGTACAGATGGGCTTTTACATAGAGGACAGAGGTCCATGTCAGGTGTTTTCCAGCCTAATTGTTAATTTTATTTGTGTGTGTGTATATATATATATACACATCTGCTTGTCTATGTATGTACTACATGCATAAAGATTTATATGGAGGCCAGAACAAGTATCAGGGGCCTAGAACTAGTGTTACAGATGGTTATGAATTGCCCAAAGTTGGTTCTTGGAACCAAATTCAGATTCTCTGCAAGAGCAGCAAGTGGTCTTAACCACTGAGCAATTTCTCTAGCCCTCTATTTTATATTTTGAGCCAATATTTCTTTTTTTTTTTTTTTTTTTTTTTTTTTGGTTTTTCGAGACAGGGTTTCTCTGTGTAGGAGCCAATATTTCTTAATTGAACCTGGAAGTTACCAATTGGCTAGACTGGCTGCGTAGTAAGCTCTAGGAACCTATCTGTGCCTGTACTTCCAATACTATAATAACAGACCTATAGGGTCATGTCCATGTTTGTTTGTTTGTTTGTTTGTTCATTTATTTAATGAGAAAGTGGATTTTTAACTCAGATCTTCATGTTTACACAACAAATACTTTCTCTAATTTGTTATTCTCTTAAATGTGCCTATTGTCTAATGAGGTTATTAAAACAAGTTGTTAAATCCTTTGTACAAATTCTACATTGTGCATTATTTAACTGTTCCCCATGTTGTTATCTTCATTATCAGTGTTAAACAGCAAACTTCAGTCAAGATAAGGCATGTAAAATCTTGCATGGTCTATTCATTTGCTTCAGTATTCTAATGCTCTATTAAAGATAGAGGTAAAAATAAGAAATAAAAATCAGAGAACCTTTAAACAACAGTACTCAATGTCCCCAGGAGACCATGGTAAAAGTTCATTCTGTGCTTGGGTATTTTTTAATTAGTCATTTCCCATTCTTTCGGCTCTCTTTCTAGAAGTAATTTGGGAGACAGGAGTATCCGTGCCAATCTTTACTTGAAGCTCTGACCTTTGGTTCTGTTAAGGTAACTCTCCTAGAGAAAAAGATATCACCTGTTATGAGATCTTGTCAAGGTGAACGGAATGGAGTGGATTTGCTGTAGTGTAATCCTTTGTGTTACTAATATTTATCTTCAGGATTATGAAAATGTACCTATCATTGTGCAGCAGGCTATGATGTCTACTTATAAAACAAGTACCTGGTGTGTTGGGTTAGACAGGGAAGTTGCTGTCATAAAGAATGATTTACGAGGAAAGCGTCTTCTCCTTTTTGGTGTTCTGGAAAATTCCATATGAGAATACTCATAAGAAAACTCTGTCCATTCTTCTGAGATCAAACTCCAAGCATTTACTATGCACTTCTGTATTTTTTGTTTGTTTATTTTTTGTTTTAGTTTTCCTTTGAGAGTTGGAGAAGGGAGCTTGCTTTCTTTTGAGTCAGGCCTTTCAGGTTTTAAGTTTAAAATTCCCAGTCTCTGGCCAATTGAGTCTGTAGACAGTGTCAATTCAGAGACCTATTTCATGAAGGAACTGTACTTTTGATTCAGTAATCCTCCAGAACCCATATTTGGCAGCTGTTTCCAAAATATTTTCCAAACAGTACTTACAATCGTTAGATAAATGCCAGGTGACTACGTAGAGCCGAGTGTTTGCCTTCTGCCTCGGCAGGGGAACAGTGGAGGCTTGAGTAGTTGAATGCTCCTATGGTTGTGGGTGGCTCACAATTGCAACCACCTCAAAAATTTGCTTATGATTGCTAAATCGGTTGTGACATTGGGCCGATGGTTTATTTTTAGGTGTAAGTGTCCTTCTCACTTACAAACTAACTCAGAAGAGAAGTACTGCTTGGCCAAGGTCCTGAACTTCTTAGTCTGGAATACACTAGCTGCTTCATCTCTAAATTTAACTGCAACCTTTCTCAAGGCATGCCCTAGATAACTTAATCCCTCCCTTCCTCTTTATTTCTGGGGAGACCTTTGTAATTCAGTAAATAGTTCAGTGCATAGAGTTGGGAAACTGTCAAGGGAATTTCCCATGAATGTAAGTTCAAGGAAGTTTAGTTGTTCTGACTCTTCTCAAAGGCTTTAAGAGGATGCAGTAGCCATAGCAATGTGTTAGAGAGACAGGGCACTTCTCTCTAAGCCCTGATGCACCAGGGCCAGCCCTATCCCAAACCTTTTCTACTTTGCCCCAGTATACCTCGCCTAGAATTCCAACTGTATCTTCAACCCTAAAGAGGGAAAGCTGAATGAGTCAGATAGTACACTCTCATCAATACTACTGTGGCTCAGCCTTTATGACCAGGACGCCCTCTTTGTCAATACCCAGAAGTACTGTGTTGCACAGACATATGATGATGATAAGTTAACATATATGGTAACAACATCTTTTCATTATGATCAATAATCAAAATTTAAATCTTTGCTAAAGGTAAGACTGTACAATCCTGTTTTCTATGGAACCGTTTATTATACCATTGCCATGATGAAACTAAAATAATTACATGTGACATATTTAGAAGATACTAAGTAGCTAGGTTGCCATTTTGTTAGTATGTTTTGTTTTCTTAAAGCATTTATTGAAATGCCTTCTTTCCATGTGGGAAGAAAATTATTGAATTTGTTCATTTAAGGTATATAATTTGGTAGATTTTAGTATATTTAAAGTTATAAAGTCATCTCTACAAAAGATGTATTTTTATTAATTAAAATCCATTTTCCATATCAAGCAAAATACTTGGTTTATTATGGCATTTTTATATATGTCCATCATTCCTATTCATTCATATTTACCCCATTACCTTCTGACTTTCATTTTGCATTTTCTTTGATTGTTTTGTCCATGTTCCCTATGTAATCTTCTGCACCTGAGATTCTCTCTTCCATCTCTTGTATTCTCACTTCTTGTATGCTCATATCTATGGTTCCTGATTTCTTTCCTAGGATTTCTATCTCCAGAGTTATCTCCCTTTGGGTTTTCTTTATTGTTTCTTCTTCCAGTTTTAGATCTTGGATGGTTTTGTTCAATTCCATCACATGTTTGGTTGTGTTTTCCTGTAATTCTTTAAGGGATTTTTGTGTTTCCTCTTTAAGTACTTCTACGTGTTCAGCAGTGTTCTCCTGTATTTCTTTAAGTGAGTTATTAAAGCCCTTCTTAAAATCCTCTACCAGCATCATGAGATACGATTTTAAATCTGAATCTTGCTTTTCGGGTGTGTTGGGGTATCCACGACTCATTGTGGTGGGCATACTGGGTCCTGATGATGCTGAGTGGTCTTGGTTTCTGTTAGTAAAATTCTTCTGTTTGCCTTTTGCCATCTGGTAATCTCTGGCATTAGTTGTTATAGTTGTCTCTGCCTGGAGCTTGTTCCTCCTGTGCCTCTGTTAGCACTCCTGGGAGTCTAACTCTCTCCTGAGTCCCAGTGGCCTGAACTCTTTGCAGGCAAGCTCTCCTGTTGCAAGGAATGTGCACAAATCTCTGGAGCTCAGATTCACATCCTGTCTGAAGATGAAGGCCTGAAGGGACCCTGACCAAGAAGCTCCGTTGCTTCTGTGGCCCATGTGCTCTCCTGTGCAGACTGGTCTCTGAGAGACCTGGGATACAAGATGGCGCTCTCACCTGAGACCTGGGGTCAGAACCCTCTCTGGAGGCCCACTCTCCTCAGTGATCCCAAGATCCTGGGTGTGCTAGGGTGCCCAAGGCATGGAGAGTCCTCTGGGGACCATCTGCCCAAGATGGCCTGGGGTTGGCGCCAACCCAAAAGAATCCCAGTCCCTGGTCAGGCAGGTTTTTCTGTGTCCTTTTTCCTGCTCACACAGGCCACTCCTGGTTGTTTTGGAACAGATGTTGTGTTCCACTCACCAGTGATCCCAAGGTCCTTGGTGTGAGAGGGTGCATGAGGTGTGGAGAGTCCTCCAGGGACTGTCAGCTGAGCACTTCTGAATTTCATTCTTGTCTCGTGTTGATCCCTTTATACCTCCAAAAGGTCCACTCTTCTATTTTTGTGTTATATGTAGACTTAGCTTATCTGTATATACACATATCCTTTTTAAACTCTACAATAAAAAAGCATAATATTTATTTATTTTTGCCACTTCAAAAAGAAACTTCATCCTTTTTAATCTCTCAAACCCCCATCTTATGTCCCGTAGATTTAAGAAACACCGAACCTACTTCTGTCTTTAACTATATATGATGTGTTTGGAAGGGTTTGTAGTCAATGGTAAAAGTTTCTTTTCTTTTTTAAGTTTAAAAATATTTTTTCTAGCTTGGATTTTTTCCCCTCCCGAATTCCATGGTGTGAAGAAATAAATATACATTTTTTTTGTCCTCTGATTTCCATGTGAGCAACATACCTATAATTGAACATAACTTAGGCAGAATAAACCATAAGGTCCAAAGCTTTATCCCATATACTACTGAGAAGAAAAGTAGATCCCGCCTGCACTCTGGAGAGAGGATATCTTTGGGCTTGAGAGAGACTCTGTTTTACAAATATGAGTCAAATATGTCCCAGAGTGGCAGCGTTGTTTTCTCATTACTTCTGTTACGAGAGCCAGAAGACTGACCAAATCAAAGTAAAGAGAATAGTCTGGCTCATGAGATGATGTGTCTGTCCCGGGGGTCTTTGGTATCATTATATCTTAGTCCCGTAATTAATAATGATGATACCCTTCCACAATTTGTCAGTTAGACTGTGTCTTCTTATCTATTGACCTTTTCTTGTGCTACTCCACTTAGGAAAGGCTTACCCTTAAGCTGATGAGAGGTATCAGGCCTAGCAGCTATTTGTTAACATCAGAATGGAGAGAATACCTCTAACTGGATTAAAACTTTGTCATTATCTTTTCTCTGACTAGCCTAACCACATATAAACTCTTTATATTCAGAAAGACATTGCTTCTACGTGGACAACTTGAATAAAAGAAAAGAATCATTTTCCAAAGGAAATCTTCATGTGTTACCAAAAGTAGTTCAAAGGGTAGATGAGGGATAGGCAAAACCACTGTGTGACTGAACAGTGATTTGGCCTGTTATGAAGTCTCAGGTTTATAATTGTGTTGCCACAATTCAGTTTCATTACTTTAAGCAGACCCCTCAATATTATTAGTTCTTGATTCCCAATGCATCAGTTACAGAATAGCAGAAGTCTTAGAGTCTAATACATTGATGAGTTAGCTGGAGAGTTTGACATTAAGTAGTTATGAGTAAGCTTGGCCATCTTTGCTGCAATTAGTATACCTTTCACCAAGGGGAACTGTATCTTCCAGCAAAAATAATTCTCTTTGGAGTTGTGAAGTTGTATGCTGTCTTTGATATTGAATGTTACCAACCTAGTAAAGGCAAGTTTTCTAACTGAACTTGAACACAGATGTGTAAAGGTTTTAAATTTTAACTTATTTATTTTACAAATATTCCATGTTAGATATCAAGATCTTTCCAATACTTGTTTTTTGTTTTTTGGGTTTTTGTTTGTTTGTTTGTTTGTTTTGGGGTTTTTTTTTACTTGTTTGTTTTTGGTTTGTGTTGGTTTGGTTGTTTGGTTTTTTTTTTTTTTGAGATGGTTTCTTTGTGTAGTTTTAGCTGTCCTGGAACTAGCTCTGTAGACTAGGCTGGATTCAAATTCATAGAGATTTGTGGCCCTCTGCCTTCCAAGTTCTGGGATTAAAAGCCTATACTACCATTGCCAGGCTCCAACTTTCTTAATGTTTCTATTATTCTTTGCAACTGTTGTAGAACCAATGGACTCCTAGAAACAGCAGGGGCCAATAAAAACCGAGCTAGAACAACTGACCATTTTGATACCCTCTAAAAAAGTGGAGGGGGAGGGACTATCATCTTGAGTTAGGAACTACAGCCCTAATTGAGCAGAGAGTGAGTGTCAAGGGATCTTAAGGTACTTGGTTCCTGTTCTCACTAATTAACAGGGTTGGCTCATGGTATGATTAAAAGAACATGGACAAACCAGAAAATTCGAGGATATTAAGAGCCTTTTGTCTTCTAAGTTTTCAGTAAAAATCCAAATATATGAATGCCCCAGGTTATGGATACTTAGATATAAATCAGAAATCAAGAATTGCAGCACTTATACATCCCACCCAAACTCACATACTTTATTTAAGATTTTGGCCAACACAAATTAGACTTTTGACTTTGAACTTTCTTTCTTTGATGTGGGTGAATCAGTCATGTAGGAGTTTAAAACAAGATCTCTTAAGTTTATGGCATGCTCTATCAGTTCTGGTATGAATTGCAGATACCTTGGAAAGAAAGGAGTGTTACCAAATCCAAAATGAATGCCAATCATGTGCAATGCTCTGTAAGTGGTGACACCTGAACATATACCTGCCAGTGTCTCTTCAGAAACATTGTACTGGTTAGACATTGCCATGCATCAATGGGCTAATTATCAATGGGAGGTGTATCTTAATTAGAAACTAGATGGTAAACATTTAAACTACTAATAGCAGATATTTTCTTAAATATCTAAAAGAAGTGATGAAGCATATTAGACAAACTAAGCACAAGAAGGAACAATATAATGGTGAATCTTGGCTATCAAAGCTCCAATAAATAAGGAAGTTGGTAGATTTGAGTTGAGCAGGGTGTAGGCCTATTCGAAAATAAATAATACAAACCACAAGACTTCTAAGACTGGCTTGACCTTCCAGTAATGAGCATTACAGAAAAGATTAGTTGGTACAGTAATGCTCATGTCCTTTTGGTAAATATTAGGTACATAGGACTAAATGAGATACAGGTTAACATTTAGAGAGAGTTGTCATTTCACAGAAGAACCTGGACTTCTCACCCCAAAATTAGTTCATATAAAAACTGATGAACATAGGCACATATACCAAGAAGTTTTATTATCAGGTCTTCTGAGGGACACAGGACAGAACCCTATGCAAATCCAGAATGAGCTGAGACAGAGGGAAAAATGTGGCCTTAGGTTTCAAATTCCTGTGTGTGAGTTTGTTTCTCATAACTTACATGAATTTTGAGAAACACCTGTAACTCCAGTTCCAGGGGATCTGATGCCCTCTTTTGGCCTCTGCAGGTACTACATGCATGCATGTGGTACACATAAACTCAGACAAACACACATTAAAAACAAAAAGAACAGTTATGTTTTCCAGACCATATATAGTCTTTCCTTCTAAATTAATGCAAAGATTTTGATTCTGCCTCCTCAGACTTTAGGAAAGAAAATAGGAGTACTTACTTGAGGTACCTGGTAAAATATAGAAGCAAAGATCTCGGTCGGGTGTTTTCACTCCACATCAAAAAGCCAAGAGCAGGAAGAAGTGTCTGTCTCATGATCGATGACTGGACATTGAAGGGGGAAACAGAGAGTTTTATTACATCAGTCGCTATGCTCTATTAACTGTATCACAAAATACCACAACATATCACGTTTGATTTCGATGATTCAGAAACAAGGAAGAGAAAGACACTGGCTCTGGATCATCACACTTCTCAAGTTACCCCACACAATGCTATGCTGGCTCCGATTTCATTGCTTACAAGGTCAGTTTTGAAAATTCCAGAATAAATTGTCAGATCTGAACAGCAAACTGGCTTGATCAAACCAATGCACTCTACTTTCATGTTAAAAAGAATTTAGTAGAAATATTGATACTGTTGTGTCTAAACTCTCTAGGAAAGATTTGTCATGAAGGAAATATTGTTTCAGACACTTGCCTTAGAAAGCTAGGAATGAAATGAAGTTATTCTATTTTCTCATTAAAGAAAAATAGAAGACCCCATCAGTGGATGATCTTTCAGCCTCTGACCATCATCTCCCCAAGCACTCTCCAACCTCAGCTCTGGGAGGCTCCATCCCACGCTCTGCTTCTAAGAGCTTGCTTTGTTTTGTAATGTTCCATTCCACACAGAACTGAGCACATGCAATGCATTTGCATTCTGTGTTTGGCTTCTTTCCAGTTAACATAATATCCTCTAGGTTCATCCATGAAGTCATGAATGTCAGGACCTCCTTTTCTTTTAAGACTGGCTTAAGTTGCCATTGTATGTTTTTACCAAGTGTCCATTATCCTCCTACCAGTTGATACTTAAGTGGATTTCAGATTTTATCTATTGCAAGTAATGCTACAGTAAACAGATCATCCTTTTTAGAAGATATCATTTTCTTTGTAGTGGCATTTCAGGATGATGTGGAATCTGTATTTTTAAAGTTGTGTGTGTGCCTGCCTGCGTGCCCATGTAGAGGTCAAAAGAGTTCATTGGGTCTCTTTTATCATTCTCTGCCTTACATTTGGAGTTTCTCACTGAGCCTGAAGCTTGGTATTTCAGCTAGGCTGGATGCCAGCAAACTTACCCAATATGTCTCCAGCCAACAATGCTGTTATAGGAATATACAGCTTTTCTTGGGCTGGGAATGTGAACTCAGATCTCTTTACTTTTGCTGGAAGCAGTCTTGCCCCTTGAGCCATCTCCTAAGTCTTTCAATTTAAGGAGCTTTCAAACTGTTTTCTATATTGGCTATAAAGCCAAGAGTATGCTCTTCAGTTTGCGTCCCCCCAACAGTGTGCAAGGATTCTTTTTGTCCCATATGCTCTCTTCAATACTTGTATCTTTTGCTTTTTTGAGAATAGCTGTTCTAAAAGGGTGAAGTTAACATTCATTGTGGCTATATTTGCATTTCCCTGATGAGAAGTGTATTGAGTGTTTTCCACTTTCTTTTGCAAGACATGTACTTCTCTGGGTCCTTTCCCACATTTGGAATTAGGCTATTTGTCTTCTTGCTGTTTGATATCAAACTTAAGAAGATTGTCTTCCATTTCATAAGTTCTATCTTCATCTTGTTGATTTACTCTTTTGCCATGAAATAGTTTTTAAATTTAATGTACACTCATTTGTCTTTGTGCACGAATGCAGTTGCCACTACAACTTCTGTTACCTCCAATGTGTCTTGATCTATTGCATCTTCTAGATGTCAGATTGAATGTCATGTCCCTAGAGACCATCTTGCTCTAAAGCAATCCTCCCTCCATGATATTTACAGGGCTTCATCAAACCACTCCATTAATTTTCTTCATAGAACATGCATAATAGAAAAATACCTTTACTTACTGCTTTGCACTGATAGTGAAGTCAAAATTAGAGGAGTCAGGTGAATCTAGCTCGATGTTCTCAGCTCCTGGCCCCATGATGCTTTAATGAGTGAGCAAAAAGGTTTGAAGCCCCTTTGAATAGATATAAATATCTAAATTACCTCAGGAGAAATATATTCTTGAATACAACATAAATAACATTTTCTTTCTTGTGATGAGTCTAGACTCACAGTTCCTGATATCCGGGGGTACTTCTCATCTTTAAGAGCAGGCTAGATTTGTGATGTAGCTGTAGATTCCTCTCTATGCGTAAATGTCTTCTCAGTACTCAACAAGTACTCAGTTTTTTCCTGATTTAATCAAAATCAAATTAGCTGAGTATCTAGTCAGTAATTAGTCACTAATGCAGTCTGTTGGCACTGGTTAGATTGTTTTTGTTTTGTTTTGTTTTGTTTTGTTTTTTTGAGAAAACCAGTTAACATAATATCCTCTAGGTTCATCCATGAAGTCATGAATGTCAGGACTTCCAATCTTTCAATCTTTCAGGGAAATAGAAATCAGACATTATTGTGTGACTTCGAAGGTGCATTTTTTGTAATGGATCACTGTCATTAAGAATAAATGTCAAAATAAAGACTAAGGCTAGTCAACTGAATTTGATTTTTCCTTAAGGATCAACTGCACAGAAAGATTCCATTTGTGAAAAACTGATTTCATCAAAATTAACAGCTTTTACTAGTAACCAGGTATGGTAAAGTCTTCTTGTCTTACACAAGCAACCACAAAAAACATGAACCTATTCTGGAGAAACTTGCTCTTAAGTAAAAAAATGAATGAGAAAATTGCAAGTGTGTTTTGAAGTCATTTTTCTGGTTATTGTTTCAGAGAGCTAAAATTTAAAGATGTGAGGCTCTTAATACAGCTATCACTGGTTATATTTGAATGACTGCAGCTGGGGAAAGTGTAGGGTTGCCATAAAGGTGGCTATGGAAATACCTGCTCTGTTCATTACTGCATTCTCTTCTTTCTATCCTTCTACTGACTCTGGACTTAGTTTATTGAAAACTTGTTCTGCTGGTTTCTAAGATGTTCTTTAAGGTGTTAGGTTGAAGGTTTTTATTTGTTTTAATCAAATGGCCACAAACTCATGACATTCCAAGCCCTCGGATTATAGGTGTGGGCCACAAAGCCTGGCTCTGAGACTTTTCTTGATGTAGATGCTAATTGCTATGAGCTGTCTTTCTGTTGTGTCCCATGTCCTAATAACACTGTTTCTACTTTCATTCGTCTCAAATTTCCTGCTTCTCATTTACTTTCATTGACCCATGGGTGGTTCAAGAGTGTTAGCAGATATTTCTAAGGGTTGTTCTTTTGAATTTTTCTCTACTACCGATTTCTTGTTTCATGTCATTGGATTGCAACAGTATTTGGGATGATATAAAATTTCTCCCATAACAATTTATGATTTAATGTGGCCTATCGTAGAGCATGTTTTATGTTAGGTTGAATGTTGTAAGTATGTTTGTTAGATCTCTGTGGCCTAAAGAAGAGCTTAAGTCTGCTCTCTCTGCTCTGTCTTGTGATCTATCATTGAACATGAGGAAGCACGAGGCACAACGCCACAGTGGTGGAATGTGGCCTTCTCTTTCCCTTCAGGTTGTCTGTTTTATACATATACACATATGCATGCAGAGACATAGTACCGCAAGAAGTTCTGAAAAAAATTTAAGACAGGCCATCATCCTGTAACTCAAGCTGCCCCCAGACACCTGGTGATCTGCGTTACCGCATCCAACTAAGCTCTGAGACATTGAATTCATACTCCTTTTAGGAATGACAGGGGCCATAGTAAATGCTTTACTGTGCTCTAATGTAAGATTCACATGGTCGTTATGGTTGCTGTGGTCTTTGTTTTTGTATAGGTTGAGTAACCTGTTGCCTACCACGGCAGCCTGTGCTTCTTAACTCAACCCCAAGGTCATCTATCATTGACCCTATCTAGCCAATTAGGGACTCACTCTTAAAGTTAGAGCCCTCCGTGCTTCATGATAGGCTCCATGCCTGGCATTTAAGGATTTAGGACCGTGACCTCAGTCATGATTTCACTTGCACAGATATGCACTCATAATCCCACACCCTGGATAAGTGCTTCACAGTCCTTTCATTGCAGTGACCTTGACATTTACAAGTCTATCAAGTTCTGTTTTTTTTTAATGAGTTATGATTTATTAAATATCATGACCTATCACTAGGCTTCTCTCTTGAAAACCCTTGATCTAAATGTTCTTTTTAGACTTTATGCTATCTGCCATCCAATTATCAAAAGTACACATCGAATCTGACAAAACGAAGGAGCAGCATAGATCAGTTACTGTGGGTCACCTCCGTGATTCTCAGATTTGATTTTGTTTTCTTACCTTTGGTTTTTGATTGCATTGTCTCGCTCCCAAGACTAGCACCTTTTTAATGAAAACACTGGAGTATCAAATACTACCTGCCATGCAGAATTTGAGTCCACCTCAACATAGTTATTGTGTTCAAGTTCAGGCCCACTTCACAGTACCTCTCCTCCCATCCTTTGACTGTTGCTCCAGTTCTTTCCATCCCCTGTACCTTTTCTGTATATGAGGTTGACATTCTATACCCCCAAAACTTCCCTGGTGGCGAGAAAGTCCCAGGGAGAATGCTGACACGTGCTGCACTCTGGTTATTCCCTAGTGGCAAGGCTCTCTTCTACTTCATTGCAAGCCATACAACAGTCACTACATTGTCCCCTAACATTTGCAGATATTTTTGCAGAGAAGTTTAAAACAGTATCTGTATGTGTGTATTTAATGTAAATACCTATCCTGACCCCTCAGAGACTTTTAATAGATGAGTAGATGAGCTTCATTTGAAAATTGTACTTTTTTTTTTATAGTTCAAGCTGTTTCTTTTCATTCCAGCCAAATATCTAAGACTATCTTGTAAGGGTAAGATGGTATGTGGACAGCTGGTGAAACAGCAGCATGCAGAAATTTTATGGCATTCGTAAACGAGCATTGTGCTGTCGGCTTCCAATTATATGGCTGTTGTATAAACAAGTATCCAAGAGCAGCTTCATATAGGAAAATACAGCAAAATAACTTTGCTAATTCAAAATTTTATTTGGTGTCAAAGTACCTTAACTGTGAATTGGATAAATAATTTCACCATTCATTTATAAGACACACTTCTAGAAAATATTAGTTTTATTATCAGTGTGTTATTAGAAATATATTGAAGGCGTTAACTCCAAATTCATTTAATCGACGTCTTTCTTTGTGCAGATAACTTTTATATCCACTTAGGTACAAAAGTTTTGTAAGAAAGATAACACTTTTATTGCAGTATAATTTCATATTTTACAAGTCATAAATGCAAACTCAGAAGAGTAAATATATATATACATGATGCAACCAGATGGCAATGTAACCACTAAAAGATTCAAAATGTAAAACTAGAATTTTAACAGGCAAAATACTTTGTATGGCTTTTAATGGAAAATAACTGCTTAGAAATGTCTTGTTATTGCCCCATTCGAGTTGTTTCCCATCAGATGAACATAAAAATTATCATCTCCATTCAAAATGGCACATTTCATCTACACCAATCTTGTACACATGTATGTAACTTCCATAAATATACATATATGTACATATGTACAGGTAGCAATATACAGTACACAGAAACATCTGCTTTAATACCCCTGAACATCTTGGTTAAAATTATGACAAGGTTTCTATTATAAAAACTACTTGGAAAGTTGCCATCACTTCATGGGATCGAAGTTTAGTCCTATAGAATTAACAGAAAAAAAAATGTGAGGTTATAAATACATTCTTTACAAAAAAGCTGAATAGTGGTCCCGCACGCCTCCTTTATATTACAGGAAAAAATGGTTTTATTCATTTGAAGTTATTTACATCTTCTTTGTCTTGGTCTCTGCATGGAATATACAAAAGAAGTTAGGTGATCATGTTGTAGTAGGTGGTGTAGGCAGGCCTATTTGTTTGGTTTTTCTACTTGTTCGTGTTTGTCTAAGGTCCAATTCTCTTCTTTGGAGTTGTTGTTGATTTCTAGTTGCCTTGTATTACTGCTGCTGCTGCTGCTTCTCTTGGTGTTCTGGGAACACTGAGCGACTTTACTTCTAGGAACAGGAAGAAAAGATTTAACTCTTGAGACACCCATCTCAGTCTTTGATTTACTGTTGCTGCATTCGGCAGTTTGACGGCTGCTGGGAGGACTGGCTTCCTACAAGAGATAAGAAACCAAGAGGTTTATCAGAGTTGCCTAATTCAGTTGTCTGACCACCTCTGCACCCTCTCCCCTGGCCTCCTCTTTGTCTCTTGCAGGAGTTTTTCCCTGTCTGGGGGAAGTGAACAACTGACTACAGTGTACTCTGTGATTGATTTTTGTGAGACCTGCTTGCTAGCCTCACCCTTCTCTTAAATAAATATTTGCAGGCATCAAGGAGACAAGAGCTAGAGTCTTAAGTTTCCACATAAATAGGGATTTCATAGACGTTTATGCCTAAGAACATCAAACTGAGCAAACTCAATTGTTATAGTCTAGGTATTGTATATGTTCACCAAAGGCTCATATGTTCAGGAATTGATGCTCAACTGGTGGAGCCTATCATTCCCAGGCACTGGCTCTCAAGAATTCTGACTTAGCCAGTTTACTGGGTTTGTAACTGGTGGTATTAATAGGAAGTGATGTGAGCTGTAGGTGGAGACTAGATGGAAAAAGTAACTGGATGTGTGTGTGTGTGTGTGTCTGTTTGTGTGTGGTGAAGGTATGTATATCTTTAAATCATTATTTACATATTTATGTGCATGTGAGTGAATGTCAGAGGCCAACCAGTAGGAATCAGTTCTCCTTTTGTACTGTGTAAGCTGCAGGTTACAGCTTACTGCAGGTCTCTTTCTGTGCTTCTAGACGATTAGGGTTTTGTTCTGTTTCCCCACAGGTCCAGAAACTACAGAACTGGCTAACTGTGGACTAGATATGCCGAAATCATGAACCAAAATGTATCTTTAACCATTTTCAAAATCCCCTTAGACATCTGTCATAGTGACTTGCCAATCAAGTATTCTGTAGGCCAATCTCCACATTATGTTACCTTGGCTAACTCACATCTTTATATTTCAACAAATGGGTTTTAAGCCTTTACTAGAAGATAACACTGTCCCAGTTGTTTGGCATACAACAAAGTACATGAGAAAACCATCCTGCTCCACCAGACTGTGCATTCTAGCAAAGGATGGTTCCTGCTCAGCAATTCTGTGCCTAGGTTTCTCTAATCTTCCTGGCCATACTCTGTTCTGATTGTTTAGTGTGGCAGAGCCACTTCAATAACCTGGCCAACATTTTCCATTTTTCCCACAAGGAACCTGATGAGGAGTTAGCTGAGAACATCTGGACAGTCAGAATAAGGAAGGTGGAAATTCCCTAGTGTTTCCCCAGTTTCATTCAACAACAGTCCTTTGGCCCGTGTTGTATTAAGCTGTGCAAAGCTCTGAGAGTGTTAACATTGCTTTGACAGTAATAATGCACCCATACAGCAATGCAATCCCTGAAAGATTTAAAACTCAAGTTTAACTCGTCAAATAAAGGCATCTTGGAGAGGAAGGCAACAGTTTGCCTTAAACTGTCTGTTGTATCTTCTTGAAAGGTTAAAGTCACAAGAGATGCTAGCTCTAATCAGTTTGGGCAGCACTGACAGCCTGGTCTCCCAAGATTCAGACTTAATTATCTTGGGTGGGGCATGGGTAGATAGATGGCTTTCAAATATCTCCCACATGTGTAAAGTGCAGCCAAACTTAAAACCCTTACCTCAACTCTTCAAGATACTTTTTTTTTTTTTTTGCATTGAGCTACTCGGTGGTGGCACTGATCCAAGCCTTTTCTATTCACACAGTTGGAGACTTTTCTTTACTGCCCATTCTGTTTGAATTGTCGCCAATTAATTAGCTTACACCTTTAGCTCTCAGTTATGCTTGAGGACTGCATTTAGACCCACCAATCACCACAATTTTCATGGCTCCTCTACCTGCATTGTTAATTTAATCTTTCTAAGGCATCTCCTTGGGCACATTACAAGTTCCTACTGTTCTTTCAACTGAGCACAGGGTCACCAGTTATCTCTAATATCTGCCTTCATCTTCTACCTAAGGTAATGTTGCCTGCAAAATCAGTAGATAATTATGAAATTATGGCAGTACTGGTGGAGGAACAAAATGCATGGGTGGTGAGGGTGGTGGTGGGGGGTGGAGATTAAATTTCTCATTGGCTTCAGAAGTCCCCAATTCCTAGGTATGTCCTAAATATGTCACCAAAGGCCTTTTAAAAGTCTACCTCAAATCTTCGTCCCTCTCCACTTATGATGCTCTATTAAAGTCCTAATAAGCTCTCCATATAACCACTGAGCCACCCCTAAATCACTGAAGTGGAACCCATGGCTGCCCAAGCTTTAGACCCAGCTATTGCAAAACCTCTCAGTCAGCTGTGAGCAACTCTGCTCTACCCTTGTCTGGAGCTTTCAACACTTTTCTAATGAGTAAAAGGCAGTGATGGGGCAATATGAGGTCCAGAACACAAGCATCTGTAGGGGAAAGAAGGCTGGGCTGCAAATGTGTGGCCTGGGAGAGGGAAAAAAAGGCTGGGCTGCAAACGTGTGGCCTGAGAGAGAGAGAGAGAGAGCACTTTCCTTCAGCCAGGTTTGCTTTTTAGCACCAGCAAACTGCAAGGGAACCTGGGAAGAGGGTTGAGCTATACCCACACCAGTTCATGCTCCACTGCCGCACAGCATGGTATCAGTGAAGAAAATGAAAGAAAACCACAATCATATTAGCATGCTTGGTTTTCTTTGAAAAAACAAACAAACAAACAAACAAACAAAACAACAACAACAACAACAACAAAACCAGACTGTTGATGCTAATAAGTTGAGAGACCCAAGTACTTATACTGTTTAAGTATGAGATGTCCTTCCAAAAACCTACGAACTGGATGCTTGGGTCCTAGTACTGTTTTGGACATTAAATGTTGGGTTTAGGCAGGAAAAAGTAGGTCCCCAGGGGTGGGTCCTTGGAGATCCTTGTCCTTCCTTCTGTCTCACTCCTTTCTTTCCGCTTACATAGGAAGCACAGAGCTCTCCTCAGCCACATACTCCCTCAGCCATGATGTTCTGCTTACATACATGAGCTAAATGATCTTGAACTAAAACCCCTGAAAGCATGAGACAAATATTTCCTCCCCTACATTGTTCTGGTTAGGGATCTGGTCAGCGTCACACAAAAGAGAACTAATACAGTCCAGCTTGGTGGGTACTAGATAGTGAGAATCCTGGCCTGATACTTAACTGTGAAATCACATTCAAGACACCATAATGGAACATCATGGAACCTAATCATTGCCCTAGTAAGGTACATTAGTCTGCTGATTAATCTGCTGATTGTTTTGATGGATTCCAAGCAGCTGTGGGGAGGAAGGATTCGTATGGCTCAGAGTTGAAGAGATGCAGAGTTAGGTGGGAAAGGCTGCTGTAAGGAAGTCAGGAAGTAGAGAGTGATGGGTAGTGGCTGTGTATCATACTCCACTTTTCTGTGTTATAGGCCAGGTCTTCCATCTATGGGGGATGGGAGCCATCTACCTCCTATGTGTGTCTCTTCTCTTCAGTTAAACCTTCCTAGAATCACTCTTACAGACACAACAGAGGTGCGTTTCTATGTTGATGCTGAAGTCAGTGAAGCTGAGAAGATTATACGTTGGGGACTGGCCTTATGTGATAATGTGGTCTAAAATACAGTAGATGGCATATGTTATTTAGTGGTACACCACTGTCTAGCATGGGAAAGGGCCTGAATTCGCTCCCTGGCATAACAAAAGCAAGGGGGATCATGTTTAAAAAAATATCAAACACAGTACCTACCTATCATATAGAATGTAAATCGGAATCTCACCATTTTTGATGCATTATCTCTGATAAAATACAGGGTTAATACCAAGACAACAAATGGGAAAGGAGATAATGTGGTGGTGGGGTTTTTTTTTTTTTGATATACATTGGTGTTTTACTTGTGTGTGTATCTGTGTAAAGGTGTGGGATGATCCTCGAGCTACAGATACTTGTAAGCTGCCATGTGGCTACTAAAACTTGAAACCTGGTCCCCTGGAATATCAGTCAATACCCTTAACTGCTGAGCCATCTGTCCAGCTCTGTGGTGCATTATTTTTAATTCTGTCCTTTGATCTGTATCACAAAGACAAGCAGAAAGACTACATAAATGACTGAAAATTCTAACAGCTAGGATATGTGTGGGGAGTCCAGCCTGAGTCAGATTCTGGAGTTATCAGGAGGGGTTAAGTACACGGAAGCTGACTTGGGCTTAGTGAAGTCACAGAAATTCAAAGTCTGAGTATGCAAATCAGAAAGCATGCTTACAGGGAGTGAAGGAATGATGTTCCCAGCACTCTGGCAGCCAAGCATTGCTTTAGGGTATCTTTCCCAAAGATCCTCAAATAGGAGCCTTAAGAACTGTTTAAACCTTTTTGGCCTAAAGCTCCCAAGGTCTCAGTACAATCCTCTAACAAAAACTTTAATTTATTTTCATAAAGTTGTTTTAAATATGTAGCCCAAACAAACCATTTTTAAATCTGAGCGAGCCCTTCATGCAATATTAAGCATTTTCTCTAAGCTAAAAAGATATGATGCTCTCTCTTGATGCTAAAGGGAGAGACAGGTTGCTTCCAGCAGATAGGACTGTGTCGGGGGGTGGGGGGGTTAGAGGAGAAGGGAACAAAAAGTGGAGGTGGGGAGGATACAGTTCACAAGTGGAAAAGTTAGATGAAAGAATAGCAGCCCCTCTAAAAATATATGTGGGAATAAAGAAGGCATGTAGAAAGTAAAAGACAAAAGCTACATCTTAGAGCACTGAATATCATGCCTGGCTACACAGGAGATCAAGAGTCCTGTCTGTATCTTAGTCTAATCACACCAGAACATTTAGAGGGCAGAGCTCAGGAAATGGAGATTTACCAAGAAGCTTGAAGTAGATGTCTGGTGACATTATGTCACCAGAGAGGAAGGTTAGTCTGAATTTACGTCATTTAGGAAATAGAAAAACATTTACAGTATTTGTCATTTATGTTGATGATTTGCGTGTTTTGCTGTTTTGATTACGAAATAGTTACAGTCCTTCACTGTCAGAGAGTTGCACAGGGCCAGGAGGAGCAGGTTCCTGACGGAGTATGCCTTCTGGCTATGAAGGAGAAAGTAATTTCAGTTAATCCAGAGTGCTCTCACCTCTGAAGGGAGTTATTTCCTGATAAGAGGAGAAACTGGGCGTGGAACCAAGAAATGCCAGGTGAGTTGTAAACAAGATAGAGAAGGAAGGACTCTGCCAGCTTCCAGACAGCTGGGGGATTCTGCCCTCTGCTGGCAGCTCCTGAGAAAAGCATCCTCTAGATGGGAACAGCCCCCAAGAAAGCAGGATGCAGCTATCTTAAAACCCACAGTCAACTGCACATAGTTCTTAAGAGGCCAGGCAAGATAAAGGACACCTTAAGCTCCCTTCTAAAACAAAACTTTGTCTCTGCCCGTAGCTTGCATTATTTTCAGTCCCATATTTTTATGGACAATGGCTTGTAGTAGAAAAATAAGGTTTCTCTATCAGACATTTAAACAAAAAGCAACATTGTCTAACATTTTTTTCAGTGTTGGAATTTGAACCCAAAGATTTCTCTGTGCTAAGAAAGGACAGCACTCTACCACTGAGCCATTCCTATAGTGAACAGACAACAAGATAGTCATATAAGAAATGATTTGGTACTAGGGGGAAATTGCTCAGTAGTGCTCATTATTCCATTTCTTGAGATGCTCTGGGCTCATTCCTCTATGCTATACAATGAATCCTAAGGAGTGGTTCTAGGGGACCAACTAAAGCTCAGAAAAACTGTCACACATAGACAGTGAATTAAGGACTTAAATATGGCAGAAAGACAAACTCTGAACAAAATATTTTCAAACCAAATGCTCCTGGCAGGCAGAGAGGTCTTTATAGCACGTTCTGTATCTTATTAGGGCCTTTAGCCCACTTCCTTCCTTTCAATACAGACACCACTAACCAGAACTAATGAACCACAGCAGCAGAAGCTGTGGATCCAGGACTGTAGGCTAACCAGCTAAAGATTAGTCATTTAATAGTTACACCATGCCCACTTTAAAACCTGCCCCACCTCTCCTTGCATACACAGGTCTTTGTAAGCCATTGTGGGGGTAGATGTGAACAGGAAGGGAAGGGGGATGCAACAGAGCTTATTGAACACAAACCACGTATTACTAAGTGCCTCTAGGTCCTGTACACCCTCACAAAGCAGTGGATGGGTAGGATTTCATCCAAGGTTCCTGTTCACCCAGAAGACTGAGTTGTTCTGTCCCTTATGGGAGCTAACACAAATCACAGAAACCTTGGCCCTTCTGTTTGCCTCTCTGACTTGATTTTTTGAAAGACTGTCTCTCACTAAAACTCAAAGCAGAGCCGGGCGTGGTGGCGCACGCCTTTAATCCCAGCACTCGGGAGGCAGAGGCAGGCGGATTTCTGAGTTCGAGGCCAGCCTGGTCTACAAAGTGAGTGCCAGGACAGCCAGGGCTACACAGAAAAACCCTGTCTCGAAAAACCAAAAAAAAAAAAAATAAATAAATAAATAAATAAAATAAAACTCAAAGCAAATGAGAGTTTGTAAGTGTCTAAGCTCTTTATGTTACCATTCAGCCTTTGCCGTATTTAACTCAAGATGCACCCAAGGCAAGAAATCTTAAGCTGTTTGTCAAACAAAAATGGAGACAAAGATTTTAAGGTAGATACAAAATTTAGAAATATAATATCAAATGGTAAGAAAAAGTCAGATCAGCATATTACCAGAACATTTTAAAATCTATATTTGTATACTTTTCCCTATTTCTTCTCTCAGTATAAATTACAGAGTTGAAAAGTCAGTTCCACAACAAGCCCTTTGTCTCTCATTTTGGAAAGAAAAACATTTACCTTCTGTGGCACTGGTGTCCTCAGGTTAACAGGTGCTGAAGTCCCAGGGTTGGTTCTTGAACTATCAAACTTCCTCAAGTCATCCCTGGAATCAGCAATCTGAAAAGACACAAGCCACCAAGTCCATCCTCCACCAATGCACTGTGGCTCACCTGAAACAGAGCCAGGCACCGCAACGGAGAAGCCACAGTAGGGCAGACACCCACTTCCCTAACTTTGAAAACTTCTAGAGAAGATGTCTCTAGACTGTCCTGCTCAAAGGACATTTTTTAAACCAAAGACAAAGAATCTATTAAAAAGGAATCTCTTATAAAAAGCAGAAGATTTAAAAAAAGAAGAAGAATCTACTTGGCAAGTCAGAACAACAACAAAAAATTAGTATGTGAGTCAATATTTCTTTTTTGCTGTAGATAAGGATTTCAGTTCATTTCAGCAAGGTCAAATAAGGCAGCCACTTTTACTTTTCCTAGAGAGTTTAAGTGTTCATCTGAAATAGTTGAATCTGTCACTGGATCTACACTACATTATATCTTTTCTCCCTTTCAGGTAAAAGTTTTTATGGAGGAGGCTTGGACAAACGTACTGCAGACACAAGAGTGCCAAAACAGGTTCAACTTGATGCTATTAATGTTTTCCTTGAGATTTCAGGTAACTGGTTTCTATATCTGGTTCTCAAGTTTCACAGCTTAAAGACCATGACAATACATATTATACAGGATCACCCTTTTCCTTATTTGTAAAGAATGTTTCTGCAACTCTGTCTATAACCTGAATCTGCTATGAAGCTTGGATCTTACCAATATATAGCTTATGTACTAAAATTGGCGATGATAGTGTCTGAGAAACTCAAACTTAGGCTATTGTATAAAGCTACTTATGGAGACAGGCACTGGGTTCAAGGGTTGTCTAAGCTAACATAGTAGAGAGAATCTATATCAAAACATGAAGACAGGGATGCAGCTCAGGGGTAGAACACTTGTCTAGCATGCAAACCCCAGGTTTCATCCCCCCATATCACACGCACGTGCACACACACACACACACACACACACACACACACACACACCTTCCCCAAATCAAAAGTCTGCTCAAATAGATATGCTGGCTTGATTTGTGTGGATACAATTAATACACAATTTTAAGTTCAGGTGTTTAGAGAACAACAAAGCCCCTATTACTATCCAATGGCTTGGGAGAAATGAATCCAAGCAAAGCTTTCTGAGCAAAGCAAAGGATGACTCGATCTATAGCATCAACAGTGATACCTGATAAGACACTTCATGTAGAGGATGCCTTTTAGGATGTGGCTCCCAGCATCCTGTTGTAAAGTCACATCTCTACTGGACAGAGCCAATGACCGTGCACCTGGGGAATGCTTACCTTACTTATATCAGACTCAGATTTGCTGGAACACATACTCTGGAGTTCTTTGACCAGATCTGCTTCATCATCTGAACCCAAAGAGAGTCTGTGGTCCAAAGTCAATGTCACAGATAGATCATTCTCTAAGGACCTAATACAAAGGCCAGAGGAGAGTTTTTCAAAAATGAGAACAAAACAGTTATCAAATAGAGAACTCTAGACACTCTACCTTCTGAAATTTGAGACGAAGAAGAGTTTCCAATATCCTCCCAAGTAACTCATAAAGTCATCCAGTGCAACAACAGCCCTATACCAACAGATGTGAATACTCTCAAGATGTCATTAACTTCCAGCCAAGAAACTCTTAGTAGGATAACAGTTCTTATTTCACAAAGAAATCTATGTAGGTATAAACTATTTCCAATCTCCTTTCTTTCTCCCTTTTCTCTATCACTTAGGTCTGACAAAGTGAAGTTCAACCCATAGAGGTTTGCCAATATACCTGTCCAAACGCTGAACAGGATGACAGCAGTGAGCATGCCAGCATGGACAGGGAAGAGCCCACAAGGCCTGAGTCCTACACAAAGAATCCTGGCACTCAATGAAAGCTGAATGAGGGAGAAGTAGTTTTCTCCAGGGAAGAGCATACCAATGTAAAACATACATTAAGAATACAGACACATAGTGATACATACATACATACAATAACATTATACAGACCGAGCAGGTTACAGTTAGGAATCCTAAAGAAAAGAGAGAACAGGATGGAAAGGAGAGTGGCGGGGTTTAGAGCAGTGGTTCTTAACCTTCCTAAGGCTGTGACCTTTGAATAGGATCCCTCATGCTGTGGGTGATCCACAATTACGAAATTATTTTGTTACTACTTCACAACTGTATCTTTTGACTGTTATTGGTCATCATGTAAATATCTGATATGCTGGATATCTGATATGCTGTATATCTGATACATAACCCCAAAGAGGATGCAACCCATGGGTTGAAAACCACTGGTTTGCAAGGAGAGAAGGGAGAAATGTAAATGTATCCAAAAATTATAAAAAAAATTTTTTTTTAAAGTAATAAGCAGGGGGTTTGGGGGCTGGGGTGGGGAGAGGAGCGTGTGTCAGTGTAATACACTGGAATGAAAATTCATAATAAACTTGAGTTGGCCATGCTAAGGCTAGCCTAATTATTTCCCCCTTAGCAATACAGGCTTCCAAGTACTCTCAATTGAAAAAGAAACTTAGAATGACTTCATAGGGTTGGGGCGGGGGGAGGCTTACTCAAGCTTTGGTATGTGATGGTCTTAGTGGAAAGTCGCATAAAATGCAATCTCATTTACCTCTCTCTGTCACACTATAATCAGGGTACATGGTGTGCATTTTATTTGCAAACTATCCAAATATTTCTATCCTATAATTAACGAAATGTTTCTTTATAGTCCAAAATATTTGTAGCTAAAATAATCAATAATACTATAAGGGGAATATACCTAAAATGATCACTATAAACACAGTACTTACAGGTAAATAAGCAATGCTGTTGAGTAAATCTAGTGTTAAAAGAGCTATCAATAGATTGCCTAAGTCAGTGGTTTTCAACCTTCCTACTGCTATGACACTTGAATATGGTTCTTTCTATTGTAGTGACTTCAACCATAAAATTACTTTCATTGCTACTTCATAACTGTAATTTTGCAATGTATGAATTGTAATATAAGTATCTGACATGAAAGATAGTCTTAGGCAAGCCCATGAAGTTAGCCTCCAAAAGGGGTCACGGCCCACAGGTTGAGAAACACTGGTCTAAATGTTCACAAATGTAAGCCTTCTTACAGAATTGTTTTTTTTTTTTTTTTTTTTTTTTTTTTTTTCGAGACAGGGTTTCTCTGTGTAGCCCTGGCTGTCCTGGCACTCACTTTGTAGACCAGGCTGGCCTCGAACTCAGAAATCCGCCTGCCTCTGCCTCCCGAGTGCTGGGATTAAAGGCGTGCGCTACCACGCCCGGTCAGAATTGTTAAATGAAAAAGTTTGATTCAAAAGTGAATCCCAGCTCTTCCGGTCAGAAAAGCACCGGGGTAGTTAGGGCACAGGGTCGGCTGACACTCGCCAGCTACCCACAACACCCGCCACAGGATCTTAAGACTTCTGGTGAGTGGAACACAGCTTCTGCTCCAATCTAATTGCGCGCAGGACCTGAGACTGCATTAGTTAGGGAAGCAGAAACCGACCTGAGTAGGGCCACAGGCCTCATCCGGCCGGATCAGCACAGGGGTAGCTAGAGCGCAGGGTCGGCTGACACCCGCCAGCTACCCACGACCCCCGCCACAGGATTTTGAGACTGCTGGTGAGTGGAACACAGCTTCTGCTCCAATCTTCAAACAGTGAAAACGACAACAACTAACCCCAGAGATTACCAGGTGGCGAAAGGTAAACGTAATAATCTTACTAACAGAAACCAAGACCACTCACCATCATCAGAACCCAGCACTCCCACTTCGCCCAGTCCAGGGCACCCCAACACACCGGAAAAGCTAGACACGGATCTAAAAGCATATCTCCTGATGATGGTAGAGGACTTCAAGAAGGACTTTAATAACACACTTAAAGAAATACAGGAGAACACTGCTAAAAAGGTAGAAGACATTAAAGAGGAAGCACAAAAATCCCTCAAAGAATTGCAGGAGAACACTGCTAAAGAGTTACAAATACTTAAAGAAAAACAGGATAACATAATCAAACAGGTAGAAGTCCTTAATGAAAAACAGGAAAACACATCCAAAAAGATGATGGAAATGAACAAAACCATACTAGACCTAAAAAGGGAAGTAGACACAATAAAGAAAACCCAAAATGAGGCAACACTGGAGATAGAAACCCTAGGAAAGAAATCTGGAACCATAGATACGAGCATCAGCAACAGAATACAAGAGATGGAAGAGAGAATCTCAGGTGCAGAAGATTCCATAGAGAACATCGGCACAACAATCAAAGAAAATGTAAAATGCAAAAAGATCCTAACTCAAAACATCCAAGAAATACAGGACACAATGAGAAGACCAAACCTACGGATAATAGGAGTGGATGAGAATGAAGATTTTCAACTCAAAGGACCAGCAAACATCTTCAACAAAATTATAGAAGAAAACTTCCCAAATCTAAAGAAAGAGATGCCCATGAACATACAAGAAGCCTACAGAACTCCAAATAGACTGGACCAGAAAAGAAATACCTCCCGACACATAATAATCAGAACAACAAATGCTCTAAATAAAGATAGAATACTAAAAGCAGTAAGAGAAAAAGGCCAAGTAACATATAAAGGCAAGCCTATCAGAATTACACCAGATTTTTCACCAGAGACTATGAAAGCCAGAAGATCCTGGACGGATGTTATACAGACACTAAAAGAACACAAATTCCAGCCCAGGCTACTATACCCAGCCAAACTCTCAATTAACATAGATGGAGAAACCAAAGTATTCCACGACAAAACCAAATTCACACATTATCTCTCCATGAATCCAGCCCTTCAAAGGATAATAACAGAAAAAAACCAATACAAGGACAGGAACCACGCCCTAGAAACAACAAGAAGGTAATCCCTCAACAAACCTAAAAGAAGACAGCCACAAGAACAGAATGCCAACTTTAACAACAAAAATAACAGGAAACAACAATTACTTTTCCTTAATATCAATGGACTCAACTCCCCGATAAAAAGACATAGACTAACAAACTGGCTACACAAACAAGACCCAACATTTTGCTGCTTACAGGAAACTCATCTCAGAGAAAAAGATAGACACTACCTCAGAATGAAAGGCTGGAAAACAATTTTCCAAGCAAATGGTATGAAGAAACAAGCTGGAGTAGCCATTCTAATATCTGATAAGATTGACTTCCAACCCAAAGTCATTAAAAAAGACAGGGAGGGACACTTCATACTCATCAAAGGTAAACTCCTCCAAGAGGAACTATCAATCCTGAATATCTATGCTCCAAATACAAAGGCAGCCACATTCATTAAAGAAACTTTAGTAAATCTCAAAGCACACATTGCACCTCATACAATAATAGTGGGAGACTTCAACACACCACTTTCACCAATGGACAGATCATGGAAACAGAAACTAAACAGGGACACAGAGAAACTAAGAGAAATTATGAATCAAATGGATCTGGCAGATATCTACAGAACATTCTATCCTAAAACAAAAGGATATACCTTCTTCTCAGCACCTCACGGTACCTTCTCCAAAATTGACCACATAATTGGTCACAAAACAAGCCTCAACATATACAAAAATATTGAAATTGTCCCATGCATCCTATCAGATCACCATGGACTAAGGCTGATCTTCAATAACAAAATAAATAATAGAAAGCCAACCTTCACGTGGAAACTGAACAACACTCTTCTCAATGATACCTTGGTCAAGGAAGGAATAAAGAAAGAAATTAAGGACTTTTTAGAGTTCAATGAAAATGAAGCCACAACATACCCAAACTTATGGGACGCAATGAAAGCATTTCTAAGAGGAAAACTCATAGCTCTGAGTGCCTCCAAAAGGAAACTAGAGAGAGCACACATTAGCAGCTTGACAACATACCTAAAAGCACTAGAACAAAAGGAAGCAAATTCACCCAAGAGAAGTAGACGGCAGGAAATAATCAAACTCAGGGGCAAAATCAACCATGTGGAAACAAGAAAAACTTTTCAAAGAATCAACCAATCAAGGAGCTGGTTCTTTGAGAAAATCAACAAGATAGATAAACCCTTAGCCAGACTCACTAGAGGGCACAGGGAAAGCATCCTAATTAACAAAATCAGAAATGAAAAAGGAGACATAACAACAGATCCTGAAGACATCCAAAACACCATCAGATCCTTCTACCAAAGGCTATACTCAACAAAACTGGAGAACCTGGATGAAATGGACAAGTTCCTAGACAGATACCAGGTACCAAAGTTGAATCAAGATCAGGTTAATGATCTAAACAGCCCTATATCCCCCAAAGAAATAGAAGCAGTCATTAATAGTCTCCCAACTAAAAAAAGCCCAGGACCAGATGGGTTTAGTGCAGAGTTCTATCAGACCTTCAAAGAAGATCTAATCCCAGTTCTTCACAAACTATTCCACAAAATAGAAACAGAAGGTGCTCTACCCAACTCATTCTATGAAGCCACAATTACTCTGATACCTAAACCACAAAAAGACCCAACAAAGATAGAAAACTTCAGACCAATATCCCTTATGAATATTGATGCAAAAATCCTCAATAAAGTTCTTGCTAACCTAATCCAAGAACACATCAAAATAATCATCCATCCTGACCAAGTAGGTTTCATCCCAGGGATGCAGGGATGGTTCAATATACGGAAATCCATCAACGTAATCCAGTATATCAACAAACTCAAAGACAAAAACCACATGGTCATCTCGTTAGATGCGGAAAAAGCATTTGACAAGATCCAACACCCATTCATGATAAAAGTCTTGGAAAGATCAGGAATTCAAGGCCCATACCTAAACATGATAAAAGCAATCTACAGCAAACCAGTAGCCAACATCAAAGTAAATGGTGAGAAGCTTGAAGCAATCCCTCTAAAATCAGGGACTAGACAAGGCTGTCCACTTTCTCCATACCTATTCAACATTGTACTTGAAGTCCTAGCCAGAGCAATTCGACAACAAAAGGAGATCAAAGGGATACAAATTGGAAAAGATGAAGTCAAAATATCACTCTTTGCAGATGATATGATAGTATATATAAGTGACCCTAAAAATTCCACCAGAGAACTCCTAAGCCTGATAAACAGCTTCGGTGAAGTAGCTGGATATAAAATTAACTCAAACAAATCAATGGCCTTTCTCTACACAAAGAATAAACAGGCTGAGGAAGAAATTAGGGAAACAACACCCTTCTCAATAGTCACAAATAATATAAAATATCTTGGCGTGACTCTAACTAAGGAAGTGAAAGATCTGTATAATAAAAACTTCAAGTCTCTGAAGAAAGAAATTATAGAAGATCTCAGAAGATGGAAAGATCTCCCATGCTCATGGATTGGCAGGATCAACATTGTAAAAATGGCTATCTTGCCAAAAGCAATCTACAGATTCAATGCAATCCCCATCAAAATTCCATCTCAATTCTTCAACGAATTAGAAAGTGCAATCTGCAAATTCATCTGGAACAACAAAAAACCTAGGATAGCAAAAACTCTTCTCAAGGATAAAAGAACCTCTGGTGGAATCACCATGCCGGACCTAAAGCTCTACTACAGAGCAATTGTGATAAAAACTGCATGGTACTGGTATAGTGACAGACAAATAGACCAATGGAATAGAATTGAAGACCCAGAAATGAACCCACACACCTACGGTCACTTGATCTTCGACAAGGGAGCTAAAAACATCCAGTGGAAGAAAGACAGCATTTTCAACAAATGGTGCTGGCACAACTGGTTGTTAACATGTAGAAGAATATGAATCGATCCATTCCTATCTCCTTGTACTAAGGTCAAGTCTAAGTGGATCAAGGAACTTCACATAAAACCAGAGACACTGAAACTTATAGAGGAGAAAGTGGGGAAAAGCCTTGAAGATATGGGCACAGGGGAAAAATTCCTGAATAGAACAGTAATGGCTTGTGCTGTAAGATCGAGAATTGACATGTGGGACCTCATGAAACTACAAAGCTTCTGCAAGGCTAAAGACACCATCAATAAGACAAAAAAAACACCAACAGATTGGGAAAGGATCTTCACCTATCCTAAATCAGATAAGGGACTAATATCCAATATATATAAAGAACTCAAGAAGGTGGACTCCAGAAAGTCAAATAACCCCATTAAAAAATGGGGCTCAGAACTGAACAAAGAATTCTCACCTGAGGAATACCGAATGGCAGAGAAGCACCTGAAAAAATGTTCAACATCCTTAATCATCAGGGAAATGCAAATCAAAACAACCCTGAGATTCCACCTCACAACAGTCAGAATGGCTAAGATCAAAAATTCAGGTGACAGCAGATGCTGGCGAGGATGTGGAGAAAGAGGAACACTCCTCCATTGTTGGTGGGATTGCAAGCTTGTACAACCACTCTGGAAATCAGTCTGGCGGTTCCTCAGAAAATTGGACATAGTACTACCGGAGGATCCAGCAATACCTCTCCTGGGCATATATCCAGAAGATGTCCCAACCGGTAAAAAGGACACATGCTCCACTATGTTCATAGCAGCCCTATTTATAATAGCCAGAAGCTGGAAAGAACCCAGATGTCCCTCAACAGAGGAATGGATACAGAAATTATGGTACATTTACACAATGGAGTACTACTCAGCTATTAAAAAGAATGAATTTATGAAATTCCTAGCCAAATGGATGGACCTAGAGGGCATCATCTTGAGTGAGGTAACACAATCACAAAAGAACTCACACAATATATATTCACTGATAAGTGGATATTAGCCCAAAACTTAGGATACCCAAAATATAAGATACAATTTACTAAAAGCATGAAACTCAAGAAGAATGAAGACCAAAGTGTGGACACTGTGCACCTTCTTAGAATTGGGAACAAAACACCCAGGGAAGGAGTTACAGAGACAAAGTTCGTAGCTGTGATGAAAGGATGGACCATTTAGAGACTGCCGTATCCAGGGATCCGTCCCATAATCAGCTTCTAAACGCTGACACCATTGCATACACTAGCAAGATTTTGCTGAAAGGACCCAAATATAGCTGTCTCTTGTGAGACGATGCCGGGGCCTAGCAAACACAGGAGTGGATGTTCACAGTCAGCTATTGGATGTATCACAGGGCTCCCAATGGAGAAGCTAGAGAAAGTACCCAAGGAGCTAAAGGTATCTGCAACCCTATTGTTGGAACAACATGATGTACTAACCAGAACCCCGGAGCTCTTGTCTCTGGCTGCATATGTATCGAAAGATGGCCTAGTCGGCCATCAATAGAAAGAGAGGCCCATTGGACTTGCAAACTTTATATGCCCCAATATAGGGGAATGCCAGGGCCAAAAGAATGGGAATGGGTGGGTAGGGAAGTGGGGGGCGCTATGGGGGACTTTTGGGATAGCATCGGAAATGTAATTGAGGAAAATATGTAATAAAAATATTAAAAATTAAAAAAAAAAAAGTGAATCCCAGCACTCGGGAGGCAGAAGCAGGTGGATTTCTGAGTTCAAGGCCAGCCTGGTCTACAAAGTGAGTTCCACAGCCAGGGTTATACAGAGAAACCCTATCTTGAAAAACCAAAAAAAAAAAAAAAAAAAAAAAAGTGACCCCTGATGGGTACTGGTGGCTCACACCTTTAATCCCAGCACTTGAAAGGCAGAGGCAAGGAGATTTCTGAGTTCCAGGCCAGCTTGGTCTATAGACTGAGTTCCTTGTCTTGAATCCCACCCCCCCAAAAAAAAGTGAACCCTAGTTCTATAGATTTATCCAACAAATTAAAAACAAAATAGGTTTTATATTATGCTTATTGAACTTAAGAAGATTTCATTTAAAGTTTGTATTAATGCGTTGTCTTTCGGTTAATGATATTTATTACTCCAAAATCATATTATTATCACAAAAGCTGCACAAAATAATGTTAACAATATACCAAATACTTTAAAAAGTTAATTAATTATTAAACTCAAGTGTTAATTAAAGTTAGCTAATAATTAAACTCAAGTTTTCTTTGATGTAAATAAAACTTGAAAGGGAACTTACTGTTGCTTTGACAGAGAGGAGTTCCTGTTAGTATTCAGGTGTGGTATAGTCTTGTTCCTCATACCTGTTGCGAAACAGCCATTGTCAATAGAATTTCATTGTTTCATTATTCCTATGCACCCATAAGTGCTTGTGTGTGTGTGTTTTTCCTAGATTCTAGACTCTGAAGCACTGGGCTCAATTTAAGAAACCTGTCATTGGTTTTTATAAATGCCATTGTTTTTTTATAAATGGCCCATCCACTCAGTATTTGATCTATTGATATATTTAGGTCTTTATTCCCAAAATACCAAAAGGGGAACTAGAACCTGCCATTTCATAAGAGTAATCTACCATCATGTGCACATTTTGATGTGTTACCTGTTAATCTTATGTTGCATGTAGAACCAACAATGTACTTGTAAAAGTTTAATTTTTAGAAACTATTTATTATTCAGAAATTAGGAATGGTATACAAAGAACCATAAAAATCAAGCTAATATTTTCCAATTTGTAAATTATGGATCTCTTAAGAAAACAGAAAATGTCAGACTCTATGTATTCTTGTATAAGAACATTTATTTGTGTCAGGTATATACTGAGCATACATGTATCCTGATACAATGTGTTTCCTACTAGACTATAGTCAGAAATGTATAAGAAACAATGCTAAGTCATTTTAGATTCAAGATATATTTCTATGACTTCAAATTTCATAAATACACTAAAACACTTAGCTACTTCTGAATGAAGTCTGAAATTATGTGAATGTTGCTGACCCAAATGTTCTCTGAAGAATGATCTTAGGCAGGAATGTAACTTAGTGATATAGTTCTTGCTTCAAGTGTTCTGAGCCTTGACTTTGAATGCCACAGCCACAGGGAAAAAAAGTTTTTGAAAAGTAAAGTGAATTTAAAGTCGTTCCATTAAAAGGAGGTCCCCAAAGGCCACTTCACTAGTTCTTCACTTGCCTTGCTCTAGGACTGGTAGCACTTAAGAGAGGCATTGTCCTGACCACTGCTTAAGTGTCACCATGGGCACTGGTGTATGGAAGTCTGGGAGCCAGTGATCTTCCTATCAGGTCTAGAGAGAAATAGGTGGTCTTCACTACATATTATGAATTTCCACAGTGATCTGATAGGATCTGTTACTTCCCTTTCAGTCCTGGGCCACTTGCACATAGTAGGCAAGAACTCTCCCACCAAACATTTATGTTCAAAACCAAAATCTTTCATGAAGTGTTCGTGTTTTGGAGTATATTATATTTGATACTACAAACAGTTCTAAGTCAATGAAATTCTATGATTTATATTTTTAATTAACTTTTGTGGAGACTGGGTCTTATTATATAGTCCTGGCTAGATAACCTGGAGCCTGTATAGACCAGGCTGGATTCACAGTCACAGAGCTCCTAGTCTGTCTCTGCCTTCTCAGTGTTGGAAGTAAAGATGTGTGCCACCATGCCTGGCTTAAGTAACATCTCAACAGCAGAGCTGAGTTTTCTAAGTTACTGATTTCTATACTGTTTCTTCCTCATTCCTTGTATTGATTCTGGCTGTCACACTATAGCATATGGTGAGAACGCTTGTGGTCTAGGTAATTAATTAGTTCAAGCTAGTCATTTCTTTTAAAGCCCATGAGGACTTTCTGGCTGCTTTTCCTGGTCCATATCCAGCAGCTTAAATAGCACCCGACCCTGAACACACCATACAGGAAAACAATACTCAAATCGATTCACTCATCAGCACCCTATGTTTGTATCAAACATACCTGGTTTATGTACTCTTATAAGCTAAGTTCAACTGAGGAATGACATGTATGTAACAAGAGTAAAATATCATAAAGATGATAGATTTAACTGTGGGGACCAAGAAAACATATATGTTTTTTAAAAAGTAGTGAACAAGTTGAAGATGACTTATCTTTTGGGTAGAAAGCTCCCAGCTATGTTTTGGAAAAACTATTACATGGTTCATCCCAGGAAAATGTAAACTGAGCAACTGGGGGTTGGTGGGCAACTAGAAAGAATGCAGTTTTAATAACAAAAGCCCACTTGCACTCAGAACCTGCATCCTGCAGACTTCCCACCCCTACCTTCATGCTTCGGGTCTGGCTTGTTCCACGTGGGTGAGGAGAAGTGCCCAGGCTTCTTGCGAGGACTGGTGTTCACCTTTCTCCAGGCTCCGCTCTCCCCTTTCTTTTTGCTATAACTTGAAACTATTGACAGAGGAAAACTTCCCCCTTTGAAGTCTGCGATCTGCTGATCCAGCTCTGAAACAACACAAGCCACACTTTTCTAAGAAGAAGCGGGGAGATAAAACAGTTTTGTAGAGTGACTTGAAATATATTACCAAGTCTTAACTCATAGGTTTCTTAACAGTAACCAAGCTGGAGTTGGGTGGACCAGCACAAACTGTACTTGGAGGTACAATCAAATGTGTGCCAGTAATTAAAAACAGAAAGAGCTCTGGTACAATGCCATGAGCAGTGCATTCATTTCTTTAGTCACAGGGAGACAAAGGAGTAGTTCATAGAAACAAATGCAAAACAGTGATAGAGAGAATGTAAATGTGTTCGTTCATGCACAGCCCTACATACCTGCCCTGGGAAGGGGACAGCCATGCAGAACAGCTTTATTAAGCAGAATGCTGAGGGCGGCCCTCACCACAGCCTGCTGTCCTTGGCTAGGGTACTTCTTAGAAGCTGTCTGCCCAGTACCAGGTTGTTTGTTCATGGAGGCTCTTGACAATATTGCTTCTTGAACTCTGGGAGCAATGACAGCATTCCACAGCTTAGACATCCACCTTGCAAGAGATGAAGAAGGGCCAAGTCTCTTAAAAACTGCACACAAGTTCACAAAAGAAACAGACCTGAAAACGTTGAGGAAAATTACCCTGCATGTTTCGCTTGGTTGGGTACACTTGAGGGTTAGTTGTATAATAAGTAAGTATTTCAAATGATACTGATAATTTATAAACCTGTCTTAATCCTGAAATCAATAGTAAGTATCTACAGAAAGAATGAATGTGTGACGAAGATGCAGAAATGAAGGCACATCAAAAGAAATCTTTTCAAAACACATATTTCTGTAAAACCTGTATCTACATGTTTTACATTTGTTTGCCACACATGTATTTTTTAACATTTGAGTGGAAATGTATCATTGAGAAATTAAATGACTGCCTCAAGGTGGAGCTCCTCACTACATATGTACACCCACATGGCTCTGCCCTGCAGAGAACTGGGCCAGCCAGCTGTGGCTTCAGGTGAACCTCTTATACTTTAGCTGTTAGCCATGGGGACTGTGGCTGAATTTGGAACAATCAGTGATAATTACATTGTCAGTGTTTTTGCCACATTAACAGCTCAGAGCACCGGGAGAACTTGCCTAGTGTGTACAGTTACTTAGAAGTTACATATAAACGACAAGTCATGGTCACTGTTGTGTTAGGATGGCGGCTCATCACACAGATCACACCAGGCTAGCACAGTTCCACGGAGAAGTTAATTGTGGGGGTGAGGAGGGAGAGGGGAAGGACAAAAAGGGGATGAGGAAAAGGAAGAAGGAAAGAGCAAAGGTCAGAGGCCCCTGCCTTTTATTTGGGCTGTGACATAATTGCATGTGCTGCGACATGTACCGCTGTGTAGGTGAAGGTGGACAGGTGGACTCTGGGAACAAATGGAGATTGCCATGGCAACAGACACGCGTTTCCCTTCATGGTCACCTAGAGGTTGTCATCACTGAATACAGAGGTGACCAGCAACCCTAAAGCCAGTTCCTGGCTCTAAAGCCAGTTCCTGATGCCAACAGTCACTCTGACAGAACTGGCATTTTGTGCAAAAAGCAGTCTTGTCAATAGTCACAGTCTCAAACATACTAAATTCATCATGTATCCTATTTTTCTCTGATTACTGTGATAAATACTGTGACCAAAGCAACTTAGGGGAGGAAAGGGGAAGAAAGATAAATGAAATATCTGTGTAACATATGTGTGTGGAGGCCAGAAGTTGTTGGATCCCTGGTACCAGAGTTACAGATGGTTCTGAGTTGCCGTGTGGGTGCTGGGAATCAAACCCAGGGCTGGAAGAACAGAAAAAGCTCTTAACTGCTGAGCTTCAGCCCCCTTAGCTAGTTTTCTCTTACAGTTCAAGACCGCCTGCCTAGGGATGGTACTAGGGGGTAGCCCATAGTGGGCTGGGGACTCCTGCATGAATTCGTAGTGAAGATAATCCCACAGAGGCCCACTTACTCTAGGCAATTCTTCTGTCAAGGATTTCCTTTCAGATGAATCTAGGCTGTGTCAAGTTAACAAAGCTGACAAGCATACCATAACTCTATTTTTTTATTAGGTAAATAAAAATTGGCACTTACTTCACTGTTGCTTGGGCATGTCCGGGGACTACTGGACAAGACAGGAAATACTTTGGTCCAAGAAGTGCTTCTGGCGTACCCAAGCGGGCCAGACAGGAGTTGAGCTGCCTCCAGACAGACAGAGCCCAGTCCACAATCTTACATACAGGATCACAGGGTGCAGGCAGCTGACCTCTGAACTAGAGATGGGTGGAAAACAGGGCTGTGGCTTAGGAAAAAAATAATGCTTTTGTTTTGATTTTAAAGTCCAAAATTAAAATGATAAACCACAAAGCCCAAATCTAGCTGAATATGACTTTATCTTTGCTTGGGGTATGTTCGCCGTAAGTGTGTGCATATGTCAGTGTCACAAGTGTTCCCCATGGCCTCTCACCTGGGTATTTTGACCCTATTTTACATACCAGAAGAGTGAGCCCCAAAGAGTTGATGCCTTACTAAGGGTTACAAAGCTAAGAGGTGGCAAAGCCCAGATTAAGGCTTATTTACGTTTTTTGTGTTAAGGTATAGTTGAAAGATAATTCTCCCTATGATACAGTGTGATGTTTTAAATATGTTACACTGTGAAATGATTATTATTTAGTATAGGTACCATCTCATATACAGGAAATACATTTAACTGTGCAATTATTCATTATTTACTCTTAGCAACTTTCAAGGAACTATAGACATCTACTTCTCATCGAGAAAAAAAAATGGTGTTCAGACACAATATCTATGAGAAATGCAAAAGGAGTATATTGCACTTAAGAATATGTTGTTGGGCTAGTGAGATGGCTCAGTGGTTGAGGGAACTGGCTGCTCTCACAGAAGACCTGAGTTTGATTCCCAGAACCCATATGGCCACTCACAACTGTAATTGCAGTCTCAGGGGATCCATCTTTGGACCTTCACAGCCACTGCATGCATGTGGTGCACTGACATACATGCAGGCAAAACATCCATACATATAAAAGAAAAATCACACAAATTTTTTAATGTTACTGATAATTATTAAGCTAATTTTGCTGCTAATGTTTAGCATTGTTGCTGACCTCTGCTCAAACCATGTTCCCCGTGTTCAACCATGAGTAAGCAAGGAGAGACCAGACTTAGCTGTGTGGGAGGGACCAGAGAGGCAGCTAGGAAGCAGGAGGGTTCTTAGCTGCTTCTTCAGGACCACATGCTACTAAGGGGGATGAGGGCAGAGTCCCTGTGGAAACATACTCTACCCCCACTTCCTCAGGGACAATGAGGTTTTAAGTTTGTTTGTTTTTTTTATGATTATTCAATGAATTTCTTGCCAAGATCCCACTGTTATATATCCTCATGAAGAAACCTAATTTCCGATAGGAAAATGGAATTTGCCTACTCCTAAGAGCTGGAAAACAGGTGTGAGCCTATCTCTCCAAGTGTAGATGTTGCTCATAGAGGATGTCTCATGTGCAAAACAGCTGTTATGGGAACAGTGATTATCATTTGACAGTGCATTAAGGGCTGATGTTTCCTTCAGGGGTCTTTCTGATAAATTGGTCTTATAGTTATTGCTTGATTTTACATCCTTGATGCGTATTGATTTAGCATAAGCACCGTTTCATAGGGATGCTTAGAAACTTAGATGTCACAATATATTTATATTTGTATGCCTTCGGTTTCTAAGCACCACTTAATCACTTCTAAAGAAAATGAAACATTGCAAAGTCAGGTTTCTCTGTTTTACTTTTGGGCTAAGGATGGAACACAAGCCTCTGAACACTCACTCACCTTCCCACTGAGCTACACCCCTGCCTGTGTGCTTTGCAGCTCAGAGAACTACAGAACAAAATAACATGTGTATCCTTAGAGTTAGCCATCAGTTCCGTGAGCTGGGAGGCATTACGGAGGACAGCAGCCCCACACCAAGGCACTCTAAATACACACCTGTTGGGATTGCTGATACATTTTGTCATCTGTTAAATAAATGATCTGGGCCAGGCTCATTAACCTAGGGTCCTTTCCAGACAGATCATCTTTAAGTACAGATGCAAGCTTTGTGTATTATTATTCAAAAGAAGGAAGTAAGATAATGTTTAAGCCAATCTCTTCCCTATAGATAAAGGTCACTTGTTAACTAGGAGAGGCAGAAATAATATTCTATGTGGAACAGAGAAGTCGGAGAATGATTGCCGATATTCCCAAGTAATAAAACACTTGAAGGGCCTGGGTAACTGTAGTAAAGTCTTGCAGCCCGTGTAAGCATGAAGACATCAGTTCAATCCCCAGACTCACATAAAAAACGTGGGTGTGGTGGTATGTGCTTATAAACCCAGCTCTGGAGAGCTGCTGCAGATGTGTCTTTGTGCCTTGCTCTCCAGCCAGTTTAGCCTACTGGGAGATTAAAGATTTAACCGGAGCCCAGATCATTGAATCTCACCAAGCTCTCTGGTTGAAATGTTGGCTGCCACTTCACAGAGGAATGACTGAAATAGAATTGTACTATCTATAAAGAGTACAAGATTTGGGAAAGCGTTTGAATCACAGGGTTTATTGTAATTTTCAGGTTTTTATGAGTTAATGGAGCATTTAGGAAGATTTGTTTGTAAGATTGTAAAACTTCTTAAGATTTTAATGGCCAGTTAAATTAGTTTAAACATTTTAATTACTGAGTTATAAAATGTCCCTTAAAGCAACTGTGATATCTTTCTTCCTTTATACATAAAAAGTCAGAATTTGGACATTTCAACCTGAAGTCATCTGGGCAGATGGGACTCCCATGTTCTGAGTATGTTTTAAAATATATCACTTGATATTTATATTTAAAATATATCAAGTGATACATTTACAAAGCTTTCTTGAATAAAAACTTTCTACCATGGTCTCATCACCTAGCAAGAAGGGTGACTTGTTAGGGGCTTTCTGTAAGAGCATGCGCTTTGTGGGGATGGAGAGGGCTCCATTCACGCCACAGCACTAAGTCAGTGGCAGATCTTTACTGAATGTGTGGGAAACACCTTTCTGATGCATCTCAGACACATCTGGTAGATTTCATTTCATTTCAACTCACGTGGGCGTGCACATGCGTGTATGCACGTGAGCGTTATCCTGGAGAATCAAACTCAGACCTCTCGTCTCTTACCCAAGTGCTCAGCCACTGAACTCTAGCCCTGGGTATTTTTATTTTTATTTTATTATTTTGATACAAGGTTTGTTTTACTAAGTACTCAAAATAGCCATGCATTTATTTATTAGCCTAAGCTGATCTTCACCTCACTACCTCGCTCCCTCACCATCCTGAGTAGCTGGCATTGCAGGCCTGGATTTACAAGGCTGCTCATCACATGAGGTTTTGATGACCACTCTCCACTTACAGCCTATGGCACCACTGCTATGAGATTTCCAAAGGGTAATACTTTAAAAACACTTTACAAACTGAGTCCAAAGTATAACTAGCAACAGAAAGGCAGAAGCCGAAGTCAAGTCATGTTTGGGGGCAGGGTTTGTTCAGTTTAGTTAAATGTAAGGCATGAAGACATTAGAATCTCCTATGCTGACTGCATGAAACCCAGACAAAACAGGGCAATATGTAGGAAGTGTAGGGTAAAGATAAACTTGGCCCAAATCCTGAAACATCATTTCTGGAAGAAATCATCCTTTCCATGCATATAGAGAACCTCACTGGGTATGGAAAACAGCAGCTGTTCAAAATAAAAAAAAAAAAAAATTGAACTGATGAGATTAAAGTGATGACTACTTCCTCTCTCTCTCTCTCTCTCTCTCTCTCTCTCTCTCTCTCTCTCTCTCTCTGTATATGTGTGTGTGTGTTTGTGTGTGTGGTGTGTGTGTGGTGTGTGTGTGTGTTTGTGTGTGTGTGTGTATGTGTGTGTATGTGTGTGTGTGTGTGTGTGATGACAACGTGTCTGGATCTGTGGCATGTCTACTTTGAACCATGATTTAGTTTTTAAACAGTTTCCTTAAAAGGGAGATCTTGACTAATATGCTAATTTCCCAAAATGCATAATGTTCTAAGTATAAAGGAATTTGTTTTCAAAGCTTTAAGAGTGAAAATTTAACTCTGTCATCTAATAGATGCATTTAAAAGTTAGACTTGATAACGTCAAGTTTCCTTTTGGTGGTATAGAGATTCCTCCAAAAGACAAAGACTGGTGTACAATTAGGAAAAATTCCAACTGTTAGAAAGTCAGAAATAGTCATAAAGTTTGTATTTTTTAAGAAAGACAATCCATATAATGTTGCTTTACTCAGTTATGGTTTTAACGTAGACATGAGATGGTGGTGAGTACCTGCAAGAAACCTGAACAAGATTGAGCCAGTCAAAATCCCCCACACTGATCTTCCTATCTGCCTATCTGCCTCACTCATGCTTGCTTATCCACCCACGTTTATAAGTCCTTGACAGAGAGTTTTGGTCTCACACACGTCTTCTAGCCTTGGTCTAGAACCAGAGGGTAGAGCATTCTACTTACTGAACCAGTACGGAGAAACTTCTTATTCCCGAGAGTCTCTAGAAATGGTGCTTTTCTCTATGGTGATAACGAGGCTGACACTGCATGTTACTGTGCCCTAGTTTCTGGGCTTACATGCCTTGAAGTGACAGCAGGGTGTCAAATATTGTCTGTAGTCTCAAAGGGACAATGAAGGTCCACCTGGGTGAGGAGGGCTGTTCTGTTTTCAGTAGCTTACTATATGCTATGGTTAAAATGTTCTCTACCTGCAGCCAGTGTACAGGATTAAGTGAGAAAACCAAATGGAGTTCTTTGGTAACAAATCTACTCCGAAGGACACTCAGATATCAGTCCGGTCCCAGACTATTAAATAATAATATCTTACATTTAATCAACATGGCTATATTCATATATGAGAGACTATAAAATAATTTTTTTATTCTTAAAAAAAAAGTGCACTAAACCATTTACCATCATAGTCTAAAAGCTTTCCATTAAAATAGCATAAGTGGTTATATGATGTCCTCAGTACTCCAAGGTAGTAGTTGAGTTTTGCATAAGCGCAGTGATTAATTTTCAAATCTATACTTTCTATAACTTTCTATAACTTCTGGACCTTGATGAGGTTTCTTAAGAACTATTGGTAACACCAGTAAAAACAGTTAATTTTTTCTTATACATGATATTATCCACAAACTATTACAACTTCTACATACTTTCTCTAATAATGGAACTTTAAAATGCACGCTTCTGTTCTTTGTATGGTGCAGAAGCTGTTGTGAGTTCTATATTCTATATATAATGGAAATTCAACTCCGGAAAACAACAAAATATCCTAGCCTGCAGCCACGCAGGAAGTGGAACACAAGCCCAGCTAAGACCTCTGCTCTCCCACCTCAGCAGGTTGCAGCTTCTGCTTTTGGTACCTTGCTGACGGCTTTCCGTCGTAAGAACCTCTGAAGCAGTCCTTGAATGGGCTCGCAATCCCAGCGCAGCTGAACCCAGCGGAAGTGCTGCTGTACCAGCAGGTCAGAGCCCTGGAGACAGGCCTTGGCAATGGTTCCCACCAGAAAGCAGTTCTCATGGAAATAATAGCATTCCGATGTTCCATTTCCTAAAACAACCAAGCCATAATTCAACCTCAGCCATTTAGGCTTTGTGCAAATGCAAATCAAGAACATGAATTACATAACTTGTACTTTGAGGACAGAAAGCTTAGACTGATACCAAGACAGGCAAGCATAATAACTGAGCACCTTGGGACGCCTCTTGACTTGTGCTACACAATCCTCTCTAAACACTGTGCCTAGGCCCTAGAACTCCTACCTGCACTGAGCTGCATGAATATCTGTTTTCAACACTGGGAATGACTTATTCTCTTTAGCCACTCTCTGGGTAAGGCTCTTTTTCCATCCAAAGCCATCTTGAAACTCTATCCAAACACCATGAGCAATGCCAGATTCAGCCTAGACTGGTGTTGAGAACTTGGACAGTAAGGTAAAATTGTATCAGGCAAACTTTAGGGAGAATTCTCTATGTACCCTCCTATCCCTCTGCATAATCGGACCTGTTTTAAAATCACGTGCATTGTGGGAAGGAGCGTGCAGAATGAGGAAAAGCTTATATATTCCAAATATTTTCAACAAAGTATAGAACTCTCCATGTTACACCTCTTAGCAACTAAACTCACATTGCTCTTGAACTTTATTAAAAACAATATCAACAACAACAAACCTTAAACAATAATCAAAACCCTTGATCTCTGCTCATGTGGTCCACTGTAAGTCTTAAGAATGTATCCTGCTTAATCTATACTATTCCTTTTGAATAAAGTTTCCTTGCTATTCCGTGATATGTGGGCTTTTGTTCTGTTCCTGAATAAGAAGCTAAGAACCTAGAAACAAAGTATAGGCCCCAACCACTGGTGCTGGTACCACACAGGCTGGCTGCTTAGCCTGTTCTCTCTACCCTTTCTTTACCTTTTTGGAAAGTGCAGGGGCTTTCAGTGCTGCGATTTTCCAAAGGTGCCAGAAAGTCCCCCAGTAACTCAGACAATGAAGATTTTTCCAAATTTTCCAAGATGACGATTATTTTCTTCTTAACAGGGAACTGCTTCACTGGGATGAGACAAGCTGTGGTCAGAAACAACATTAGTGGTTAATAACTTTGCAAAACCTACACAAACTGGCATCAAACTCAAAACTAAGAGGACAAAGGATTCCTAAAAAAATCCTGTATGGCGGGTGTACTGGCTGGTTTTGTGTGTCAACTTGACACAAGTTGGAGTTATTACAGAGAAAGGAGCTTCAGTTGGGGAAATGCCTCCATGAGATCCAGTTGTGGGGCATTTTCTCAATTAGTGATCTAGGGGGAAGGGCCCCTTGTGGGTGGGACCATCCCTGGGCTGGTAGTCTTGGGTTCTATAAGAGAGCAGGCTGAGCAAGCCAGGGGAAGCCAGCCAGTGAGGAACATCACTCCATGGCCTCTGCATCAGCTCCTACTTTCTGACCTGCTTGAGTTCCAGTCCTGACTTCCTTGGTGATGAACAGCAGTATGGAAGTGTAAGCTGAATAAACCCTTTCCTCCCCAACTGCTTCTTGGTCATGATGTTTGTGCAGGAATAGAAACCCTGACTAAGACAGGGGGCATGCTCTGAAAATGCTGGGGTTGACGGCAGCAGGTTCAGGAACTTCTGTGGCATTACTCAACACAGTTGAAGATGCCCACGACATGCCAAATGCTTCCATAGCAAATCCTAGGCAGCATCTACCCAATTTCCAACAGCAAAGGCTCAGGCAACTAAAAGAAAAGGAGTCCATTGCCACACTGGAAAATGAGCACTCTGAGGACACAGGAAGTTGTCACAAAGAAGCCACCAAGGAATATTTAAAATATTATTTCATCTTACATACATTTTGAAAAAAAAATAATATTAAATATTTAATCTGTGGATTTAGAACCAGGTAACAAAACCATAAAAACACATTAAGAGGCAGAGGTGGGGCTCTACAGTATAAAGCTTGTCTGGTGAATGTGAGGGCCTGGGTTCATTCCTTTGTACCTCCAATACATTGCTCAGAAGTTATTATTGAAGAAGATAGAAGAAAGGTTTGATGAACAAGAAGGCACATAGGTACATTCTAGAAGCCGAAGAGTCTAAAATTCCTGGCTTGTTCAGTGGCTAAAAGGCTAATTTAGTTAAAAATTATTCTTTGATTTTTTAAGAGGTATTTTACATATGTTTCATAATATAAAAGGTTAAAAGCATTGAATGGCCTTTAAATCACCCATATATAAGCTGTGCATAGCATTAATAGGCAAGGCTTCCAGAGATGCAAGCACATCCTGACCCTAAGAAGTGATCAGATTAAGGGTTCACAAACAGTGAGAGGGAGTCAAGTCCATTGTCTCCATCCTTACGGTTCCTCCCACTCAGAATGGGCAGCATGACCGCATATCGACCTAACCTAAAAAAATGTAAACTTATGTACAAGTTTCCTATCACAAGGAGGTGCCACTAAGGCCAAGATCTGCTGCACTGCCTATGGATGACTGAAATGAGATGTGGAAGACACAGAATGAGATGTGAGGGAGTTTATCCCCACTGCTGGCCATCAGTGGCAATGTTTATGGATAGGGATTAACAAATGTGTAAGAATACAGAGGATTGGACACCTCCTCTGAGGTCTCATTTAGAAAATAATCAGAAAAGAAAGGAAACAGGAGCTCTGACTGCTATGCTGAAGGCAAGAAGTAAGAGGAGACCCTACCAAGTAGATATACCAAGAAGACATACCTCTATAAAGTAGACAGGCATTGTGAGACAAGACAGTAAGTCTGCATTCCATCTTCAGAGACAGGGCAGAGAGGAAACAACAAAAACAACTCCAACTTTCCATTGAAGAAGAGGCTGCATTTTTAATGCAGGCAGAGAGCACATGACCAATGAGGTACAAGAGAGGGAATGGGGCGAAGGTTTGATGTTTCTGAAATGGGAGTGCGGGCAGCAGTGGTGGAAGAGAAATGTCGGGGGAATAAGGAGGAAGGATCACACTGGGGGCAAAACTAACTGAACTTGTACATGTTTGAGAATGTTAGGAGGGTGGGTGGGAAAAGGCACCTTCACTTACTTGATCCATCAGGAAACATTGCAATGCTCACCTAATTTAGAGCAGACACTCAAAGAGTTTATGCCTAGAAGAAAAGGGGTGAATGTTGCTGTTCCTAACTACCGACCTTAGGTGTCTATCATCTGCCATGAGGTACCAATCAAGGGTCAAGTAGTGAGGATATCACAGGGAAAAAGTGTCTTTAACACAGCTGGCCTCACAGCTTCAGGCTTCCTCAGTATCTCCTACTTCTCCCTGGGTCATTTTCCTCAGTCTAGTGTGTGCAAAGGTGAGTTTTAGTTTCCTTGAGAAACTAGTCGAGTTTAGGTTATTTAACGTAGTTTCATATCTAAATGTTAAAGTCACAGAAGTTAAGAACTCATCACCAAATTTTGAGTATCAAGGTTTGCCCGGCCTGGTAGATTTCTGGAGGCATGAACGAATGCCACTCGCTCCATTTTATTTTCGCCTGTGGGCTTCTTTTGTCACATAGCAGGAAACACTGCCCTTTGAGCCCCCTTTGCTCTGTGCTTCTTCTATGCTCACTTCTGAAATCATTCTTTTTGTTCTTCCAAACGTTGAGTGCAGTGATCTGTTTCTCTCCTATAGAGACTGGCAATCCTAATTGGACACTGAGGTTCACAGCTAAATCTCCATTCTGTGTAGCCTTCAGTTAAAATCCTACACAGCTGATTCAACAGCAACACTCCTTGGTCTGACCCTAGTAACCTAGCACAACTGTCTATATTCACCCCTTTGGGGACTGAAAAGAACACCTTCACTGCCTACTCCAGTCACTGCAGGGACAATGCCCTGAGTGTGACAAAGAGACCAGTGCAGCAATGGCCTCCAGTAACACAGGGCCCAATGAGGTCAGCTCATCTATGGATCTCTCCAAGGGACTCAAAGCATTGCATTTGAAAATATTGACCTAGTGTTTAAATTGTTCTTTCCCCCCAGCTTCATACCTTATACAGCAGGGGAACCTTAGCTAACTGCACTTTGTATTCACATTCTCCCAGCCAAACAATAGAATCATGTGACATGGTGAAAATGAGAGGAAAATGTCATCTTGAACTACATGAACACAAAGTTCATGGCCTCCTACAATTTCCTTCGTCCTTCCTGGCGTTCCTTTGTTCTTACTCTTCACTGCCTCCTTTGCATTTTCCTCTCCATGTTAGGGTTGGCTTCTTAAAGCCACCTTTGTTCAGCTTCTGCTCCTCTTGCTTCTTGGGCTCTCTCTCTCTCTCTTTAATGTGTGTGTTCAATGCCATCTGGTCACTTTTTTCTTCTTGAAAAAAAAAAAAAGGTAATAGTGCAGTTGGCAGACAAGCCCTGTATCTTATTTGTTTGAAAGCTACAATACAACAGGTCCCTTTCAGTTGCAGGGATCTGCCTTCCCTTCCATGAGGCCTTCCATTACCAAAGGATCATTTCTGGCTAGCTCTTTCTGCATGAAGAAAGGACAGATATCCACAGGCCCATGACCCCTTCCTGGGACTCCCTTTGGCATGCCTTGCCATGGTATCCATACCTATTCCACACCACCTCTTTTTCTGGTCACGAGTTAGCAGCAGTGGGTCTCATGGAAAGGCTGAGAATGGTAGAGGGTGTTTTAGGCATCCAGAGAAGTAGGCACAAATGACAAGCTAGACCACAATGTTCTTGAAGTAGCATTCTAAGAACTTTTAACTTTTATTCTGGAGCCTGTGGAGTATAATATCGGGGGACACTTATGAAAGCTTTGGTCTCTAAGAATCATCCTTCAAGAATCATTGTGGAGAACTTGCTGAAGAAGTGAGAGAGGGAAAAGTAAGATGGATTGATGAGGACTCAAGAGCCACTGGAGCAAGAAATGATGGGTAAAGGGGAGGGCAGCTGGAGAGCAGCAGGAGGAAGAGGGTGAGGAGGATGAGGAAGAGGAGAAAGCAGATTTGGCAGTACTTAGAGACAGGGAGAGGAAAGCAAACAATGGACCCCAAAGTGCACAGAGCACTGTAGATAAGGGTGCAGTAGACAAACCTCACCATTGTGGTCTTGGTTTTGCTACTGAAAATTGAGGGGAAGTATTCATCCTTTTAAATCACTAAGACAAATACAGAATATTCTGTATTCAGAGATGATACAACCTTTCCTATTCTTTTCTCTGGATTTAGAATGAAGATGGATTTCATTCATTATGAATTTACTCAAATACATTGTTCAGAATCTTCACCTTGGGGCTTGCGATGTAACCCTTCCCATCCAATACAAGGCCATGGGATGGATCCCAAGTGCTATAATAAACAAAACAAAACCTCCAAACACTGCACTTTCCCAAGTCTACATCCTCTACCTTATACCTCATCACTTTCTGTCCTATCTGCTCATAGTTCTATCTCCTTTCCTAAACAGGAAAAATGATATCTTTTTTTTTCCATTTTTTTCTAGTGTTATCTTCTGCAAAAGGACATTCACTTGGTCACTCAAACAAATAAAAGTATAAGCCACAGAAGTAGCTTTCAAAGAGTTCATGATGTAACATAGAGTTCAAAGTCAAAGTCCCAAGAGCTCTCCTACTGCTAACTCTATAGTTAGGTGGGATGAGAAGACAAAAATAAACTCTATAAATGTTTCCTAGGGGAAAGTTTTACCTGAGAAGGGTAGAGAACCCATTCTCCAGGGGGAGCTGAGATTTAAGACAGGGGTTGCCTCTCTCGAAGTTTACAGACTGGGAGATTTCTTTTTAAGAAGATGCCAAGCGAGCATCAATCCTGCAGTGCTGGGCTGGTCCCCCTTGCATCTGTTATGCCTTAACTCATTGCTTTCCAGCTTTCTTAGCTGTCTATATTTACAGCAAAGCTCAGTCTGTACTTGACTATCTACCCTGACTGGGTGAGAATAAATCATCTTACACTGTTAACCTTGATTAGACATAGTCCTGAATGCTGAAAAGCTGTAGGGGATTATTGTTAAATAATTAAAGGAGAAATGACCTGTTAGCATAGGGGAGCTTTTAAGATCTATAGTTGGGATCGAGCAAGGCTAAGCTCCTACCAGACTGCTTGGGTCTGAGTCTTAGTCTATGTTCGTACTGTGGCATTACTGGAAGAACACACATCATCTCAAGTGCCATCAAGATCACCAACCAGGGACACTGAATGGTCTGTCTGAAAGCTGCTAGTTACAAAGACAGGCTTTAAAATAGGGCATTCCAGAGTAAAAGTTAATAAATGTTAGCTACCATTGAAATAGCATGAAAGAAAATAGTGTTCTGTATCTATTTCCTGGTTTCTGGTCAAAGACTAGCCTGTGTGTCAGGAAGACATTAAGATTCTAAGAAAGTCCCTATTCCTCCAAGTTCAAAGACAAGGCATAGCCCTCTCTATTAAAATTTAGAAGGTCTAAACTCATGCTCTTTGAATGTTACAACTTCTCTCCTAGACAGGTCTGTGGCTAGACCTTTTGGAACTAAAGTTGAATGGTTTCAGCTTCGTGTCACAGATCTGCTATTATGGGTTATGTCAGCCTCATCTGTAGTGAAACTTGGGTTGTCAAGCTATGAAAGACCTCATGAATAATTTATCTCAAGAAATGTCTACATGTGGTTCTGCTACCCTATCCACTAGTGGGGATAGATAGAACATCAGCTATTTGTAGAAGGCTGCTATAGACCCAATGAGTTAACTGGTACATGCAATGTATTGACCAAAATGCTAATCAATGGCACGTTGATGGCCAGCTGGAGACAAGAGTTTACTCCAGGTAGTACATCTTACAGGAAGTGTGTGAATGAGAAAATCTACTCAGTCTTGGTTTGTTTCATTTTTTATCAACATGCGGCACCAATTCTAGGCAATGCCAAAATGTGTTATGCAGTCCTACTGAAGGGAGCTGCATGCATTACCTCTTCTCTTGCTCTATTGCTGCTGACAGTTACATCGTGTGCTCAAAACAGTGAGTGTTTTGTAAAAATAAAGAAGAAAATTCAGGATGACCAACTAATACAGTATAGCTCAGACAGAAGTCTTTTTTGCAAGTGTTCACTTGGGCTCCCAATTTTCACTCCATGGCCATTGAACAACTAAAAAGTAGAATAATTATGAAGGTTATTTCCTTGGAATGGCTTCAGTGAAGAACATGTCTGTGAGTTATCACAGGCCAGCTCCTTGAAAGGGTCTTACCATTCCTGATGAACACGTCTACTAGCTGTTCTTTGGAGAAACCTGAATCCACCTCGGCTCTCACTATTTCACAGGGGAATCCTGCAGCCATCTGTCTGTGCTGTGATAACAAAACAGGGACATTAGTTCTATAGTCTTCCCAGTTTTCCAGAAAACAAAGTAATAGTATGGAAATAGGTAATACCTTCATGCAGAGGGCAAGCTGATTTGCTATGTAGTCTTGCAAGCTTCCGTCTGGGCCATGGAAAATGACATTATGATATTGCTCAACCTGTTCAAAAGCAAGAAGAACCCTGGGTGAAGATGTTAGCTTGACAAGGGAATGGGCAGGACAGAAGGACAGAGGTCCCAATTATCCCCAGGTATCCAAAAGAGTGAAGCTATTTGAGAATAGGAGCATTTCCTAGACTTGTGAAGTCCTTTAAAACTTGAACTGTGCTGGAAACAGATATGTTTTCAGAAGTAACGGGAATGTATTCAGGGTACAGGAGCACACAAAGACTACCTGCCAGTCGTTATTTTGTAAGCTAGAGAGAGAAGCTAAAAAAGGATCATTCTTCAGGGGCCCCGTGATGGTGAACTTAGGACTGGTAGTTAGGGTATATAAGACCATGTTTCTGATAGCCACGAATGACTTTTCTCTGAAGTTAAATACTGTCCTGCTATTGGTATGCCTTCAGTACACATTGGTGGCTATAGCTACCCAGGGAATGTAACATCCCAAACACCGTAGACTGAACGCAGCACTGGCACAGCTCTTTTGTGTGCTACTGGTGGCCTAGCAAGGCAATGGCAGTTGTGCAGGCCAGGACCGAGACTGAAGCAAGGTGTTCTTCGGAAATGTGAGGCTACTCTGGAAAGTACAGCTGAGGTGCAGTTTCTAGGCTGAGGAGTTGCTGCGCCATAAAAATCATCAGGGAAGAATATAATTGAAGAATATTTCTGAGCAGTAATTGTTCTCCCTTGTCCTTATGAGTGGGAATCCAGAGAATGTATGGGATTACACCTGTCATTAAAAATGATGATGAGATTTGTCTAGTTGTGGCCACTTCTTCTCAATCTTAAATAGAATCTACAGAGGTGGACTTTTTTATTCTTTTGGTTAGGTTAGAAATTTTATTATGTTTTGGGTACCGTCTACTGGTTTCCTATATTTCTAAGGAACAACTACAATACTACTCTTTGTTCCTTGTGAATGCATCTGCCATCTTATGACATGACTGTAGCTCTGACCTTCTGGTTGGCATGTTGAGAGAGCTCCCTCAGACAGCTTTGTGCCTTGTGCCTCATGCAGGCCTTAGTAAGTCCATCCTGAAGCTAACTATTCACCATCTCAGTGTTATTCTCCACTGGCTTGAGTAAAGCCTCACAGCATCTTCAGTTTCTCGTCTAGTTCCTTACCTCACCCAACTGCTTCCCAACATTGTTCTTTTCCATCCTAGTCCAGATTTTCCTACAAATTGCTCGCACTGATTTCACAGTTTTATTTCTTTGCAGTCTAGAGAATTGCTTATATTTTATTGGTCTGGTTTTTCTATGGCTAGGATCTGTACTGGTCCCCTCCCATGCTTAACTAGAAATTATAACTGGATCTAAGGTGGTAAAATTAGGAATGGTTTCCCTAAGAGTTGAGCCAACTGGTTTTATGTCAATTTGATACAAGCAGAGTCATCTGAGGGAAGGGAGCCGCAATGGACAAAATGCCTCCATAGGGTCAGGCTGTAAGCAAAGCTGTAGGCAATTTCTTACTTAGTGATGTATATCAGATGGCCAGCCCATTATGGGTGGTGCTGTCCCTAGGCGGTGGTCTTGGATTCTATAAGAAAGCAGACTGAGCAAGCTTCTAGAGGAAGCTAGCAAGCATCATTTTCCCCACAGGCTCTTAATCAGCTCCTGGTTCCAGGTTCCTACCCTGTTTGAGTTCTTGCCTTGAATTCCTTCTATGATAGATAGTTCCATGAAAGTATAAGCAAAATAAACCCCTTCTCCCTGAACTTATTTTGACTGGAACGTTTCATCACAGCAATAGCAACCCTGATTATGACAGGAGGTATCAGTGCCTTATGAAAAGTATTAGAGCAAACCCCGTTGCCCTTCCTACCATATTAGAACAGAGTAAGAAGATATTATCTAGACCCAGGAAACAGACTCTCACCTCACTGTACTGCTGGTGCCTTGGCCTTGAACATCCTGGCCTCCAGATGTGTGACTATAAATATCTATTATAAGCCATCTAATCTCTGACATTTGTTAAAGCAGCCTTCAGAATGACAGTATTCTCCTATAGGTATAGCATTAACGTTTTATTGTTTAAATGCTCTAAGACCATGGGGAATTTGTTACACTAACACAAGAAGTGGGTGCCACTCCTGGATTCACTTTGCTAGCTAAAGCCCCTTAGGTCACAGGGCGAATGACTGACTCATATCTATAAGTCATTGATTAAACTATTGGCTCCAACAACAGTTACAGGATCCTGCTGTCCAACAAGACAGAGAAGTGCACAAGGATGAACTGCAGCTGTTTCTCTCCAGTCCCACAAAAGTGCTCATGAGTAATGCACCTCTCAGGCCTCAGCATGGGCTCACCAGTCTTCATCAACTTCTTTACATTGTCTAATGGATATGAAAGGATTCACATCGATAGAGCAGATGAGACTCTCGCTGTGCAGCCAAATTGGAGCCAACTGCTCAGGCTTCTCACTGCTGTCAGTCTTGTACTTTTGAATCCCCGGAAAGACAGTAAGGAAGGGGTGACAGTGTTTCCTAGCTCATTGCAGGGAGGGATCAGAAAAAAAGGAGCCTAATACTCCCAAGGCAGTAGGGAAGTCTTAGGGTCTCACTAATGGAGACCTCAGTTCTGTTTTTCTGACGTTTTGTCCTTTTTCAAAAAGCACCTTAGTGGTAAACTGTGCACTAGAAATTGCTGTCCAGGTGCAATTCTAGACTAGTACTCTCCAGCTCTCCAAATTAATCCCAAATCACTCTGAATTGCTGAACAGAAATTCTTTCACAAGGAAGGGATTGTTTCATGCCAGTGAAATGGGATACAGATTTCCAGGATTTACTGAACATTCTGCCCCTGAGATTTTCAACCGGCCTTGCAATTTAATCTTGGTTCGCTGCTGAAAACAAGAGCACTCTATTCATTACAACTCTCCTGTCAAGCTGTCTACACTTCCCGAAGGCTGACTCTGAGATCATATAACAGCAAAGGGCCCAGCTTCCGAGATGAGCTACAAACAGCCACACCTCACCTGTTAAAGCACATACACTTTTTTTTAGGGTGCAAATGACAGGAAACAATTTAAAATTTATTGAATGGACCTCTTCTACAAGCAGTAAACTCTTCACATTTATGCTTTATAATATCCTCCTTGAAGTACAATAGAATATAAACAAAGAAGTTACTGTATAGGTAAAGAGAAAACAAATGTACAAAAGTCCTGATTGTTTGTATTTTAAAATATACTTTCTAATCTTGATCTCTTTACATTTCAGGTATTACCAGTTCTTTTGTTGTTGTTGTTTTTCGAGACAGGGTTTCTCTATATAGCTCTGGCTGTCCTGGAACTCACTTTGTAGATCAGGCTGGCCTCAAACTCAGAAATCCGCCTGCCTCTGCCTCCCAAGTGCTGGGATTAAAGGTGTGCGCCACCACGCCCGGCCCTTCCTTACCAGTTCTTTTGCTCACTGTTTCCTTTGGTCAAATGATATATAGGTATATTGATTATCATTTGCAACCAACCAAAATTAATTACTGAAAGCCAACTAGTTCTAAAACTAGTTCATTGATACTAGTATGCATATGAAAAGCTTTGTCAGGAAGACAACCTATCCATTTCAGAGTTATCATATCGCATTTCCCCAAAGGCCAAACTCTTAGGTAGAATATAAAATCATGCTCTATGCTTCATGCCTCCAGCAGAGGGCTCTACAGTTAGATGGATTGGTAGGTAAGCTAATACTGTTTTGGATGGAATTGCTGATGAAAAGGAAATCTGTTTGAAAATGATGAAATCTAGTTCAACTTCTAAAATTATAACTTGAGTCACAGTCACCAGAGTTATTCTGCTATAGTGTGACACTTTTGCTTATTAGTAAAGGTACACTGGCCTCATAATCATGACCGATACTAATCCAAGTCTTGGGTCTTCAGTCTTCACATCCTGTTGGGGGTCCCATATCACATGTCAATCAGGGCTTTTGAAGCATAATGATTCAACAGGCTCAACAATGGCCCAGCCATTCCTTAATTTTTTCCTTCTATAATGTTTTCCCACAGAATGGGGAGTTGTCCATTGCTGTCCATGTGCAAACTGAGCTGTGTCTTCAGATTTGTGGTATTTTAAAGCAATAACACCTCAACTTTTGTTTGCTGTTCCACTTGTCACACACAGTCCGCATAAGAGCTGCTGCCCAGAGACAGTTTGAGGCCAGCTGTGCTGAGACATTAAACACAAGAAAGACTGGAAAAATAATAGGGCATTACTTTGCCAATAAAAATTGGGATAGCTGTCAATTAAAAGGTCATGCTTTACAACTAGGACTTTCACTTCAGCCTCTCTCGACACATGATTTCAAAGAAATTATTTACTGTCTTTGAGGCATGAACGGGTATTACTGTCAATTCAGTAACAGAAACTGCTCCTGAATTTCTATCACCTCAAAAGTCACTCCCAGGTAAGTGATGTACACATCTGAAATAATAGCCATGCAACTGTACATTTTTTTGATGAGAAAGCACAAGAATTAATAACAATGATTGGCAATTCTTGAAATTTGAGCAGAACTACCAGTGGAGTTAGAATGTAAGTAATGATCTGTCCAACTAGCATTTGGAATCTTAAAAAGAAAAGTGAAACTTGATTCCTTTGTGTTTTGTGATTTGTCACCATTTTGTGAGGTCACTCTTAACAAAACAAACATAACCCCCCCCCCCCGTGTTGGTTTGGTTTTTTCTTTTGAGATAGGTAGGGTCTCAGTTTTGTAACCTAGGCTGCCCTTGAATTTACAGCAATTCTCTTGCCTTAGCTTTAGCTCTTCTATGTTTACCAAACCACACTTCCCTGTCAACTTAATGGGGCATTTCTCTAATAGAATGAAGTGTTACAAAATAAACTGTAGTGGCTAGTTCTATGTCAACTTGACACAAGCTGGAGTCATTCTGAGAGGAAGAAATCTCTTTTAAGAAAATGTTTCCACAAGGCTGGAGGAAAGAGCATTTCCTAATTAATGATGCTTAAGGGGAGAGCCCAGACCATTTTAGGTGGGGCCATTCCTGGACTTGTAGTGCTGGGTTCTATAAGAAAGTAGGCTGGGCAAACCAGGAAGCAGCATCCTCCATCACTGCTGCATCAGCTCCTGCCTTTAGGCCCTTGCTGTTTTTTATGGTGAACTGTTACATTAAACAGTGAGACATTAAACACAAGAACTGTGAATGAAATAGGACCTTCCCTCCCCAAGTTGCTTTTGATAATGGTGATTCATCACATTGATAGAAGCCCTAACCAAGAAAAATTGGTACCAGAAGTGGGGTATCTCTGCAGGAGACCTGACTATGTTGTTTTGGAGATGACTATGGAAGAATTCTGGAACTTTGAGCAAGAAAGACCACTGAGTGTTGAGAGATCAGTAAGTTGGTATGAGGGAGCTTGGGAGATACAAATAGTGAGAGCAGTGTAGATAATGGAGGTTTGCTTTGTGATGTTTCACAGGGAAACAAAGGCTCTACCTAGCCTTCTGTGTAAAGATTATATGGTGTCTGTTCCGCTGAAGCTAAAGAATTAGCTATGATTAACAAGAGACCATAACCACTAAGGTAAAAGGAAAAGATCTATAAGTTGTCTCCATAAGATCAAGCTATAAACAAGCCAGTGGAACATACCCTTAATTAGTGATTCTTAGGGGAGAGGTCAGTCCATTGTGGATAAGGTCATCCTTGGGCTGATAGTACTAAGCTCTGTAAGAAGCAGGTTGAGCAAGCCAATGAGCAGCACTCTTCTCTGGTCACTGATTCAGCTCCTACCTCTAGGTTCTTGCCCTCATTGGTTTGATGAATTGTCATGTGTAACTGTGAGCAAAATAAACTCTTTCCTCCCTAAATTTCTTTTGGCCATGGTGTCTCATCACAGTGACAGTAACATAAAACCCATCAAGATCTTTAAACTGTCATAGTTTAACCCTTGGTCAAAACCTTGGATAATATGGTGATGTTGGGAGGGGAGAGGAAGTAGCTATACTCACAGCCTGAGGCTCATATTCCTGACAATCAGGGGGCCCTACCCTCAGCTTTCCTTTATGTAAGGAATTAGCTGGAGTTCTTCCTCTTGGGCATATTTGATGCTTTGAAGGGAAAGGAAACAAATAGAAGCAAAAAGAAAAGTGATAATGTCCCACAGAGAGGCCTAATTAAGTTCCCCCTGGCTGAGGGTGCAAGGTGAGTCCAGACTCTGAGGTCAGCTTTATCAGTGCATAGCTTTACCAGAACATTAATTTAAATGTGATGGAAACAACTTGTGTAAAGAGTCCCAAACTATTTTTTTAAAGGCTGCCTAAGGGAGCCAGCAGAGATTTTATTCACTTATTGTTTTATGGCATTCATAGTAGTTTCAGCAGATCTCACTCAGACACAGGGTATCTTAGGCACTTCCAACATTTGGGTTCCATCGGTGACTATGTATGCTGCTTTGATCATAAGATCTTTTTAACCTCTCTTTGCCTTACTTATTGTTGGGATGTTATAAATAAACAAAACAAGGAAAAACACTTGTATTACCTACATCTACTAAGTATGTAACAAATGTATCATATTTTCTTGTCTGTTTTGTATCTGATTTACTGCTTTCTTTGATATTCATATTCCTCTTCTTCCTATTAGGAACATACAGCCAAGTTTGAGCAGGAAACACTGTTACACCACAGCAAGACACATTTGCTAGCTCAGTAGGAGACTGGCTTAAAATACTAGTCCATGGGCTGCAAGCAGTAACAGTAGAATATGGTGCTGAGACTCTGGAACTTGGATGTCCACCATGCCCAGACCTCTCACCTGCTGCAAGTTATATATGTGAAAAGAATAAACTTCAGTCCTTGTGATGATTTGCATATGCTTGGCACAGGGATTGGCACTAATAGAAGGTGTGGTCCTGTTAGAGTATGTATGGCCCTGTAGGGGTAGGTTTGTCACTGTGGGTGTGGGCTATAAGACCCCCATCCTAGCTACCTACAAGTCAGTATTCTGCTAGAAGCCTTCAGAATAAGATGTAGAACTCTCAGCTCTGCCTGCACCATGCCTGACTTAGACACTGTCATGTCTTAAGTCATGTCATCACTACCTTGATGACAATGGACTAAACCTCTGAATCTGTAAGCCATCCCCAATTAAATGTTGTCCTTTATAAGACTTGCATTGGTCATGGTGTATGTTCACAGCTGTAAAACCCTAACAAAGACAGTCCTATTTAATCTCTAATTTTTTAGTTTCTGTAAAAAGAGGCCAAATCAATAGTCCAACTGATGTGAACTTATTTACTTAATGTTAAGTTGTATAAGGCATCTTTAATATGAATGCCTATTCCTTTCTGTGTCTATTATTTGATGGGACATCCTTATTAAGGGACAGGTAATATGCTTCTACCCAAGTTAAAGCACTTTAGTCATCACAGGTAGTCTCTCTGGGACAAAGAAATGGACATCTGGGTTATAGTAACAGAAATCCAGGCTAGTGATGGACAGCCTGCCAGGGAGGGGTGTGTTGGAGAAACAACGTCCTAACTCAGAAACGTGAGGTGGGTGGGCTCCCACACTTGTCTACATGGTCCACCTGATGGATGTATGTCTCAGTAGTGACGATGGCAGTGCCAACATACCAGCCTGAGGTAGTTCTGCAGCATCTGAAGTGGGATCATGGATGCGTAAGTCACACTACTGAGGCAGCCTTCTTGGGGACCTGTGAGAAATATACACAGAGAAGGAAAATTGGCCTTCTTGTAAAATACAGATGATCAAGACACCACACAAGCTACCATGAAAGAAACAGGATACTTGTGGACTTAGAGGATCTGACATTTAGCCAAGAAACCTAAGAGTAAGTTTGATACCTAACTACTGGTTTCTAAACAGCTAGTGCTCCTGGGAACCTGAAAGCTCTACAGTGATCCTTGCTGCCCCACCCCCCTGTACCAAGAAGGTCCTCTGACCATTTTAGCAATTACAGCCAGGAACTCCAGAATCCAGCTGTAACTCTGGAGCTGAACAGTGAAGCTTTTGGGCTCTGTGCTTCACAGATAACCCAGTCTTTGGAAAACTTGAGTCTCGCCTAATATTATTTTACAAGTCCAGGGTCTTCTTTTAGGTTCTATCCCTACCTCTGGTTCTGACAACACCCTCGTTGAAATGCAATACATGTTTCTAGGGTGGATACTCAATTTAAAAAAAAATGCCATGAATATAATTCAGACCTAAAAATTTTGAGACAACGCTTATTTTTTTGAAAGTCTATTCCTAACTATGGGAGATACTCGAAGAAAGCATCAGCCTTTTATAATCCAGGGTTAAGAAACAGCAAATATACCACATACTAATAACTAGACATTACATAAGAAAATCAATCAGAGACTCAGTTTTATATATAAATTAGAAGTAAGCAGGGAAAGAATTTACTGAACTGCTATGACCACTGAGTGATATTATACTTGTATTGTGTCATAAATAAAAACACAGCCTAAAAACAATAGACACTTTCTTAATGTTCATGTATGCCATTATAATATAATCATATGAGACATACATCCTGGTGGACAGTAACAACAGACATTTCTTTTTTAAGCCAGTCTGTCACTCCTAGCAACAGGCCAGTTTGCCTTTAGGTCATTTCTAATGAGGGACATAATGAGAGCAGCAGGAGTCTATGAGCAGAGCAGGGCAGACATAGCCAAGGGCAACAGAACTCCAACTTTCAAGTCTTCCCTCCCCTTTCGTCAGATAGTTCAGAAAACATCTCATGACCTCATAGTAGGAGCCACACAAGTACTGTGAGAAGCGAGCAGATAGAACACTTAAGTTTAGGACTGGCCCTGTGTGAGCCCACGGGGAGGCTCATGAGCCTTAGGTATGACACTAGTCTGGGAGACCACTCATCACCTGACAAGAGGGCCAGGACCTGCTCCACCTTCTTCTTTTTCAAGAAGTCCCACGGGGACTGGGAGAAGCTCTGACCAGTTGACCACGGCATACTTCCTAGTTGAAGAAAGGGAACCAGAAAGTCACAGACAGCCAAGGGCATGAAGAACCCACATAACACAGTGCTTTCATAATGGCCAACGCATTCTCCTCTGTGAGGTGCTGAGGAGTTCAGAGCATCTGAGGCCACAGGGCATCCAAATGGCAATGAACTCCTCGGGTTCATTTTTGTTCAAGGTCAAAGGGAAACTTGTCCATTCTAAAGACTTCTTTAAAACAGTAATTTATAGAGATGCCTAAAGAACAAAAATATATCCAGATGTTTCCAAGGTCAAGTTCTCAACATTTTTATGTCCTGAAGCCACTGCCTACTGTACCATCAAGTCCCAGCACTTTGAAGAACATCTGATCCTTCACTATCTGATCCCTCTGGGTCATTTTAGAGAAGGTTCCAGAACATTTTGGTATTGTTTCAGGATCTCACACCAACTGTTTTAGGTTACCTATCACAGCACAGCCCTAGTACTCATATAATCCCTAGCCCCTCTGGGTCTCAGCTGATCTGAAGTTCCTTTCATTGTGACACAGGGAATTCACTTACAAAGGTTAAAAATAACATCAATTATAAACTGGCTATAGAAAGAGTAAAATTATATTAAGGACTAAGCTAAGCTCTCTGACCACAAAACTCAATGACTTTTAGAAATAAATGTCTACTTGGGCATGCTACACCTCTGTAGTAAGCATGGATCTTCACTCATTTGGCATCCACTGTTCACAGAAGTGCTTCGATTGACTGTTGGGAATAACCAATCCTTGTCACCAGTTTCCAGATTAACTGCACAACAGCAGGCACAGAGCCACTTCCTTCAGAACACCTCTGTCTTGTCTTTATATATCAGACTTCAGCACAGTGCCATGCTCTGCCCAATCCTGTGCTAGGCAGGCAAAATGTGTTCCCGAGAATCACTCATGCCTTGTTTTCTTAATGCAATTTTAAAATTACATGACAGTTCCATAATAATGTTTTGACTATTATCCCAAGATTGTCATAGGTAAGTTACTCTAAAGCTAATGGGGATATATTGTATAGCAAACCTGCTTCAAAAAACACCTTCTGTTATAAGCTGATACATAAAAGCCACAGTAAAGGTTATCTTTCCTTCACTGAGACCATTCTTTTTAAATGTGGTTCCCTTGAATTGCTGGACATGTATGCTTTCATCTTGGTAAGCCTGTGAGTTGAGTCCTGATTGCTTTGCTCAATAGTCATGTACAAGTCCTCTAATACCTATGTAGCTATTCAATGTGGCTTTGGTGTGTTTTCATGAAGTATCATGCACAGACCTTGCAAAGAGTATTTTTAATAGATGTTAATTTGGATCTAAAAAAAATAGCCAGGGACAAGGAATATTTTGTGAGCTCTTACTGTGCTCGCTGGAAAACAGATTTTGTCTTTTCAAGTTCTTTGTAAGTCTGTTAGTTAGAAATAAGCAGTTACCACTCTGACCTATCCCATGTGGGATCTTTGAAGGTAACTTCATTAAAGGGTTTCTTTCAATTCTAGACCACATTGGACTCCTGTACTATCCTATTGTACTGTTAACATAGTATAGCACACCTGGCAGAGCCTGAGAGCAAATCTGGAGCTAAGTTCAGAAGCTATATGTAAGCAAGCATCTATAGTGTGGTTAGCTTCTTGCATTTATCTGGAGTACAAGTGTAATAACAAAGCCTCATCAAAGGCTTTCAAGCTATTTACTCTCTAACATTACTTGAGGCATAAAAGCATTTTAATAACAATAAGGCGCCATTATGTAATGGCTTCATTGTGAAGGCTCAAGGTTTTCAGTCCTGGCAGCTGCCACAAGCAAACCTAGAAGGTGTTTCATTAGTGAACTATCAGGCTGTGAAGCCCACAGACACAAATAAGCTCAAGCATTTAAAACTTTCACTTCATTTCAAGGCTGCTTATACCTAGCATGATGGATCGTATGCTGCTGGTGCCAAGACCGATGCAGGAGTCAGTAGCGTTATTAAATGTCCCATCTTCCAGACTCCACCATCCATCAGAAGAGATGGCTTGGAAGTGATTTGTCAGAGCCTGATTCACTGCTTTGGAAAAATCTTCCCATGATGTCTGTTTGCGGATATTTAAAGTGCATATTGTATGTTCACATTCAAAGTCGTCAGAACCATCGTTGCTTGGTTGAATTTCACCCACGGAAATCCTTAAGGGTATTTTAAGAGCATCTGTTAGAAGAACAAAGGGATGGAAGTTTAGAAACAGCCTTGATAAGGGGGAAAAAGCAAAGCTATTAAGTAGAATAAGCAGTTATGAGGTCTTTAAAGATAAGTCAAAAGACAACTATCTTATTGAATATTAAGCTGAGCCTTCTTGTACTACAGCAAATACTGGTTTCCCAGTCTCCACATGGTTTCTTTGGGAACATATAAAGTAAGCCATTTTCATCCCTTGTATCTCAGCCTTTCTACTTCATTGTCTCTTCTCTGCAGCAAGATTCTCAGGCTGTTAGAATGGGAGAGAAAGGAGGAAGAGGAGAAAGAGGAAGAAGAGGAAGAGGTAGAGGTGGAGGAGGAGGTGGAGGAAGAGGAACAGGAGGAGGAGGAGGAGCAGGAGGAGGAGGAAAAGTCGGGAAAACCAGGAGTCCTCTTTTTATCTAGAGTTCTCTATGTAGTCCTTATCTTTATATGCAAGGTCATGAGCAAGTTAGAATATGGTTCCAAAAGTCAGTAGGCTTTAAATAGTCCTCTGACAGTCAAGATAGACTTGAATCTGAGCCACAGAAGTGGCTTTCTCCTTGCTCTATGAACTTGGTAAATGTCCCTAGTCTTGCTATCCCTCAGTGTTCCATTAAAAGGCAAAAAAAAAAAAAAAAAAAAAAATACAGAGAATTGTCATGGAGAGGAAATTTTTGTTTGTTTGTAAGGGATGTAATGAATTCAAGTCAGAATTACATGATAAATATCAGTGAGTATTTGATAAGTGTGCAGTGTGGTACCAGGAACTTCTAGCTCTCGGGGCTTAGAGCAGGATAAACTAGCCTTCTACTGCTTGGTTCTACCCTCCCCCACAACAGCAGAAGCTGGAATGAAATTTCCACTGCCTGAGCTTGGCACACACGCACTTTTCTTCTCATAAGCTCAACTATGTTTGCTAATAATCACTTGTGTTTGTTCTGAAATCTTGTATGTCTCATGATTTTATCACTATAATTAATAAATTGTAATATTCAATACACTGTTGAATATGAATTCTTGTATTATAAAAACAAAGGTGAAAACTTTAGAGATATTCAATGAAATTGCTCAAAAGTGTTTAAGTAATGAGATATAAATAAAACAATAATATCAAATTGTAGAAGTGTAACAATGTCTACACAGACACTGCCTTGAGCTTCCTTCCCAAGCATGTTCAGATACTCAAGAACTAAAGTTACAGAGGACATAGCAAAGCTAGATTTTGTTTTACTAAGAATCCACAAAATTCAATGAGTGGCAGCTTACTGAAGGCTTTCTCACATAGTGAAAGAATTTTGTATTTTATGCTCTAGTACTAAAATAAAATGCACTCAGTGGATGACAAAAGGACCATGCCTAGTGGCCAGTACTGAGTAGATTCAGTGTGTTATTTAAAAATAAAAAATGAAGTTGAGAGTGGGCCATGATGAAGTTTACCCAGGATGAAGTGGGAGTGGTGGTGAATGTGATCAAAGTACACTGTAGGCATGTGTGAAATTCTCTAACAGTAAATTAAAAAAAAATATATATATATATATATCAAGGCAAATTTTAATTTTAATATAAATGAAACTAAATGTACAATTTCTTTCCTTTAAAATAGCTTTTCCCTTGTACAACCACTCTGGAAATCAGTCTGGCTGTTCCTCAGAAAACTGGACATAGTACTATTTATAATAGCAAGAAATTGGAAAGAACCCAGATGTCCCTCAATAGAGGAATGGATACAGAAAATGTGGTACATTTATACAATGGAGTACTACTCAGCTATTAACAACAATGCATTTATGAAATTCTTAGGAAAATGGATGGATGTATCTGGAGGATATAATCCTGAGTGAGGTAACCCAATCACAAAAGAACTCACTTGATATGCACTCACTGATAAGTGGATATTACCCAGAAACCTAGAATACCCAAGATACAATTTGCAAGAAACAAGAAAATCAAGAAGGAAGACCAATGCATGGATACTTCATTCTTCCCTAGAATGGGGAATAAAATAACCATGGAAGGAGTTGTAGAGACAAAGTTTGGAGCTAAGATGAAAGGATGGACCATTCAGAGACTGCCCCACCTGGGGGTTTATCCCATAATCAGCCACCCAGTCATTAGTGCATATGCCAGTAAGATTTTGCTGAAGGGACCCTGATAATAGCTGTCTCTTGTAAGGCTATGCCAGTGCCTGGCAAACACAGAAGTGGATGCTCACAGTCATCTATTGGATGGAACACAGGGCCCCCAATGAAGGAGCCAGAGAAGGTACCCAAGGAGCTGAAAGGGTCTGCAACCCTATAGGTGGAACAACAATATGAACTAATCAGTACCCCCCCCCCAGAGCTCGTGTCTCTAGCTGCATATGTAGCAGAAGATGGCCTAGTCGGGCATCATTGGGAAGAGAGGACCCTTGGTCTTTCAAACCTTATATACCCCAGTACAGGGGAATGCCAGGACCAAGAAGTAGGAGTGGGTGGGTAGGGGAGCAGGGCGGGGGAGGGTATAGGGGACTTTTAGAATTGCATTTGAAATGTAAATGAAGAAAATATTTAATAAAAAAATCTAAAAAATAAAATGGCTTTTCCACTAACTTACCAATATTTTACTTTCCAGTTGACAGTTGTGTATCTTACCCTCAGCATCTAACATACGTGTCCTCTGCTCCTGACAGAGGACTCTGGGCCCTCCAAACATCTGCTGTCTTCTCCCACAGGACCCTTGACTTTATCAAGACTGTTTAATGGTGGCCTATTTCAGAATTGCCTTCTGTCTTTACTGCCATTCCCCCACAGATTTCTTCTCATCTCAGATCTATAACTTTAACTATCTCTGACAGACTGCTGACTGTCAAACTCACATGTACAGTTCATCTTTCCCTTAGAGTTCCTGCTGACTTGACACAGATATCTCAAATCTATACATCTTTATAAGCCATGTCAGCTTAACCCCTGAATGAGGGGGCAGCAACTCCTAGACCTTTGGAATGACCCATGATGTCCCTCTTTTTGACTCTACATTTGTCAATCGTGGATTCCTGCTGACTCATCATTCTGTAGCTTTGGCATGCAAGTTCTTCTCATGGCCCCTTCTGCTGTAACCCTAGGTGTTACCCACCATTTTCACCTTTCAACTGGAAGATATATATTTTAACAGATGCCCCTAAATCTGGACATGACTTTGTATAATCTAGTTTCAACAAAGTAGCTGGTGAAAGCTGAAGTTTACATTAAATATGTTATCTTCTAGGTGTAGTAAGTCCTTATAATGAGTGAGTAGTTTCATTTCGGTTGCTGAGACAAATAACATAGCAATAAAGCAGTGCAGGGTTGGAAGGGGTTTTCTGGTTTACAATTCTGTGTTATAGTCTTTCATTTCAGAAACTCATATTTACAGTCAAGAGCAAAAAAAAAATATGGATCTTTTCTTGCTTTCTTCTTAGCTGTATCCAGTTAGATCTTCTATTTCTTATATTGTTCCGGGACCATTGCTGCATACAATGGCCTGGGTCGTCTTATATCAATTAACACTCAAGACTATCCCCCACAGGCATGCACATGGGCCAATTTGATCTAGGAAAATCCTCACGTAAACTTTCTTCCCAAATCTGCTAGCTACAATAACAACCAAAACTGGAAAGATACTCTTATTGAGTACAATAGAAGCATGTATGTTTGGGGTATCAAATTACTTTCTGATGGATCTAAAGTCCACTCGACAGGAAGAAATACATGGCTGATGCTGTAAATCTGACCAAGAACTCTTAGGAAACATATAGTTCCCAGGCGTTAACCTATTATTTTGCTAAATGGACACAATATAAAACTGACCTTGAAATTGTTATCTCTAGATCCACAAATTACAGTGTATCTCAGACCACACATGATCAGCAGCAGTAAATGCAAAACTCACTACTGGTCAGAGAGAAGGTAAATTAGAGCCAGAGGCGACATAGGACCATGGCAAAACAGTCCGCTGGACATGACAGGACTACTTATTCATGAATTCAGTCACTGTGGTTGCCTAGACCTGCATAAATCAACATTTCATCATCTAGGAGGGTCTTAAAAGCACCCACCCCTAGGTGAGGAGCTTTGGGTAGTTGATAGCTGCTTCAGGGGGGGAAGCCAGTTGTCTTGAAGGATGAGGTTAGTCTTGAGTAGGACAAACATGGTCCAGTGAATGTCACATACCCTTGCATATATGGGTGCCACAAATCAGGCCATACAAGTTATTAAAATGGGGCTGGGAGAGGTGCTAGTGGGGCAGGGAGTAGATCTGGGATACATATCTAACACTGCTCTAGTGGTTCACACCTATTATCTCAGTACTTTGGAAACTGAGGCAGGAGGATCATGCATTTGAAGGCAATCTGGAATACAAGCTTCAGGTATGGGAATGTTACAAAGAGAGGCTCTGCTTGGAAGGAAAATGGAAGAACAAAAAGAAGGAATGGAGGGAGGAAGTGAATAATTGAGAAAGAGAGGGAAGGAGGGAGAAAGGGGAAGCAAGAGAAGGAAGAGAGGGAGGAAGGGAAAAGAAAGATGGATCCATTTCTGAGTGTATGATTAGAGGTTAAAGCATTGTTTTAGATGTTAAAATTTTGTTTATCCTAAAGATAATAATTACTAAAATACCTGGCTTAACAGCTAGATTGAGAGATAATCAGTATGTTATAATATTTTCTATGATCTGGCATTCCATACTCATAAGCCTACAGGGGAACTTTTTTATAAAATTCACGGAGGAGCATGCACTTAGAGAGGCAGAGGGGACCCATGAGATCATAAATTATTATAGCAAAGCTGGTAGTATCCAAGTGCTGGAGGCAACCCTCTTGCCAGGCTCAACAGATCAGCAGCTGCAGAGAGCACAGCTGGGATTTCTCACCTGGTATTCTAGTATTTACAAAGAATTGGGGCATGGGAGGGGGTAATCATTTAGATTGTTCTCCCAGGTTAGTCAGTAAAAATCTAAGAGCGAGCTGGCACTCTTTGTATGGCAAAGACCTGCACAGTAATTTTTACATGATAGAAAAAGGTATTTACATTCTCAAAAGCGTTTTTGCAATAAGTAAGGCTCAAAAGGAGTAAAGAGTGTGAGTCCATTAGAGCAGCACGGGTATCTGTCCCAGTGCTCCAGAGCCCCCGTGGCATGGCAGAATCAATAGGCTGGAATATCACTCACTCAGATTCTCCAGCAAATGCTTGCAGTCATCAGTGGCAACATCGTGCACAGTCCGATTGCACTTGTCTCTCCTTTCCGGCTCTAGTCCTCCATGCCTACACAAGACTTCTAGGCAGTTCTGTAAAGACAAGAATAGTATTATATTCATGTCCAAATCAATCAAATTGGGTGTAAAACCCAAGGGACAAAGCCACTTGCCTGTGGCAAGCTCGCTGGCCAAGAAGTTTTAGCCGTACATCCCTGTGGTACCCGTACTTTGGAGGTGAAGGCAGGAAAATTAAGAGTTTGAGAACAGTCTGGGATATATATATATATCAAGAATTCACAGCTGGAAATCTTGCTTCAATTCCAGTAACTCACATACAATCTCAAATGTATCTAAATAATATCTAGACATGTGAAGCAAAGAATACTTCATTTGCATAATTTTCCAGATGCTGGGGATGGAATCTTGGGCCTTGATCTTGCTGGACAACTCCAGCCCAAGTGCTTCATTTCAATTTGGTGATGTAAATGAAGAGTCTTGGGTTAAGAAGTAAACGCTGTCTCATGGAGTGAAAAGAAGAATGAGATAACTTCACCAGACTATATTTTCAACTTGATAAAACAAAATGAAAGACTTTTGCTTCAGTCAGCTGGATTTGCTGTCTCCTGGTAACAGATTAATATTTTTACAAGAATAATGAGACCACCAAGTAAGCTAGAAGCAAGTTAATAGAAACCACTAGAAGCCAAACGAGGCAATGTGCTTCCTAATAATACACCCACTCAAAGACAGGCAGACAAAAAAAGTACACAAGTGACAACACACATACACACACACACACACACACACACACACACACACACACACTTACATGTATCTGTGTATTTGAGTTGCTGGAACTGAAATATCTGTACCTGTGAAATATTTTCTTCCTTCTCCTCTTTCTGTAGGATGGAACTTGGGGCTTTGCATGTGCCAGCAAGTGCCGTTCCTCCCCAGCCCTCGGTTTTTAAAGACTGTCAGGCAGCATGCATTCAGGCACCTTGCAGCACAGCCAATCAGACACTCTGCAAAGCCTTCTCTACTCTTGGTGTAGAACTTCACATTTTGTAATTTACTAAAATCAACATAGTCATTGCCAGTGAGAAAACATCCCCAATAATTAAGCTAGCAGGTGAGTTATCAGTGCACACTGCACATACTAGTCTAAAGATAATTTAGGTGATGTTTCTAAATTATTTTTTAAACTGATAGAGAGCTATAACACATATTTGCAAATCTCTCAAAATATGATTCTTTGATGCCTGACTTCAGAGTGGATTGCTTCTAGTTGTCCTTACTGGTGGATAGGGCACGGGACATCATATGTTAAGTGCTGCCTTCTTCTTGAGGGAAGTATGGAGGATGGACCACAAGGATAATGGCATCTAGCACTGCTACAGGCCTAATCCAGCAGTGCCGTGCAGACCTCCTGGGGAAAACAAACCTAGATGAACACTTGGGCCCAGCAGGTTTTTCCCAAGAGCTTCTACAGCCACTGCACAACATTTAAATGGATGCTAATGTCCAGGCACAGTTCCTGACAGTGCAGGAACAGTCATGAATCATGGATCTGTCGGGATATGTTGTGAGAAATGTGTTATTAGGTCATTCATGCTACATGAACATCACAGACTGCCCTTCCACATACTGAGATGGCTGAATGTCACAAGGCAATATAATCTTATGGGACTATCATCATGTATGTTATGTGCCAGGGAGGGAAATACTTACATGGTGCAGGACTGATTTAATCTTAGTTTAACACACACATATATAGTGCTACACTAGGTGCTATGTTAAGGTTGTAGGTTCTGAGCATCAATAAGGTAGCAGTTCAATGTCTCATGGAGAAGTAAAAAGTGTCGTAAAGACTTCGATAGGTTCTGGGAGACAGCTCAACAATAAAGCACTTGCCTAGCAAGTATAAAGACCTAAGTTTAGATCCCCAAAGCCCACTTAAAGCTGGATAAGGTAGTAGCATCCAAGCATGTTTATAGCAGGAAGGGAGGCAGACACAGAACAATCACTGGAATCTCAAGCTGGAGTAGGCAGTGATAAATAAGAGTATCTCTAAGAAGGCAAAAGGCTAGAAGCACCACTTGAGATTGCATGCATGTTATACCTACACTCACACATATGAACACACATATACACAAAGAGGACTTTTTATGTTACTTATGGGGAAATATGAAGAAGAAAGGGCTGGCAAGTTATATCACTGTAACAAATGCCCAACATAAACTCGTATAGAGACAAAAGGTTGTTTGAAGTTAGGTTCAGGGATTCCCCTTCTTGGTCAGTTGCTTGTGTTGCTCTAGGCTTTTGGTCAGGTGGCAAATAATGGCAGGGACATGAGGGAGAGCAAAGCTGAGAACCTTGTGTTGACTGGGAATGAATGGAAAGAAACAGGAAGGGCCAAGTTCCCAATATCCCCTTTAAAATAATGACCCTATATTACCAGAAGACCTCTAACCAGGTTCTACTCCTTAAAAGCCTTCCACTGCCTTTGGAAAACATTTATTTAAACCACAGCAAGGGGGATACAGATGTGACAGCAGGAAGTTTTTACCTTACAGAAAAGTAGGAAGAAAGAAAGATGAAAAAAGAAAAAAAATCTACCTTCCCTCTTCCTTGTACCCTGCTATGATAATAGTTTCCGGAAGTGGGCCTGAACAGGCAGCATGTGCTACCCAGGTGTTCAGATGGATGACATTGAAATTGAAGTCCTATAGAGGTATATCAGTTCTTGCAGAAACCTACAACCTCTATCTTAGGTTTTCTTTTCACTCATAGTCCAGTTCCAAAATGTAGGGATTCACTGTCACAGAGAAAAAACTGAAGAGACAGTGAGGGGGGATGATACCTCTCATCACAGATCTTTAAGGAGAACTCAGATGCAAGGTACAAGTGCCAAGGAGGTACAGGACAAACCTGTAGTTTGAAGTGGACAAGATAAAGTCAAATTTAAGACAATTAGACAGAATCTGTGATTAGTCAGAGGGAGAGAAATGCACCCCCCCCAAAGTTTACAAATGCACAGATAATGCCCTGCTAAGTGCTGAGAACAGCCTTTGGGTGTGGGTGTACCCACTGCTTTACAGGTGGGGGAAGCAGAAGCTATTAAGATAGGCACACTGGAGTAAAAGCAAGCAGGTAGAGGTGGGTGTGAATTGGTCAAAACAGAATTGTTAGAGGGCAGCTGCAAAGCTGTGAGCTCAGCAGCTCAGCAGCATGGGTAATCTTGGGTAGATATGGCTGTGTGCCGGAAAATGCTATAATCAGCTGGGTTGTAAAAACTGATGGATGCATGGGAAAGATATACTGGCAAGGAAGAAAGTGAGAAAACAGATTGGTTATAAAAGGACACCTTGTCCATTCACCCATTGGTTCAAGAAACTACTTGGGAAACTATTAGTCTCTGCCAGGAGCAGTACATACAGAGACAAAAGCATTGCTTATAGAAGAGGAAGAAGGGGAGAGAGATGCACGGAAAGAGTTACAGTAAAGTACAAACTATGTAAGGGAAGTATTAAGAGAGGCCTTGGCAACACCCTTATCTTGAGCCAGAGACTTCAACCAAGATATTTTCTAGCAAACGGGGTCAGGATATGTGAAGAAGCCATTTGAGACTATGGGAACAGTAGATCCAAAGCCAGAGAGTGGCCAGTCAGTCCTGTGGGTTACACACAGCACACCCTAGGAGAGATTATGTCATTGTGTTTCTGCCCGTCAATCACTGCTGCCCCAAATTGCAAGCATTCTTTCAACCTTCACCTAATGTTCTGGAGTGCATGCACTTGTCTGAGGGCAGTGAGAAGTGGAAGACCCTACCCCAAGGGTGACAGAGCTGTATCAGAATATGAAGTAGGTAAGTTACATCACTGCGTTTAGCTGTCAGATAGGTCCCACCCATGACTGCATAAAGAAAATGGAGCCTGCAACAGAGTACAGAGTGCATCCAAAGAACAGATGAGAAGTCACAAGGCTAGGATGCACACAGTGAATGGGGGAGCAAATAACCAAAGTTGATTTACTAAGAAATAAAATCTAGAGTTGTGTTGCTCATTTGAACTGATGCAGTAAGAATTTGGACAGGTTAAAGACAGAAGCCTGGTATTTCTTTCAGCTCAGGAAAAATGAAGAGTTGAACAGACAAGAGTTGCAACCACGTTGAACGTTTTGGTGAATCAAAAGCAAATGTGGTTATCAAAGGGCTGTCATGTACCTCTCTAAGCTGAGATGTTTGAAGAGTAAAAGCCTGCAATGGATAGTTTCACTAGGACAAGAAGAATAAACAAGACCACACTGGGCAAATAAAATGTTTGTCCCTTAGGTACAGAGATGCCCTGGGAACTCACAATAACCTTCTTCCACAGTCTCAGAGAATACTCAGTAGACATGAAGACAAGATTCTGGAATCTGGAGAGATGCCAAAGAAGAAAGTACAGAATGACAGAGGAAAAGGCCTTTAAAGCCAGACAGGTGACAGCTTCAAGAGAAAGTCACCACAGGTCCGCATTTGGCTGAGGGGCTGACCCTGGTTAGGTTTTTATCATTGTGTTTCTGCCTGTCAATCACTGCTGCCCCAAATTGCAAGCATTTGTTCAATCGTCACCTAATGTTCTGGAGTGCATATTTAAGGAAATCCTTCCCTTTGTTTGCATGTAGTATGGTATTAATTTTTTTCACTAAAACTTAAGTAGAAAAGAAAATGATCATAGAAGCTAAAACATAAAGAGATTTCAGGGTTGGAGAGCTGGCTTGGTATTAAGAGCTATTACTGCTCTTGCAGAGGGCCTGAGTTCAGATCTCTGCACCGGTGTCTGGCAGCTTAAAACAGCCTGAAAGTCTAGGCTCAGGCAGATCTGAAGCCTCGGGCCTCCATGAGCATCTTCCCACATATAGATACATTCATGTACACATAATTATATACAATAGATTTCTGTTTATCTTAAATGACATCTGGTTCTCTTGATTTGGTGCCTTCTAGATCCCTTGTCTGGCTTTCCCCTCTTCAAGGCTGTTATACAGTTCCATGCAATAAGGAAAAACTTCAGTGATTTCTAGTTGTCTTTGAAGCTAAGACTTAGGTGGGAAGAATACAAATCTTGGGTACCATCCAAACCTTTGTGCACCTCTGTTCCATCTCATCCATGCCATGTGAAAACAGAAGTGGTTGCTACTCGGTAAGAGAAACTGTTTGATACTCCCAGGGCAAGAAGCCCAGCAAAGTCCCAGACAATCCTCTCACAGTGCAAGAATACATTAAAGATGGCAACAGAAGAGTCATAGTCTGTCCAGAAGATTGACTGAAAATGACTTTAGAGATTCTGGAAAGAAAACTCTACAGGGAAGGTACAGAAGGCAGACTTGACTAGTTACTTGGGACTAGTTACTGCAGAAGATCCAGTTGAAGCTAGAAAGCAGATGAGCTTGTTAAAAAAAACAAAACAAGCAAATATCAGGAGGAGGCCCACCAGAACAGATGTTTCGAATTGCTAGAGTAGCCAGAGGGGAAAGGAGCATGGAGCAGTATTAGAAGCCCTGGGAAAGGGGGTTGTCTTGGATACTAACAATATTAAATAATGCGGAGAACCACAGAAGGGTAGGAGGGATAGAAAGCCACAGACTTGGCGACAGATAAGTTAGAAATCTGACCCACCCACAGGAAGACAGTCAAATAATCTCTCAACAGAAAATACTCTTAAAAACTGTCCATGGTGGCTCATGTGTAACCCTGGCATAAGAGAGGCTCGGACTGACAGACTGCTGTGAGTTGATGGCTAGTCTGGGCTCCACTGGCAGTTCTAGACCACATGGTTGGCTACGTAGGCAGTTCTAGACCACAGTTCTGGCTACACAGACATGTCTGTTGTATCTCAATAGAGGCCTCTATATCTCAAACAAACCAACAAAGAAGACAAAAAGCATTAAAAAAATTAAAAAGATAGATAAATAGATACATGAATAAAGAAGATTTGTCTGGGAACATAAGCTTTTATCAGTGACAGAGGAGTTCAACTCCAATCTTCTCAGTTCTTGGGCAGGATTTTGACTTCTCAGAGTTCTTACAACAAAAGAGAGAGTTTCACTCAGTTCTTTGATCTGCTTCCAGGAAACAAAGAAGAGCTTATCCCTGATTCAACCTTCTCTCTAGCAGCTGCTGTTAGACAGTAATGGCTGAGCAAACGTAACCACAGGAAACCCAACCAAGACTGCAAAGAAGCAAGTGCCGATGTGGGAACTGAATTCTACATGAACCGTCATTGAGAAATTCAACCATTTTCCAACACTTCTTCATGTAGAATGTACAGGGAGGGGTCAGAATGAGTGACCTCTGTCACTTCAGGCTCTAAAATCCCACAATTTTCCATTGAAATCAGCAATTTCATGATGACATTTTAATACATGCTTTGTTTTGTTGATCTTCAGTCCTCTCCCCCATTTTTTTTCCTTTAAGCCTTCTCTATTTCTGAAGTCCCCTTCTCTCTTCTCATTCTAGCTTGCTTTCTTGTTGATATGATAAAATGCCATGACAAAAAATACAAAACAAAACCAACTTGGGGAAGAAAGGGTTAATTTCAGCTAACAAGTTATGATCCATTATGTAGGGAAGTCAGGGAAAGAATTCCAGACCTGAAAGTAGGAACTGAAGCAATGGTCATGGAGGAAAGCTACTAACTGCCTTGCTCTTCATGACTTGAACCACGTGCTTTCTATATAAAGTCCAAGACCACTTGCGAAGGGGTGGAGCTAAGGGGTAGGTCACTACCCACAGTGGGTGGTCCCTCCTACATAAATTATTAATCAAGGTAATGCCCTACATATATCCTACAGGCTCACAGGCCAATCAGAGGGAAGTAATTTCTTAATCAAAGTTCCCTCTTCTTAGGTGACTCTAATTCCTGTCAAGTTGATAAAACTAAACTATATTCTCATCCGGTATTTCCCCTTGGTGTCTGCTTCCCTGCTGGGTTTACTCTAGTGACTCCTAGGCTCCCCTGTCTCCTGTTTTTAAAAGCTCATGACATTTTCAGCTTCAGCTGTGGCTTTTGCAGGAACAAGTCCTAAATGTGCATCCCCACATTGTTTCCAGTTGAATAGCCTCTACCCACACTTGCATATAGATAACAATAAAACTCTAGGATCTGCGTGATAGAGAGAATGGCCACGTGTTTGTTTCTGAGTCTGAGTTTATTGAGCAACACCTTCAGGTTTATACAGACTAGCTTTGTGGCCGACTGAGATCATTTTCAAGGACCTATTGTGGTTAAACTAGAGTGATTTACTACACACTGATAGTTGTGATTTATTGTTTCTGAAAACTGGCCTTAGCAAATTATTATAAATGAATAATCTGGGAAAGCTATCTTGGCCAGAATGGAAACATTGTTTTAGACAAGTGACGCAGATATATTTTACAACGCTTTTGACTAGAAAGGAAGGATGTAGAGTGAAAGAGACTAATGAAATCAGGAAATCTGGGCTTCATTCCCAACCACTATCTATTAAACCCTCTTGGGCTTAGATGTCCTAATCATAAAATAAAGAGGTCAAAATGGAAGATTAAATGCCCACTACAGAGCTAAGAGAATTTACTATTTAAACAGCTTAGCAGACTGGGTTGTCAATCATTTTGTAAAATCTCAGATCAAAACATTGATCTTATCTTTTTAAAAAGAAGAGGATGCAGAAGAGTCCTATTCTGGGAGAAAGAGGCCATATTCCCATTACTCAACAGTGAAGGAACATTTATGGCTATCAGGGTCTGAGGGATTAATGGAAATACCATCGTTGATGATCAAAACCCTGAGACTAAGAACACTTCATATTGAAGAGACTGCAGCAACAGCATCCTTCACTGGAGGCTAGCTCCCTATGGAGGGTAGGGGAAGGACGATGTTCCTCCCAGAAGAAGTCAGGCAGGCAAACGCCTTAGGTCAGAGACCTCTGATTTACTTCTGTTTTGTTCCTAAGGCTGGGTGTATTCATAGAGCACTCCTCATATCTCACAGAGATTTTATCTATTTACTTATTTATTTAATGGTTTTGGAGATGGTTGTGATGTGAGCAGCAGTCCCCCTTGTCACCAAGATTGCCAGTCTCTAAGCAACTACATGTTCAGACTTGAATGGCTTACACTTTCCATTTTGGTTTCCTAAAATATTTTATACTGTACACTATGGTATTCCATTAAAATGCTACCTACATATCAGTTCTTAGAATTTTCCTTCCCTTTGAGTTAAAGAGTAACCGGAAGGGAAATGTAAGCTAACCAGCCCCAAATAAATGGCTCTTTTCTCTTCTCTCTCTTTTTGAAAATCGAACTGTGAAGGACACAGTGTCTGTCGTAGACCTAATAGTTCCCAACAGCTATTTCCATCTGGAAAGAATGAGTCTCGTGCTTCATTCAAGGATAACTCAAACCACCAGCTATCTCACTAATCAATGCTTTTTCCTTGCTCTTCCTGCAAAATAGTATCTTTCCATTCAGGTCTACTCCTTCCCCGTGCTTATTCTGTGTTCTATCCCTAGTCACTTAATTATTGTTGTGTATGTGTGTCTATGCATGTGTGTGTGTGTATGTGTGTGTGTGTGTATGCAGGGGGTGCATATATGAGCATGGCTGTTTGCCTGTGTGTGTACATGTGAAGGCCAGAAGCCAATTTGGGGGTATCTTCTTCTGTTGCTCTCCACCCTATGTTTTGAGGCAGAATCGCACCTTGAGCATGATGCTTGTTTCAGCTAGACTGACTGACCAGCAAGTCCCACCCCTCACCCCCAGGATCTCCCTGTCTACACCCTCAGTACTGGAGTTGTAAGAGCGTGCTGCCATGCTCAGCTCTTCCATGAGTGCTATTTATCAAAGCACAGTTCCTTGTGCTTGTGCAAAAAGCACTTTGCTCATTAACCCATCTTCAGCTTCAGCCTTGACCATTTCTGTCTGTGACTCTCCTTATTACCCTTGTTTCCCACCACCTTCCACGACTTAGTCTGGTCCTCTGTGCTATCCAGGTGATCCAAATCCCAAATGGTCTAAATACTATTCTTAAATAATTTAAACTGGGAAACCATTTAATCTTATTTTTCTAAAATATTCTCCTGGATGTATATTCACTGGGAATTTTATACCAGGCTCCTTATTAAATGTTACTGAAGACCCCCTCCAAAGCAACAAAGACCAGCTAGCATTTTTTTATTCCTATTTTCCTGAACTTACTCGGGGCTGCTCGCTACTTCCTCCTACTTCTGTGTTTCTATTTTTATTTTTCCTTTACCTGGATTGTTCTCTCCCATAGTCTACAGGACCCCAAATAATTTCTACCTCGGTGAGAATGAACCATCTCCAAAGTGGAATCTCCCTAAAGCCCTGTTCTTTACAACACATAACCTCCAGTTTTCCACATCATAGACTGAGGTGTTGATATGATGCCTGTCCATCACCTTGTGCTCGAGTTTGTCTCCTTATTCTCCACTTGTAGCTTGAGTATGTACAGCTGGTCTAAGAGCTAAGAACACATTTTCTCTGCAGACAGTAGCAATGCTTAGCTAAAGTCTTAGCTATCAGGAGTGTCATGATCCTCCCTCTAGGAAACTAGTATGAACTAATTACATTAATATTCACCTTTCCATCCTAAGGCAGATGAGATAAAATATTTGAGTTTACTGTTGTATGCCTTATAAATAAATATAAGATTAAAAAATAAAATAAATAAAAGATTTTAAATAATGAAAGTTTTCTCATGTCCCTGACTATAATTATCTTTTAGAGAGAAATGAGAGTCAGTTTGTAGCAGCAACTCTTGGCCTTCTGCAAAGGTATTACTCCATTTCAATTTACTCAGTCTAAACACACTAGATCAAATACAAACGACTCTGCCACTCATCAAATTTACAACTGGGCAAAGGGGCCGGCTGCTCCCAGACGCACCTTGAAACCTTTGGAGGCAGCAATGTGGGCAGCGGTCCAGCCTTCTTTGTCAGCGTGGTTAATTAGATCTGCAGGAACCACAGGCTTAGATGGACCCATAGGGCTCTCTCCTCCATTCAAGCTGAACAAGCCTGACTTGGGCTCTTCTGAACTCAAAGAGTTTCCATGGGCTGGCACTCTATGGTACATCAGGAGCTTGAGGCTGTCCACATTACCAGTGTCCACAGCTGCGTGAATTGGTGTCCAGCCATCCTGAAAATGCATTGACCAGGCGGGAAAGGTTGAGAAAAACATTAATGGTGAGAACTGTGTTATTTTGAGTCCACCTCTAAATTCTCTTGGTCACGGACCACTGCATCAGGGAATGGAGGCAGTCCACTCCTGAATATTCCGGTGAACTTAAGTTCTCTCACTTTTCTTGGTGACACTAATTCCCACAACTGTGATCCATGTTTGTTGATAAATAATCAGTTTCACCTAACAGTTACCTTTTGGAGCGAGGAGGTCCTGCTTAGTCTCCTCAGTATTAGTGCCTGTCCAACCAGAATTTCAATTTAGTATTAAAAAATGGAGTGAACTTTATCCTAATGAGATTTTATATGCAAGGATAATGGTATTAATTAATTAGTAATGCACTGAAAAACACTGTAGCAAACCAGTGTTACTAACTGGAATGATCTGAATATTTTAATGCCAGAAGGAAAGATTCGAGGTAAAAAGGAAAAGGTAGCAACGTGAAAAAAGCAAAGCCCGATAGGTTCATTAGGTATCCACGGGCCTGTGCTCAGGAACTGCTGAGTGTGGAGGGATTCCAATCAGTGCTTACTTCGAAAATGGTTCAACTAAGATCACTGAGGCCATTTGCTAGAATGAATTGCTCTGCCCCACCCCGTTGTCCACTTAGCTGGTTTCTTGAGTCATCATAAGCTCAAGGCAGTGGTCCTCAGTTCTGCAACCTCAGTACCCTCTGAGACTGCAGTTCCCCAGGCCTATCTCCAGATAAAGGGAACCTGACCTCTGGTGGGGAGGCCCCACCTGCCTATCAATTGTGCCCAGCAAGGGAAAGGAATGAATTTAAATTTGACAAGCATGGTTCTAGGGGGAAAAAAATCCCCGTTCCCCTCCCAGACTCTCATTCTGACACACAGGTGGGTCTGCCTACAACATAGAAACTCTTGTTTGTCTTTAAAGATTTTATCAAATAATTGATTTGTGTTGGGGCTTTGGTTTTTGTTTTTTTGTGGGTTTTTTTTGCCTTTATATTGTTGTTTTAAGATCATTTTCATATAGAATTCCATATTGTTCTACTAAATATATTTCAGTGAGCTATAAAACTTTTTGTTTTTTAATATGTGTTTTGAGAATAGGTCTCACTATGCATCTAGCCAAGAACTTGATATTGTTTTTTGCCTCCCAAGTGCTGGAATTACAGGCATTCAGCACCACTGCACTGTTTGTTGTTGTTGTTGTTGTTTTTTAAAGTGATGATGTAAAGGCTAAGAAAATTAGCCAGTAAGTAAGGAACCATCTCAATGTGTACTAAGTACTGTGAGCTTTTCCTAAGCTGACCCTTGAGGACTTTTTCTCTCCTTCTGGATTTCATGCCAGTAAAATTCAGTTGACCAAGACAAAAACCACACAGGCAGTTAGTTAACTAGAGCCGGGTATGATCTGCCTTGCAGTCAGGAACAGCAGATCCCTGCTTTCTTCTGCAGGGGGATGACCCCTACTTAGGCCACAGAGAAGAAGTGCCGATTAGCTTCCTAATTTACAAATTCCAAACAGTCTTTCTAGGAAAAAAAACAAGACCAGACAAAAACCTTTCCACATTCCACTTTCTCTTACTACCTAACCATTAAAAGGCATAAGACATAATTACACACCCGCCGGTTACTTATCAATTATACAGTGTGTTTTCGTATTGTCTAAACAATCTGTTCAGCCCAACAAAGCTAGCTTGGGGCGCTGATCTGTGTTCTCAGCAGGATGTTGTTTAACCTTCCATGTTGAAGTTCTTATTCGGGTTAATGATGCAAAATTCATTCATCTTCTAGCAATAAGATAACATTTTGTAGCGAATATATCCAAACATCAAATATTTATTGGATAAAATATATAAAATAAAGAAATGTGAAACTAAACTACCCTTTTCAGATTTTCTTTTTAAAAGGAGGATCTGGGGAGATGGCCAGATCCTCTTTGGGAACTAAGCATGCAAGTGGCTTAGACATGCCTATAAGCAAAACACGCATACAAGTACAATAAGAACTTTAATTTAAAAAACTAAAATTTAATAAAAACTTGAAATCGAATAAAAATAATCCTGGAGATTTGTTTTGTTTTTAAGCTCTAACAATAACTTACAATGGAAAATACTCATAGCTGGCCTTGTTACCTTTGCTAATATTAATACTTAATGATTGGTTCTTGTCTGAGAAATTACATAATAGCATCAAAGAATAGTATTTGTTCAATAATAAAAACTTACACATTCATTGTCTCCTCTAATTCTGAAATACTAAGAGCACCAAAACCCCCCTCTTTTTATGTTTAGCCTCAGAATTTGAATGGCTTGTGAGGGAAAACGGACCAGATTGTTAATTAGCAAGGGGGAGACTCAAACAGAGGTCACTTAAAGCAGGATCCCTAAAGCAAAAGCACAACGGAAGAGTGGGTATCCATGCACAGTTGTCCTTCAGCATTTGTGGGAGGCTAGTTTCAAAGCTACACTGTGCCTTCTTGACCATGGCCTCTGAATTTCTAGAGATGGTCACATCCCTCATACACAACACTGTAGCACTTACATAGTCCTACACAGTAGCATTTACGTAGTGCCTACACGCATCCTTCCACACACTTAAGTCCTCTCCATTCTACTTATAATGTCTACAGTGCAAAAGCAATGTAGCCATATACTGCTTTCTATAGGGAACAATAACAAAGAAAAGAGTCTGCACCTGTCATATGTGTGCATCTATAGTAGATATATGCGAGCTATAGTATATATATATATGCCTAGTTTTCAGACACAATATAAATAACATATGTGGGGAACACTCTCCCCAAAGGGTACTTACTCTGGTTTTTATACTCCGGTCAGTGCCAGCTTCCAGCAGGAGTTTGATACATTCCTTATTTCCATTTTTACAGGCCAAGTATAAAGGTGTCTGTCCTCCAGCAGCAGAGTGATTCATGTTGGCATTGTATGCAGTTAGTAATTCTATACATCTGTACATAGAATTATGATTAGTTACATACAAATGAGGCATCACCTGGAAAGACCTCCCTGACCAGGTATTAAATCCAGATAACATGCATGACTAAGCATTCATATTGACATGTGTCAATTATTTCATTCAGACCTTCTGTACGTTATTGGCTTGCTATCACTTTCATATGACTAAAAACTAAGCTTTAGTCTCAAAATTTATGAAAACATAAAATTGTCCTTTTACAAATGTTCAAACCTAGTTCAGGATCCTTCTTACCAACTTTTATAGGAGTTGTCCTTGGAACAGGTTTGACTTGTTAGGTTAAATGTTATACCGTACTTGGTATACATATTATTTGTGATTCAAAATGGTTTTTGCCTTGACAAAAAAAAACCAAAAAACAAAAAACAAAAAAACCACATGAGGCTGCTGAATCATTCTGTGATTTTTTTTTTATTCACTCAAGAAAATGATTATAAATAGCATAGACAGCCGGGCACTGTGTGCCTCCTCTATAAAAAGGAGCAGCGGGTTGGGAAAAGGGCTGCCTTGGGAGAAGGACGGAAGAGGCTGTCTCTTTGGGTAAGAGCTGGCTTCTGAGGACACAGCTACACAGAAACACACTCAAGAAGAAAAGGAGGCCATGCTGCGACTGTGACTTTGTGACTAGTTCAACACAGAGATAGAATGTGGACAAACTGAAGGATTTGCCTTTGGGGAGTTCATTTTTCTTTCAGTATTTTGCTTACATAAGTTATTACTTTTTTTTTAAGTAACACGCTGACATATCTGTGTAACGCAATCTTTAAATTTACTGATTCCTGAATTTCCACAGGTTTTATTTTTGTCCGAAGCTATCCATGCTTCTGTACTGTGACAGTGAAATCCTCCAAGCAAGGAGCTTACAGATGGCCTGGTAACATGAAGGTCACGGACACGGAAACCCAAGCCAGCAGGAGAGATCTGTTCAGTGGGACACAGAATATAACCAGAAGGTAACAGCAAAAAGTAGCTCCTTTTTCCATTGATGGCCGACTAGACCATCTTTCGATACATATGCAGCTAGAGACAAGAGCTCCGGGGTTCTGGTTAGTACATCATGTTGTTCCAACAATAGGGTTGCAGATCCCTTTAGCTCCTTGGGTACTTTCTCTACTTTTGGGATAACATTGGAAATGTAATTGAGGAAAATATGTAATAAAAATATTAAAAATTAAAAAAAAAAAAAAGTAGCTCCTGTGAGTTCCCAAACTGAAGCCAGGCTGCCGAGACGCATGGCAGACACATAAGAGCAATGACTCTAGACACTGAAGGCTGCCTCAGGAATACTGGAGAACACACTTAGAATTAACAGTGCTGATGTGAATTCTAAAATGCTTTATTTTAAGAATGGTATAGTGTGAGCTGGGGAAGTAGCTCAGCTGTTGAAGGCTAAGGCTTATAACCAAAATGTCATGGATGTTGTAATTTGTGCAAGACTATTTCTCTCTGGACAGATGGATCTGAAAGGTGGCTGCAGTATTTATTCCTCACAACCTGCCAGCTCAGCACAGGCAGGACAGCAATTTGACGATATTCTATTATTAAAATGGGACTTTTAGTTTTTAAAAAGAAATCCCTGTATTTAATGACTTCGAAGCTCCTTTAGAACTCATGGTTAAAGTTATATGCATATTAATTGACAGGTTACCTTTGTACATGAGCTACTTTCAGTTTGCAAAAGCTTTGCTTTGATTTTTCTCTTAATTGCGAATGAAGAAACATGAGCATTTGGTACTATTAAATAACTTACCTTACTGTAGAATAACGGGATTTTAGTAAATAATGTAATTCTACGTTCTACTTTTAATGTTAGCAGTATCAAAAGCCTTTATAGAAAAGAGAAACCAAACAAAGCTCTCGGCATTCCTTACTTTGTTCTCCATTGCTATACTAATGTTGAGCTTTTCCAGAAGCAAGTTCATTGATGGATAGATCAGATTGTATACATCTATATACAGATTATATACAGACTAGACATATACATGCTTGCTTTAGGTACAGCACTTAACTATTATTATGAAGAACAAATCTAAGGTCCTCTTTTGCATTTGAACACTCAAATATGTTTGGTGGATTTCTCAATGACTATTAACCACTCATTTACATACTTAGCAGGAGGGAACTCTGTGCCAAATATAACAAAGGGGGCCACTTCCATAGGAAAGGAAGAATGAAGAGCATCACTTACTCAAAATGTCCCTGAGCAGCTGCGACGCACAAGGGTGTGAAGCCATTTTTATCAGCAGCGTCGACTCGGGCTTCTGCATTCAGCAGCAATCGCACACAGTCTACAGGATTTTAACAGAAGGTCACTCAGTGCAATGATGCCAGGTTCCCTCTAAGCTGTGCAGAGAATCTAGCAGCAAAGGCTGACCTGACAGCTCTGTCCTGCTGGATGTGGCATACCACAGACTTTCACATGGAAAGCCATCTCTTTCCCTGAAGACAGGATATCTCCACAGCCACCAAGACATGGTTTTAAAATAATATTTCGAGTAGAGTTGTTGATGGGTAAAAAAAGAATACCATGTATCAGAAAAATACTTTGCTAGGTTCTAGGCCTGAGTTTCTTCAAAAGAATGTTTTGGGGCAGACAATCAGATCCATTTACCAAACTGTATTTATATAGTTACATTCTTACTGAATGATTAATGCTAATTTAATCATCAAAGTACTTCTATGTGGGCCATCCTACACTTGACTACTTGAAGATCAAGGAAAGCCCACAGAAACCCACCTGAGACACAAACATCACTAACACAGAACTTTCATAAATAATACTGAATGATCTAAATTTAATTTCTCTACAGTGAAGAAAATTCCCCCAGTGCCTTTGAATTCCAAAGTGCTTTAAATCTACTGAGTCTCCTTAGCTCCGAGTCTATCTGATCCAACCAGGAAATAGTCCACAGTGCACACACCATAGTAACTTAGAACATGTAGTCAAGCCGTCTCTTTTTCTGTGTTACCATGTGTTTTAGTATAGTTAACTACAAGATTTGCATTTTAAAGAGTAAAAAGAATTATTAGTCTTTGCTGTCATATCATTTATAGTAAGTTTTCACTTCTCAAAAAAAATAACCAATCAAAATAACTATAAATTATTACAAGTCCACTCTTTCTAATTGGTAAAACCTCACTGTGGCAGCCACTCAACACCTAAGCTTAACAGCCTGGAAGATCTGCTTCTCCCATAGCAGGTATTCTTCCTACCAAAGAAATCAGGGTTACTCTGTCCTGACAAGAATGACCTCAGATGGAGAGTTACATTTTAATGTGTGTTTAATAATCCCTATATGGACAATATATTTTGTTGTACATTTGTGAAAATTGATTTGCCACTTGCTCTACATTTTACAGTAAGGAACCATATAATTAGGTCTTAAATATTCATAAGACTTTAAAACTCATTAAAAAAAAATTCCCCATTCTGTTCCTCCTTAAAAAAAAAAAATTGAAATCCAAGTAGATCTTTTGCTCACAGCAGTGATTTAAATCACCTTTGGTCATCCATTCTTTTACCAAGTGTGTTAAGGTAAGACACTGTTGTTTTGTTTTGTTTTGTTTTGTTTTGTTTTGTTTTGTTCTGGCTTTTTACCTGTATGTCCATTCTTAGCAGCAGAATACAAGGCAGAATGGCCATCTTCGCAGGAGTAATTTATGTCCAGTCCTTCTTCATTAAGCAGCATTGATAATAAAGTGACATTTCCCTGGGCAGCAGCTTGCTGAAGAAGGGTGGGCCTGCCAGCCAGGGGGGCAGGACCACCACTCATTAGCAAAGGGGTTAGGGAGGGTGACCAGCCTGTAGGTTAAAGTGACCCTAGTTAGTGAGCAGGAAGAAGAGACACATACTACCATTCCTTTTTGAATCACACACACAGAGACATGAACATGTATCCCTAGAAGATTACATGGTTTCTAACATTATCAATCTGTTAATACTTTCTTAGCACAAACCCATACTGTTATTTTCAGACTTTCTATCTGGTGCTAATTAAATTAACCTTGATGAGGACATGTTATTTTTAGTTGTCAGTTTAGCACCAAAAAAAAAAAAAGAGTTAAAGAAATAATTGGTTTGGTTTTAGGAAACCAAGTTGGCTATCACACTTCACAAACTTAAATTTCTATTTAGAATTTCAAAACATTTTGAATCCTAAAATTGTGTAAAGGTTACCTTGATTTCAATACTAATATGGCAATGTAAATAAAGTAGGTGTAAGATACCACCGTAACTTCAAAGAGTTTCTTCAACAATGTCTTTAAGATAATTATTTTGTATAAGCCAGGAAATGGGCCTTATTCTATCAAGGAGTTTGTTCTATTCCTTGAATTTCCATATCTGAGAAACAAATAATGGGTGTTAAAAACTAACAGAAATACAATATATATAGCTGTATTGTATGGCAGCACAGAGTTCAATAACAGTTTTGAAAACTATCATCTCTCGCCATCTTCCCAGCAGGACTAACAAACTTTTGGAATTGGCCAACGAAGCAGGGCACTCTACCATATGGCTTTAACAAAGACTGTAAGAGTTATCATGGTTAGATAGTTCTCATCAGTGTTTAGCAGCTTTAGAACAGAATCTGTTAAGAGTGTGAAGTCGGCTGCATATAGCCTGGAAAATTTTCTGAATCCTTCCTTGATCAAAAGGCTGTAAAAACAGTAAAGTACAAATGTTTATTTAATTGGTAACTGTGCTTTTTCAGCTTAAATACAGCGAGTGAGCCCCAATACTTTCAAGCAGTACTGTACAGAACTACACATTGAGATGCTTCAAGCAGACTTTCCGTGGGGACATGTAACATTCTCTTCAGCAAGGTATTATAGGTGTGCTTTCTTTTCCCTCTATCAGGTAGTAGTTACACTAACATGATGTAATATTCAATTCTTATGATTAATGACAGATTTTTGGCCTTAGTTGTTTCAGGATATAGTTAAAGTACATATAAAAGAAGCTTCTCAGAATATTGAAAATTCTTAATGAAAATAAATCAAAGAGAGGCCATTTATGCAAATAGAAATCCATGGAATATTGAAACCTCAAAATTATAACTTTATAACCAATAATTTGAATCCATGGATTATTTATTGTTTTATCATAGCAGGACAGCAATGACAGACAATTAAAATGTTTATAAAATTCAATATTTCTCAAATCTTTATAATATTTCCCCATCCATATTGATTAGGTCTTCTTAGAAAAGTAGTATTTTTACTTCATACTTACAAGAAGGCTCCTCTCTGGTACATTTTACCTTTTGTATTTTCTTAAAAACAAACAAACAAAAAAAAAACAGGCCCACAAAAATTAAATCAGTACTTATTAGAAATGGATGATAGACAGAAAATTATAAATACCAAGGCAGGACACCTTGACTGTAAAGCAAACACAAGCAAGAGGGAAGCATTACACGACTGTCCCCAGCAGAACAGGGAGGGGACCTGCTTTCATGCTATCAACACACACACACAAGCATACACACACACACACACACACACACACACACACACACACGCAAACATGTACACATGCACGTACCCACACACACACACACACACACACACACGCACGCAAACATGTACACATGCACACACACACACACGCACGCACGCACACACTCTGTCATCTCTTCTTTACATCTCATTCAAAAAATGTTGGTTCTTGATATTCTTCCATGAATACCAATGTGTACATAATAAAGTTTGCTCTTTTTTTTTTTTAAATCACAGTTGTAGGCTTTGGGGAAAACAATACAAATATTGTCTCATATTAAAATATTGTTTTATATAGAAATATTCAATCATGTATATAATCTCCTGGAAGACCCCACTAGTGGGAAAGGTAAAAGGCTTTATTCAAAAATGTTCTTAATCATTAGGTCATGAAATGTCATTTTCCCAGTCAGACTCAAAGGAAGCAGTATCAGTTTCCTTGGAGGACTGAAAAAATGACTTTTAAATTTTCACAAAAGAACATGTTTTGTAACTATTGTGAACTTTAAGCTCTGATATTTTAAACAAATGTTATATTTTTACTATAATTTCCAATGTTCTCCCAACACAATTTATTTTAATAAATCCTGTTACAAATATGGGGAGAATAAAAGAAAGACGTCAGCACGACACTAGTATTCATCTGAAATTCTCAACCATGAGAGAAATGGTGATCTGTGGTTAACTGCATTAGTGAAGGACAGAATAAACCTGAATCCACACAGCTACTCTACAGATGTTAGACAGTCATTCAGCTACGCAGCATTGGAGGCAGACATTAGTCATGGTGAGGATTTGCAGAGCAGGCCACGAAACAGTGAGGACATGCAACGGCATAGGGAGAGGAGCTGAGAACAGCTTCTGGCACCAGCTTCAGAGGGTGGAGAGGGTTAAGGGCACAGCCCAGACCATTCTGATTTTGCGATTTAGCATTCAAGCCAATCATACATGAGTATACTTTAGAAAATATATTTCAGAAAGGAAAAAAAGAGTCTGAACTAAATGAAATGAAATTTATAACATAGATAATAGTAACAAGAAAAACAACCACAAAAAGAAAGGAAGGAAGGAAGAAAGGGAGGGAGGGAGAGAGAGAGAGAGAGAGAGAGAGAGAGAGAGAGAGAGAGAGAGAAAGAAGGAAAGAAGGAAGGAAGGAAGGAAGGAAAGAAAGAAAGAAAGAAAGAAAGAAAGAAAGAAAGAAAGAAGAGAAGAGAAACAAAGAGAAGAGAAACAAAGAGAAGAGAAGAGAAGAGAAGAGAAGAGAAGAGAAGAGAAGAGAAAAGAAAAGAAAAGAAAAGAAAAGAAAAGAAAAGAAAAGAAAAGAAAAGAAAAGAAAAGAGAGAAAGAAAGAAGAATGTATAAGGGTTTGGGGACTCAGTTGCCTGGAGTGAATCCTGCTTTAACCTTCTTCATGTTATTTTAAAAGTTCATGATATGCTATGAAGTTGCCTCTAGTTAGTGTACTTTCCAATGCAACCCATTAAAAGGAGACCCTTCTGTCACTCTAGCTTTCCTCTGGGATTTCACCTCCCTGTTATAGACAGAAGGCGGCAGGTACACAAGGCATCTCAAGAGAAAACTGTTGAGATCCAGGGCGAGGAGGGGTACACAGTCCCCACCATGAGGAGAAGTCAGAGCATCCTTCAGTTGGGAAATAGTCTTAACTTGGGGTTCGAGAGTTTAAGGTGTAGATGGCAAAACTAATATCTTACAAATAATTTCTCCCCAGGATTTCAAGTACAAAAGGAGAGAAATGAACTAATTTTGCCGATTGAAACTCAGCGAAATGTTTGCTCACGTGATCAAAGAAACGGAACCAATCCCTAGGAGGCATCTGGCAGGTACACTCTTTCCTCCTTGGCTTTGCTCCTACCATCTACAATGGAGCCAGTGGAAAGGTAATGACCTCCTATGGGCTTATGGCCTGAAGAGGAACAAGCTCACACAGGTACAGCCAGGTTAAGGAGCAGGATATAGGGACTCTGGTGCTTCCTAGCTGAAATAGTTGCCTTGGCTAAAACTGCAGTGTAGCTCAGTAGTGGAGCACTCACCTAGCATGTGTGAAGTATAAATAAAGAAAATATCCAATAAAAAAGAAAAAAAAAATAAGGCTCTGGATTTGATCCCCAGTACCACCAAAATAATCTTTAAAAAAAGAACTGGAGCAAACTAAATGCAATGCAGGTAAAACACTATCTAATTTGGGAAGCTTAGGATGGCCTACACCTGCACTGGGTTCTGTAATTATACAAGCTTGCTGCAGTCTAACGTTTGTGCCCTTAGAGCACATAAGGAGGTGCCTACTAAACACCTGCTAAGGGACTAAGACCTCCGGTGCCACCCTTTACCCTGAAGAGGCACACTTTATAATCAATCAGACAGAAGCCTGCTATTCTACAGAAGGGCATCCTACACGTCTGGGAACACTATAACACAACTAGAAAATTGAAAAACAAGGGACTGACTTTACATGTCTTCAGTGGCTACTGTTTCATCAAAATCTCTTATTCACTTCTTGGCACCTCAGATATAAGTAAAGGTGGTTTTTGTTTTTTGTTTTTGTTTTTGTTTTTTTTTCCTTTTTTTATTTCTTTTTTAGAGTCCTGGCTTCTTTAGTCCAGAATTCTACTGAATACAAAACAGTTGTTTGGGCAAATATTTAACTGATTAGGAGTTAGTCATCTTTTAAAACTTAACTTCTCCGAAGTCACGCATGCTTATTTCAAAGTTTCTCTGTTGATTACTAGAGGGTGTGTGCAACTGGACTTGGAATCACAGTGCCTACTGAGGCAGCAGCTGGCAGAGCCTCAAGGTATCAAAAAACAGATGGCTTTGTACTTAAAAACAAAACCAGCTGACAGCATTCATTTGCCCTGGGAAGTGTTGCCTACACACAGTCTATACTGTTCCATCAGAGCACTGTCATGGCTCCAAATGACTCTGGAGCCAATGCTTTCCAGCAGTCTACGGGTCTTTTGTTCTGCATGGGACCAAATGTCTCTCTTCTTAGGGTAGGTTCAACTAATGGGAAAGCGGACATAATTCTGAGCAATACCAAGACATATCAAACTTAATACAACCATTTTAGAGAGAAATCTAGGGAACCTCAAATGCCTATAACATCACAAAATGCCAGTAAGATCAATTCTAAAGCAAGCTCTCAAGTGTGCTTTAAGCAGGACTACCAGTCAGGTGGGGATTAGTCATGCTGCAGAAAGTTCAGTGCCATGCCTTGATAAGTTATGGTCTCTGAGCCTCCCTCCAGCCACCCTCCCTCTGAGCACTATAAACTCTGACCTAAGGAAGAAGATACTTGCTCATGATGGAAAGGATCATCAAAAACAGTTATATACAATGGAGCCTCATCTTTACCACCGATCTATTAACTCTAAAGTGCATGCTATTTCAGATTCTCAGTTTTGCCCTCGAAAATAAAAACAACTTCCCCTAAAGCTGAATTTCCATGGGAACTGCTTGGAATTAGAAGCATGCAGTCTGGCAATCTGAAGCACTTAGCTCCTTCTCTGGTGGCTGGCTTCAGTCTGTGCTCCATGCTTTAAGTTTTAAAGGTGACGCTACTGATATTTCCCTTTCATGTTTAAATTTCTGCTCTTTAGAGCCAGTAGGATCTGCCAATCCCTAATGTCTGATGAGAGCAGCACAGATTGCCCCAGAGTGCCAACAGAGCTCTGACCCTAATCATGAATTGACTTTAGCCATGATAATGAAAAAGCAATTTTTTCATAACCATATACAGCCACGACAACATCTAGTCCTTTGTGGGACTCCCAGATTGAGCAACCACACAATGCACTCATGCAATGGGAACTCTAATATCCCATGTGGTGTAGAAACCATCTGGGCTCAAGTGTTGGAAGACAATACCTTCTCCAAAGAGGTACATGCCATTCCAACTAAACTAAGCTTGTAACTGAGATTTATAAATATTCAGGGTGAGAAAGGGACATTCATACCAATCTGAAAAGAATCTTCAGAATCTATTAATTACAGAATAAACCCCATCAACCTGCTAATCTAGAGTTATACAAACAGTGACTTGGTAGGATTTTTCTTAAGCCACCCTAAAAGGACCAAACTGAAAGCCCACTGAGGATGATCCATTAATAGTGAGGTCTTGTGAGATAAATATTTAATAGGAAGGGATACTCTTTCCTCCCCTGGAAATGTTTCAGTCTCTAAATTAATGGTCTCCATGGACTTCAAACCACTATTTTCAGGTTATTTTCAAGAAAAGCACTTAGAATGATGAAGCCACAATTCATAGAGCAAGATGAATCACCATCACCCCAGAGCCTTAAAGAAAACTTCAGAAAGAAATTTAAAAAAGGAAAGAGAGGGAGAGAGAAGAAAAGAAATGAGGAAGTGGGTGAAGAGAGTATTAAAAATGTTTTAAGACAACATAAACGAAATTAAGACAGGTCAGAGAATAGGGCACATTCTTCACAAAAGGGTAGAAGACTTTAATCCCTTTACCTGATGCTGTTACCAAGAGACTGTCTGAGGCACCGGGGCTACGGGATGAGGCACTAACAGGGTTTATGGAAGAGCAAAAGGCAACGGTGGCGGGAATGACAAGGGAGCTGTCTGAACATGCGGGTTGGTTCAGTCCAGGGGTTCCAGCAGGCCAGGCACCCACCTGAGACGTGGCCAGGGCCGAAACGGGACAGCCTGCAGGTGCCACAGTTAAATCTATGGACGGTTTTGGTGGCAGCTGAGGGGAGGACGACTTAGGGACGTTCTCCTCATTTACTACCTTGGTCCCTTGTGGCAAAGTAGAGGGAGGTGAAGCCACAATTTTGTTATCAACTTTGGCCCCTGCATTGGAGGCCCTCAGTTGGGGGTGTGGCGGAGAAGGAGTTTGGGAGAGCCCTGGCTTTTTGGGAGGGATAGGAGGAGGATTTCCTCTGTCAACTCTTGCTGCCCCAGGAGTCTTTAAACCGGTTCGACCAACTGGAGGGCAGGTGCCAGCATCCCCTCCTGGAGATGCTCCAAGCCTTGAAGAAGCACCCGCTTGAGGGCTGGTAAATCTGGACAGCGCTTGGGTCACAGTATTCCGAGCTAGCTGCTTGGCTACTAGGTTGTCACGACTCGTAGGAGAGACATCTCTTGAGGGAGGGCTTTGAGTGTTATTTCCATTCTGGTCTGGGTCATTTGCATTGCCCTGAAATCTAAATCTAGCTGCTTGGATGCGCGGATTGAGGCCTGGATGAGTGTTGGCACATGGTGAATGTAAACTGTGCACAGTAGGAGCTTGTGAGTGGTTCTGGGGTGCTGTGCCTGGTGTCTGAGCAGCGGCAGGGGCAGTGTTACTAGGAGTTGAGGGGGTGCTATTTGATAGATCAGGGGCATTGCCTGTGCTTGGTCCATTCTCCTCAATTCTGTTTGCATTTGAAGGTAGAGCAGTAGGTGGAGAGGGACCCAAGTCACTGTGGGAAGACTGCCTATCAATACTTGGTCTAATCAGCAGGGCACTGGGGCCCACATTCCCTTTTGTGTTTGTGGGAACTAGGGGGCTCCCTGTGGAAGGCTTTATGGGTACAGTCAAAGGCAACTTCTTCACAGGGTCAGCGCTTTCTGTCACTACATCTGTCTGGCAAGCAACGGACCTTGTCACGGGCCCTTCTGTTGCCACAGATATGGAAGCCAGGCGCTTATCTTTTGTCTTCCGTGGGAGGGAGAGGCCGGGCTTGCCATCACTTCCCTTCTTCATTTGCTCCATCATTTTCTTCATCTTGTCTATCTCCTCTTTGAGGTCGGTGGTGTGTGCTTCCTCTCGGCTCAGCTTGGCACGCAGCTGCTCCCGTTCCGTGTCAAACTCGGAGAGCTGTTTCTCCAGCTGAGCTTCCATTCCAGAGCTTCTCTGTTTCTCAGCTGAGAGATGCTCTTCTAACTCACTTGTCTTTTTCTTTTCCTCCTCCAGTTGCACCATGACTTCCTCCAGCTTCTGGGCCTCCTCCACGACTTTGCCCGAGAGCTGCTTACACTCCTTCACCAGCATCAAGACCACGTGCTTGTTCTTGCCCCTCTCCTCCTCCAGGTGGGCAGCCAGCTTCTTGTGCTCCTGTTCAAGGGCCTGGAGCTGGAGCTTTTCCATCTCCAACTGGAAGATATTCAAAGGGAAGCCTGAATTAACAGATAGAATATTCTTTGTATCATAGAAGGGCTTTTTATTAATTTCTGAACAATGGCATGATTTGGGTTAACGAAAGTGCCACAGTTTGTTATGATTTTTTTAAAAAAAGTAATATTTAAAGACCCATTAAAATGAGAAGATTGACAAAGGGTTTTCTGCAAAATATCCACATTAAGAAAAAAAAGGGAATTGTTTTAATCTATTAAATTTAACTACAGTGCAGGAGAACAGTAATAGGATGTTTCAAGTCACAGCACAGAGTTCAAAAAGAATTGTTTTGATGAGTACAGATCAGTGAGAGAATTGGTGCTATTTAATAAAGGTTCAATGGCTGCAAATTATTAGCTGATCTCTGAGACACACAATCAGGTTTTAAATCTCAAGCCGCATAGTTGCTAATGGTATTAAATAGCTAAATTACTTAACCTCTTTGAGAATCTTCTGATAGGCTAGAAGTCATATGAAATAGCATATAAAGGGATTTTTAGAATGAAAGTATAATGAGCTAACAGATTATTTTATTAGATCTACAGTCAAAGCTAGCCAACCTAAAGCCTCACCCTGTCCTGTACTTGGATGCTGCTTTTGAATTTAGCTACCTTGGCCGACTTGGTGCTTCTGTGACCTTGGCCCTACCTCTTGCCTCAGGGTCTTCAACCTTGTGGTCCTAGCTGCCTAGAGTTTCATCAGATGCCTTAAGGAGGCCCTCCTTCACAAAGAATCCCATGCGCTTCCCAGAAGCAAGCAAACCCTCCAGCATGCTTGCTTATCGAAATGCCTGCTTTTCTTTGGCCAAAAGGAACTGGCTGTTCAGGAAGCCATGGAACCTAACTTGGAGGAAAAATAAAAATACTTTCCCAACGGATCAACAGAGGCTGAGCTTATAAGGCCTTTGTCTCCACACATAAAAGGAAGAGCACTGAACCCAGGGCTGTATGAATGATAAAAGTCCCCTATCGCTGAGCGGCAACCCTAACCTGAGGTAAGATTCTGTCACATTCACCAAAGCACCCAGCAGCAGAAAAGTGTGCCTCCTCTTTTCCTTCTGGTTTCTGTCCCCTTGTCATTTTTACGGTGAGGCCTACTGTGCTGCTATCTTTATGTCAACTTGACACAAGCCAGAGTCATCTGGGAAGAGGGAACCAGAACTGAGAAAGTATCCCCACCAGACTGGCCTATGGCCTGAGGGGCATATTTTCTTGATAGGATGATTCATGTTGGATTACCCAGCTTAATGTGGGCAGTGCCACCCCTGGGCTCTTGGCACTGAGCAAGACATGAGGAGCAAATCAGAAAGCAGCACCCTCCATGGCCGCTGCATCAATCTCTACCTTCAGATCTCTGCCTTGCATTCCCGCACTGACCTCTTTAGATGAAAGTGTAAGCAACATAAACTCTTTCCTTTCCAAGTTGCTGTTTCGTCATGATGTTTCATCTCAGCAATATAAATCCCTAGAACAAAAGGTGCCTGCCTTTTCCTCCATAGCAAAGCCCTCTCCTCTCCCGTGTTTCCATAAGTTTATTTAGTGATCTCCCTGCCTTCTTAAGAATGTAACCTCATAGCAGGGCGTGGTGGCACACACCTTTAATCCCAGCACTCGGGAGGAAGAGGCAGGGGGATTTCTGAGTTAGAGGCCAGCCTGGTCTACAAAGTTCCAGGACAGCCAGGGCTATACAGAGAAACCCTGTCTCAAAAAACCAAAAAAAAAAAAAAAAAAAAAAAAAACTGTAACCCCATGAAGGCAAAGACTGAGAATGACTTACTATGTCCCCCCAAACCTATAATAAATAGGCTGGCACATGGTTGTGTTTAATAAATGGTTGAATGGATAAATGATATTAAAACTGCTGCTCTATAATAACAAACTTTCTAAAACAAACAACCCTTCTGGGTGCACAAGCAACATGTCTAACTGCATTTTAATTTATGGCTATTTATTATACAAAATAATGAGCTTCAGGGTATGTCCATATATGCAGAGATAATAATACATTTAAATCAAATTCAACTCCCATTATCTACATTTGTACCTCCCCTGACACTGGTCTCCTTCCTCCTCCTAAATTGTTCTTTTCATGATTAATCTTTGTTGTTGACTTGGCTGTTTAGAATCAGCTAGGCGATGTACCACCAGGCATGTTTATGAAGGTGTTTGTAGAAAAAGCAGCTCACCTTGGATGCAGGCAGCACCATGCCCTGGACTGAAGTCCTGGACTTTAACACAGCAGGGAAAGAAGCCTCCTGACCCAGAACACAGTATGACCAATTGTCTCACTCTGTCACCATGCCTTCCAGGACATGACAGCCAGCATCCCCTCAAACCATGAGCCTAAATACATCCTTCCTCTCTCAAATTTCTTGTCAAGGATTTTGTTACAGAAATGAGAAACGGGAATAAATCTTGCCTTCCATATAATTTTATGTAGTTTTTAGAAATCCAGATTCTATGGGAGTGAGAACATGTAAGGTTTACCTTTCTGCATCTAGCTTATTTAGTTTAACATCATGATCTCCAGTCTAATAAACTTTATTAAAAATCATTCCATTCTATTAAGGCTAGACAATACTCTACTAAGTACACCTACCTCATTTTCTTTATCTGCTCATTTGTTAATGGGCACCTAGGCCAATTGGACGTCTTAGTTGTTCTGAGTAGTACTGTGGTAACGCAAGTACTGTGCTAATTCCAGTTTCTGTAAGCCACATTAGATTCCTTCAGGCATCGTATATTCAGGAGTGGTAGGTAGTTGCATTATTCTCTTAGATCCTGCAGATTATTTATTTTCTACCAGGAAGCATGCGTCATGAAATTATGAAAGACTAAGGCATACTTAGTCTTAGAGCCAGAATGTATCAATCAGGTTGGCACACTCACCTCACCTGTCCAACTAAAGAACATTCCTCTAATGGTCCACAAGGGGTTTCATGGTTTATAGAAGTTAAAGTGTATTTAGCTGTTTTGAGATGAAGAACATTTTATTTTTTCTAGATGCTAAAAAAAAAAAAAACACACAGGAAGTAACTTCCTGCATTTTGTATTCACAGCTATAGTGTGTTTTTACCAATTGAAGATCTGTGGCAATCCTGCATCAAGCAATATTATTAAGGGAATCATTTCTTCCTCCCCCAGCTCCAATAATAACAATTTCAAGTGGTAGAGAATTGGGTGAAGACCCAAGTTTACATTCCTAAGCGTCACAGAAGAAAACAGAAAGAACAACAACATGCTCTCGGGTGCCCTGCAAACTGTGGGAGATGGCACTGTAAGTAGAGTAGGTACAATCTAAGGCATAATTTATAGTCTATTGATATGTACATTTATTCACTCAGAAAATTTGAGTCATTAGTGGCTAAAGCATATTTAAATCATGTGAAATGCACAAAATAATAGGTTGCCACCAGAAGCCACAAAGAAATATTAAGGGAAAATACAAAAGCAGCCTGGGGGGGGGGGAGGCACTGAGTTATAGTCTTAACACTTGGCAGGGAGAGGCAGGAGGATTGGGAGCTTAAGGTGAGCCTCAGCTATACCCACAGAAGAATCTGAAGCCAGCCTGGGCTACAAGAGATTATGTTTCAAAATCAAGCAAAAAACAAACAAACAAACAAACAAAACAAAAAACAAAACAAAACAACAATAAAACCACACAAAAAATAATTAAGTACATAAATAAATAGAAAAACCAGGCAATGTATGGACTGGTGGTGTGGTTCAGTAGTAGAATACTTGCTTATTAAACAGGCCAAAAAGCCAGGGTTCCAGTCCCAGCACCAATCTGACTAGAATCAATACCCTCCACACTAATATCAATGAAAAATTCTTATGAACATGTCAGAAAAAAAAATGAGCTAGGTCAGTTTCCATTCTTAAAATATGAGTTTTCTAATCTATCTCTGAAGGTCAAAGGGAAATGTTGAAGTATTTTAAAAGTGAGACATGGTGGAAGGGACAGGGAGGGCTAGAGGGAAGGGAGCGGTGGGTAGAATCAAAGCACATTGCATGCATCTAGAAAAATTCTGAGAGGGAAAAAGAAGTTACCCCTACTTCTAGCAAAGAGCAAACTAAAGGGTAACTTAAGTGATTTCTCTGACCAGGGAGGGATCCATGAAGCCCACTAAGGACTTGGTTGTTCGGCTGAAGCTGGCTCTTCTCCATAGACGGCACACCCTGTCTATGGTGTTTCTTCACTGTGGGTCAACACACCTTCTTTCTCGTATGGCTTTCATCTTCTACTTCAGAATCAAATCTGAGAACCCTCTAAGCGAACAGACACACAACTCATCTCTGATCTTTATACCCAAAACTCCACAGGTATAAAAGTACCCACAAATCTTTTGTAATTGCTCGTCCATCAGTAGCGCCTCTAAACAGCAGCCAGACAGCAACACAGCAGGCCCCCAGCCCACCAGGTCCACTCTTCCCTGTGTTTTCAGCTTCCTTTACTACACACTACAGCAGATATTTCAAATCTTAGCTTCTGTTGATGAGATGTTACCGAGGGCTACTCAAAGGACTCTTGACAGATCAAGAATTTCTTTATCAAGAAAATTCACTCCCAGAGAGAATGGTTTCCATCTGCCCAACACTAGACTTCAGTAATTAACTTGGTTCTTTCCAGTCACCTCTTGGACTTGCTCCATTACTTATCATTTCTCCCCACAAATATCAAACATCTGCTCTGTAAATCTTCCCATCAGTACAGACCACGAGCCTTGCATGTGTTTCAGAGAGGAGAGGCTAGAGTGCCAAGTTTGATCCCAAGTGTCTTACTTGTGTGGCCTTGATTAGTTATCACTAGAAAAATTGGTTCTGTATGTTTCCCTTCTTTGCACGATAGGGCAATAGTATGCATATATTAAATAGGAATCACAGGAGGCCAGAGTTTTAGGCTCCTGTACTAAAATGGAGACACACTACCATTCCTTATCTCCAAACAGAAAGTAACTCTACTGAGCTCACCGCCCAAAAATACAGAATCAAAAGAACACAGACCAAAGGCTCAGTAGCAGAATACATGCCTAGCATGCAAAAGACCCTGGGTTCAATTACCATTGCCCATGAGGGAGGGAGGGAGGGAGGGAGGGAGGGAGGGAGGGAGGGAGGGAGGGAAGGGGAGGCGGCCAACTTAGAGTGTTATTGGCTCCCTGTCCTCACCTTCCAAGGAAATTTAACCTTGAAATGCCCCAATTTGCTTTTGCTCTCTTTCTCCTTCAGTCTTTAGATTTTCTCTGTCTATAAAACAGACTTCATCTATTTTAGCCATCCTGTGTTCATTCTATTTCTATAAAGTAAACTAGAATTGAAAATAAAATTAGAACATTAAAATATAACACTGTGAAGTTATTCACTCACACAAGTAAGCCCCAAGCATAGTGCTTGTGGTTTAATTTTTTTTTCAATTCATAATATAATAGCTAGTTGTGTTGTTTAGGAGTATGTATCTGCATAATTTTCTTTTTACTTAAACTACAAGTTATAGAACTGACTACAATAAACATACAGATATATTTAAATAAGTAGATTGGACAGGGTGGTGGTACATTTTGTCAGTCACAAAATACGTCACTGTCAATAATGGAGAAGTAACGCTCATTCAGCTAGCTCTTCTACAAAAAATTAATAATAAATCTTTGCAAAAATTATTATGATCTGAGGGTTTCTGAGAGGAACAAAGAATGTAGGCAGGAAAACAAAATCCCACCAGGAAACAGCCACTAGCACTCTGGGAGCTTGGTCTTTGTACAGGTCCTCTGTGGGGCTGCTCTCCATCTCGCGAGCACTGGGCACGAGCACTGGACACTGAACTAGGCAAGTTCTGGTGCTTAGCTCTCATACCTGAGGACTCGGGTTCAATTCCCATCATGAAAATTAAAACAAACAAGCAAACAAACAAAAACAAAATTATGTTTTGTTCAATCTTAAACCTTAAGAAATATCAAATTAATCAAACAAAGAAAAACATTGGGTTATGAAGGGCTTTAGCTTTTTCTAGCATCACAGAAGAGCTCAAAACACAGATAGCGTATGAGTCTCAGAAGTGCGAGATCTCTAAGTGTCTGGAATGGGGAGATAGGACACAACCAAGAGTTGGCTAAGTAATATGCCATCTGGAAGCAAAGGCTGCCTGCCGGTGCCCACAACAGTAGGCAGAGCTCTTTGGATGCTCAGTGACCTCCCTTTGCTTATGCCTAATGTGAAGAAATAGCATCACGACTTCATAATATGCTGTGATGGCTGTGCTCAGCTGTTAACTCAACTAGATCTGGAATTAAGTAATACCCAAGCAGCTGGGTACACCTGTGAGGGAAATTTTTTTTCTTAATTAAATCCGTTGAAGTAGGAAGACCCAGTTTTTGTTGTTGTTGTTGCTGGAGTGTTTTGTTTTTTGTTGTTTGGTTGGGTTGAATTTTTGTTGTAGGTTTTTTGTTTGTTTATTTGTTTGTTTTTTACTGTTTCAAAAAGCTTTATTTTTACTTGATCCAATACTTGGGAGAGACTCCATGGCAGTTACAAAGTTGCCTAGAGGCTTCAGAGGTTAATTCAGGTGGAGGTCCTGAGGCAGGCTGGTGCATAGCAGAGGAGGGAACCCATTGGAAGACACAGGTGCAGCCTGGTCATGCTTGAGAGTACACCACTGAAAGAGATACTTGCATATATCTCTGTGTGTGTGTATGTATACATGCATACACACATATAGTCAGGGTTCTCTAGAGCAACAGAACTTATAAAATTATATACTACATATACCATAAGTATTATTTATTATATGATATAGAAAGAATACATATATTAAAAAGTTCTATATAAGAATCAAATCTGAGAAATCTTTAAATGAAAAGGTACACAATTAATCTCTGATATTTATACTCCAAACTCCACTACTATAAAGTACTTTCCAATATTTTATAATTGTTCTTCCATCATTGGTGCCTCTAGGCAGCAGCAGCAGGACAGCAATGCAACAGGCCCTTGAGCCCACTGTATGTATGTATGTATATAGAATAGAATATATTTTAAATTCTGTTCATTTAGAGAACCCTGACACACAGACACCTTCTCTAGAGAATTCTGACTAATACATGGACTGAAGGTCAAATGAGCTAGTGCTATAGAACGTAGCATATACTAAATAAATGCTATCTTGGCATGGCGTATCTCAGAAGCATTTTTAAGTCCATCACACAGTCCTGAAGCCTCTCGGTCTCTTCTTATCCTCTCCATGGATGCCTTGATGCTGTCATGTATTAAGTTTTCATCTCATCAATAAAAAAAGGCCCAATTTTAATATATGTCCAGTGGCAAATGTGTACTCCCTTAAATGTGAAGAATCTGAATATTAGTGATGTCCCCACACTTCAGTGTAACCAGCAAAAAAGCCCCTTAACTGCCTGTGATGCCCAAAGACTAGATACTTCTAACGAAATCAAAGCTTCTGAACTCTATTTATTTCATTAGCAGATCTAATAAAAAAAACTGTAAAGGATTCAGATATCGAGACAATGTACTAAGTTAAAAGGTAAACAAGCGTCTGGCTCCCTCAGTCCCACTGTTGTGCAATGGTATCATCTTTTCGGGTGGGGGTGCCGAGCTCTGCAGAATAGTATCGTCAGGCTCTTTAACACACAGTGAGAAGGTGGGCCATGCCTCCTAGAATAGCACCCAGACTGGAGCCATGAATGAAGAGGCTCCAAGTGTGTGCATTCACAGAGGGAACAGGAAACTGTAGGTGTGAACTCACTTATCTCTAATTCAAAGCAGAGAACAGAGGGACAAATGATTGTGGCCACTTACAAAGTGAGAATGGAGACTATGTGTTTGCATCAACACAAAGTCCTACAACATACTACAATGCCTTACTGTTTCTAAATCTCCCGACCCTTGTCGTAGTCTATTGTTCATGACCTTTTATCTCAAAAACAAATATGTACCTATTTGTTTAAAGGTCTCTGTTTTCCTCTTTCTATCTCTTCCTTGTAATGAAGAGAGGCAAAGCAAGTCCTGGTTTTGCTGCTCTCATGGCTAAGGCAAAAATAACGCAGGTAAACATCTCAGCTCAAACCCAAAGATCTGAGTTTCCTGGGTCCCCTTCATAGCTGCCTTACAATGTTCCTGGGGCATCAAAGTCTATCTTAAAATGCCATAAGACATTATACAAAAAGATGCTGGAATGAGCTACAATGATCCTTCCTGTGCAAAGCATGGTGAACACCTTCCTAAAGTGTTATGGATGCCCATCCCCCTTGCTAGTAATGGATAAACATCTAGAAAGCAATGTAAAAGACAGTTATATGTGTGATAAGGTAGCCATTTTATAATGAAACAGCACTGGATACAAATGACAGCATAAAGGGCAGTTATGCAAAACAGGAAGAAAGGGCATAGAGTAAGCAAAATAATTTGGTTTGCGGGTGGAGGAATTACTTGTTATTTCTTTGTCTAGCATTAGGAATCACTTCCTATAGAGAATTCTCTGCTTTATGATTCCACAGTACAGTCTGAATAAGCCCATCACTCACACTCCTGATCTTCCATGAGGCTGGGGATGGGATGTGTGGCCTGAGCTTGGCCAATCACGTGTACCTGTTTTAGACAGCAGGGCTAAGGAGGCACATGTTGAACGTTAAACAACACCCAGTGCCCTTCAGCACCAGCAGGACAGAGGAGCAATCCGTAGTGTCCAGCTTATCAGCAAGAGCCAGTCGCTGCCAAGCGGCTCTGCAGAGAATATTTGCCCATGACGCTGCCTAGGAAGCCAGATCACACTGATCCATGACAGCCCAGTCAAGAAACGAAATTACCCTTTCTGCCTAAATCAATACATACCTGGCTCTGTGAGGCCCAGTGAAGGCTGTGCTAACTGAATGCTGCCACCTCGAAGAAGAAAGTGCATCTAATATGGAACTAAATTTTTAACTGGTAAAAATACCACTTCTCTGAATTTTCTCAAGATAGGATTTTGGCCTGTTTTCAAAAGGTTTGGCTCAAACATAGAAATCATACTTTCAAAGTATCAATAAGATATTTGAAATTACATAATTTTTTTCTTCCCAAATGTCCAAATACATTAGAATGAAAGATCTATTAAAAGATGATGAACAAGATTTAAAAAAAAAAAAAAAACCCAGACCCTCAAATTTCATTTCACCCTGTGTTCCTGGCAAAGGACAGGAATAGATTACCCCAGGCAAGATTCCCCATGCTGGCTACTCATTAGCTTACTCAAAGTGGTTTAAATGGCTCAGCCTATTTGCCAAATTGACTCCTGCCCAAATTTCTTTGGCACACAAATTACCCAACAGTTAACCCTCCTATTAGTAGTCTCAGCAGGAGCCAGCACATGCATGAGCACAGAGCTCTTTCTGGTTCTTGTAGGCCCAGCCACAGCAGCACATGCGCCAAATGTCTCAGAATTACCAAAAAGATGTTAGTCTCAGATAACAAATACTTGAATCACAAAACCCGAGGTCTTTGCCTTCACAGATTTTTCACAGCAAAGCAAGGAAGGAGATGTAATGAGAATAAAGGACTTCTCAAACTACAATTTGCTGCATACAAAGGGGACGAAGGCACTTGGTTAAAATATTTACTCTCCACACCAAAGGTGACAGATAATTTTCTTGTTTAAAAAGAAAAGAGAAGATAACTTTGGTGTTTCTGGTTTTATTAGCTAATATTTTCTTTATCACCTACAGGGAATAATGCAAATCTTAAGTCTTTTTCACACACAGAAATCTACTGGAAGAAATTACTTTTTTAAGCACAAAAAAGCAGCAATCGCCACCCAAATGCTCTTCACTGAGACTTCTCAGCCAATGAATCTGACCATAAAAGAACCCCTGTATCCTGTTCTACAGGGGAGGCAGGCCCACTGGCTTGTTTTATATGAGCCTCTCAGGGCCCATAGGACAGAAACAATTTCCTTTCAGTGCCAGCCAGGTTGGAAATGACCCAGTCATTCAGAAACAAACAGGATGTGCGTTGATTAAAGAAGAAGAAGAAGAAGAAGAAGAAGAAAAAAGTCAGCTAGATAATAAAACCTTTGATCCAACTACAAACGGGCCCTTTATTTTCTCTTAAAAGTGAAATGCTAAAATTCAGACTATAAGTAAAATTCTGAGAATCGCACACATCACATAATATTTTCTTAAGTTTTGATAATGCAGCATGAAATCCAGCAGAAATCATTTGTGATGATCCAGCTCATTGGACACGTTAAGAACATAATTGAAATGTATCCTCTCCAAGAAATATAGATGAGTTTCGGTGACATCAGCTGCAGTACCCTGGCTTTGCTTGTGTGGTTTGTGGGGAGGTTTGAAGTCCTCCAGAGACCTTGGTGGTTATCTGAAGGATTGGTCGGAGGCTTGTGGAGTCCAGGGAAAGGGTGTTTGCTTCCCATCACGGACTGAGTACCCTGCTCCGTCTGCTTTAAACCTTCTTCCCAGGTGTTTTGGTTTTCTGCCGCCATGTACATATATGATAAAAGAGATCTGTTTTTATCCCACTTCTATAGCAGAACACTGCCACTCATATGGTAATGAAAGATAAGACCAGAGCAAAAACACACAGCTTAAACGATGGTATCATAAATATTTATAGTAAAGCCTGTTTCCACACTATTGTCTACCATGTGCTAAATGTGGGATGCAGAAAATTCTTTGAAACACTGCTTTGTGCTTTAATGATGGCAGGGAGAGAGTATACATTTTAATCCCAATTATAATAGAGAGCAACCGACTCTCTGGTCTACTACTAAGAAAGGGAACAATGGTTTTGGCAGCTTATGAAGACAAAGTAGAGACTTGTATTTATTTATGGCTGAACGCTGTGTGTGTGTTACATAAAATTAGGCTTCTTTGAAATATGTACTCAAGTGTAAACAGGAGGAGCATGCTACTGGGGAGGGAGAAGCACCTGGTTTAAATGAAGAGATGTGCCGTCTTTAATTCTGATTCTGTTTTAGATTTCAGAGTCTCACGTATTATTCAGGACCATCTCATCTTTCCATCTTCCTGCCTCAGCTTCCCAAGTACTAGGATGGCAGGCATAACCCACCATGTGTGCTTACAAAGAAGTATTTTAAATAGAGAAAATACGTTGGAGATGCTGCATGAAGGCGCTGTCTGGTGAAGTACTTTTTACTGCACTAGATAAATGAAGCCCACTCCCACCAAACCTGTATTTTAAAGAAAGTAGTAACCATTCCATGAAAAGATTCCTTTGTCATACTTTTATGATTTCATTATTTCTAGATACATGACATACTTATAAGGATTTACTCTGATCATTCCTAAAAGTGTGATATTCAATAATCACCTACCATGTGAGCCAGTTCTGCTGTTCCTCGCTATTATGGGAAAAACAGATGACGTCTCAGTACCTTTTTTTGTCTGCTCTCAGCAGCCGCCAGCTGTGCGGACATCCTTTCTTGCATTTTTCTGCAGTGGGCCATGACAGCTTCAAGGATGGAGAGTGGATTGGTGCAGACTGGCTTCTCTTTGTCACCAGGACCTGCTTCATAGTCTCTCTGAAGTGCCAGGAAGGGGTCATTTAGATGAAACCTCCCATACCGTTCCTGGACGAACACCTCCTTCCTGCGCGCCTACAACAAAATTGGAGAAAGGAATTGAAGAAATAAATGAAAATAACAGGAAGATATTTCTCCCAGGTTCTGAGATGTCCTTTCCAAGCGATACTCAAAGCTGCTATAAAGGACAGTGTTGTCAGGAGGTAAGTCAAAGCCCAGTAGGGGCCCCAGTCCCAACAAGCCTGGCTTCTTCTTGCTGTAATTTAGATTTTGAGTGTCCCCAAAGACCCACATGTGGAAAGCTTGGGCCCTAGGCCCTGGTTGCGAATGGGAGGTGATAGACTCTTCAGAAGGTGGAAGGAAATCATACTACTGGGAATGTACACTTGAGTGGTTATTTGGATAAGGCAAGAGTCTTCATCCCCCATTCACTTCACTGGCTGACCTCCAAGGCAAAGAAGTCTCCAGTATAACAGACTCCTGCCTTGACTTACCACACCACCATACTGGTGACTTATGCAGCTGAAACTGATCCACAGTGTTGCCTCTCTTGATTTTAAGGTGACTCGGTATTTTGTGAAGGCTAGCACATTTCCCAGGATAATAATGTTTTCAGTAGTAGGGAGATTGACCTGCGGTGTCAGTGCTTGTTATACAAGCAAGGAGGACCTGCGTTCAAGCCTTATGAGCTGGTGTGCTGAACACATCATAACCTTACCACTGTGAGGCAGAGACCGCTGGATCCCTGGGATTTATTTTCACACTCACAGAGCAAGCTCCAAATTTAGGCAGAAGTTTATGAGTTAAGGGAATAAGAGAGGGAACAATAGAACAAAGTATCCAAAGTCACCGCCAGTCTATGCATGTGCACACATATACATGTACACACACACATATACATGTATACACACACATATACATGTACACACATGCTCACATAATAGTGAAAGGGTGAATGAGGAGAGAGGGGGAGAGAGGGAGAGGGGGAAAAATACACAGTGAGATAATGAGTTTGATTTTTTTTACACTAAAATGATATAAATAAAGCTTTTAGAATAAAATTGATACAAATAAAATGTTCCCATAATACTTTCTTCCTTCAAGGACCTGAATTATAAGTGTAGTCTTTTCCAGTTTTACATAAAATCCAGGAAGCTCGAGAGATGACTCCAGAAGTCCCTTCCAGAAGACTCAACTTTTATTTCCAGTACCCACAGGACATCTCACAACCACCTTGAACTTAAGTTTCTGGGGATCCAGTGCCCTCCCTCTTCAGGCTTCCTAAACACCAGGCAAGCATATATGCAGACAGAACACCCATACATTTTAGCTAGATAAATGATAGATAAATAGATAGATAGATAGATAGATAGATAGATAGATAGATAGATAGATAGCGAGAGAGAGAGAGAGAGAAGGTAGATTAATGATAGATAAAACAAATACATAAGTAAAATGCTTAGAATTGTTTTTAAATAAAGCTAAATTCATGGTCATTGCCAACTATCTACATGTACCAAATTATATTGTATCTGATAAATTTCTATAATTAAAACAATTTTTAGGCAAAGTAAAATTAGAAACATTGATAATAAAAATTTAGCAAAAAAAATTCTCTATCTTGACAGAATGTACATTTCAAATGGTAATCAAGCCTAATTAAAGGCATAAATTAGTTTGCTGCATTTTTCCTAGTCTGAAAGGCATTAGGAATGTTGGAGGAAAAAAAGAAAAAAATTGTAAAATTCTTTATATAAGAAAATATATTCATACTTTGTAAAAAAATCTGTCCAATTATAAAGGCCTAAAGAAAAATTAAGAAAATAAAACCATATACTTATTGTTGAAGGGCATTAACATATAGTTCACAGAGTCCCAGAAAAGAATGCAACATTGTTTTATTGCAAATGTCAGCCCATCAGTGACAAAGTTAATTTCACACTTAGGTAATGAACACCAAATGCAAATTTTCTATAAATAGTCTATGAAGTTTTTTTTTGTTGTTTTTTTGGTTTTTTTTTTTTTTTACAGGAAATGGAGAGTAGCAGTAGGAATATACTGTGGACCACCTCCTTTCTCTGATCCAGGTCATTCTGAAATAGCTACTAAACACATCTACTCACACTGATAAAAATACCAAGTTACAATAAATCAAGACCAATTTCCTCGAATGTCAAATGTTTTCTTAAGAACATAGTTCCATGCTTTAGCATAGCTGCACAGAACTAAGATTTTCCATTTTTAGGTGACTTTCAGCAAGCCAAAACCGTAAAGACATAAGTGTTGTGACATGTTATTTTTTTCCCCTATTACCAAATTAGATTAGAAAGTGAAAAAAAAAAAAAAGCATAAAAAGTTCAGTTTCCTCAGACAGCCTTTCTGTGGCTTTCAGAAAATAATTTTACATTTAAAAAAGTAGCGAGATTTTGGAGTTAAAAGCATTTCATGCTCCTAGGTTCTTCAAAGAGAATGTTCTCGTCAATCACAGAGCTTAGGCATCCCTTCAGAGATGCAAGTTCAAAGCCAAAGTCATCTTGTACTTCACTTCCCCCATTGCTATGCATGTGATGCAAACACCCCTGAAACACCCCTAGTTGTTTTTACATCATTCAGCCAGCCAAAGCCACCATGTGAGAAGGAGGTACTCTGACAGTCGCTTTCCTTTTATCCAAGCACTCTCCTCACCTTTTTGCCCACTCTGAGTTGGGAACACTGGACATGGTTATCCATGGGTGTCTGTGGGAGATGACGGGGCTACGGGTACCCTATTTCCTTACCCTCTGAAGAATGTCTAGCATTCTTCACATAGTACTTGGTGATTTTAAAGGATGACTTCCTTCCTCACTGTTGGGGCCCTTCCCCTCAGACTGCTCAATGAATGCCATAATTTAAGGCACATTACCTAATATCCAAGGCTCATTACAAAATGGAACATTTATTAAAAGACTGCAAAATTTCAAGGTGACCATAATTTATTCAGCTAAGTATGGGGCTCCCTAAGTGTGGAGTCTGCGAGCTAGGGAGGCATCTCTTCCTGTACTCTTTATCATGCAGCATTTGAGAAGCAGCCTCTGTTGACTTCGGCCCATGCTCTCTCCACACTGACAGAACAAAGGGAACAGTGTTCCTTTCCACGCTGTCATGCCCATTGTCCAACCTGGTCTCTGAGAAATACTCACACATTTTTATCCAAATAAAAAGTCATAGCTTCTGTCAGATGACCCTCATTAACAAACTCTACACTTCCACAAAAATGGCTGCTGGTTCCATTCTATGTCAACCTGGTCTACAGCATCTGCAGTGAGTCAGTAAGTTAGAGTATTTTATGTGTTATTGGAGATTGAACCCAGAGCCTTGCACATACTGGGCAAGAGCTCTACTACCATGAACTAGATCCCTATCTCTAATATATAGGAAAAGTTCTCACTAAATTGTTCAGGCTGGCTTTGAACTTGGAACCCTCAGTCTCCCAAGTACCAGGAATTGCAGCCCTGCTCTATCAGGCCCAGACTAATTGTTTTCTTGAAGTTCTGTTCTCTCTCTCTCTCTCTCTCTCTCTCTCTCTCTCTCTCTCTCTCTCTCTCTCTCTCTCTCTGCCCTCCCTCCCTCCCTCCCTCCCTTCCCCTTTTTCCCTCCCTCTCTCCCTTTTCCTCCCTCTCTCTCTCCCCTCCTCCTTCCTCCCTCCCTCCTCCGCTCCCTCCCCCTACCTCTCATGATGAATTTCAGTTTCCTTCAGTAGTCTCTGTGTATTGCAATGAGAAGTTCCCTTGACAAGGGGTGAGAACAGCATCTTATACCAAGGGAGAAGCAACTGAATGAAGCAAGACCACCAGCACAACATTCTGAAGATAAAAGATTCCTTGTTAGCAATCTTACTTTGGGTGGTCGGTCGGCATTCAGTTCCATGGTACAGTGCCTGTCTAACATGTGGGAGACCCTAGGTTCAAGTTTCATGACCAAAACCAAACAAAAAGAATACCTTTCTTTCTACTCTCTAACAACCACACTGTTTGGTATTCTTAAAGTGAAGAACATTTAGAAATCAAAACTAGGTTGTAAATATATCTTCTGAAAGCATGCACTTACCCTTCACTTTAGTAATTATGTCTATTATGAATTCCCTGCTTAAGTTACACACAGTTATAACAGTTCTATTGGCTTATTTTGTGAGAGCCATGTGTGTTGCATTTAAGGACAGTAAAAGACAGTTGGAGAAACCTCCCCTCCCTCTCTCTCTACTTGTTTGTTTGCTTGTTTGTTCCTTCCTTCCTTCCTTCCTTCCTTCCTTCCTTCCTTCCTTCCTTCCTTCCTTCCTTCCTTCCTTCCTTCCCTCCCTCCCTCCCTCCCTCCCTCCCTCCCTCCCTCCCTCCCTCCCTCTCCACCACATTGATCTCAGGGGAAGAGAACCTATGACCTCAGGCTTACTTGGCAAGCATCTTTATCCACTCAGGCATCTAGCTAGCCACCAAATTACATCTTAACAATCCATTTTTCATTACTGGATATCAACTCACCCCCAAAGACTTATTTTATGTTGTCAACATTTGTCATAATAGTATCTCAAGTAACTTCTGAACATATAATCTATCCTTAAATCTGAAGTGACCTTTTGAGTGTTGAGTTAAAATTAATTTTTGAATCACATGAAATATATTTATTCAGAATACATTTTCAGTTTTGCCCAATAGCTTTTATAGTTTGAGAATATTTAACACAATTTTTGTTATGTTTTTGTTGTACTTAGTTTTGTTTTTAAGCTGCTGGCATTATGTACCATAATAAGATATAGAATCTACTAAGATATCTCTGAAATAAATGATGAAAATAAAGAAAATGTGATATATACATACAAAAGATGTTCTGCCAAAAAAAATGAAAATTTGGCATTTGTGGCAACATGGCTGGAACTGGAAGACATTACATTAAGTGAAATGAGCTAAGTATTGGGAAAATGCTCCATATTTTCACTCATATATTAAAATAGAAATGGAATAGGATAGTGGTCACTGATCATTAGGAAACATGAAGTGGGATATAGAGAAAGACTGGATAACAATGAGTAACAAAATAGCAAGAGGGTTATTTAGTCATCTGATGGCTGCAGACCATTTGTAAGAATTATACATTCTCAAATATCTAGTAGACAGAAGTTTAAAGTTTCTCATGCTACAAAGAGATAATAAATATTTAAGAATTGAAAACAAACAACTATCCATATTTAAATATTACATCTTATGAATAGACATCAAATCAACAAAAAGCCTTCAATAAAGATGCATAATAATTTGCCCCAAGTAAAAGTATAAAGACTTAGCAGCTGTAATGACCTAACTGTAGCATCTTAGAATTATTTAAAAAAAAAAATCTTCCTTCTGATAAGGATGCCTCATTATATACAAGCACAAACATAAACATTGAAATGCCAATTATTTTTGTTTTATAAATATGGATAGGCTCTAACCCTTACAAGGAAGTTCCAGATATATACCTTAGGTTTTCTTTAAGGAGAGAAACAACATGCACTGATAAATATCTATGTATCTATGTTCCTGACATCTACTGATTTTAAAATGAGAGAAATCAAAAAGGGCAGGCTACTTGTTTACTAAGATACCCTGTAGTTAGACAACAAACCTGATTATATTTTTCATGTTCCTAAAACTATAGATATACCAAGTTTCTATGAATCAACATCACAGAACATGTGTTCTCTAAACCAACCCCTGTACTCATGCTGGTTATTTTCAGTTTCCAGGTAATAACTTTATCCTATGAACATACGAAAATGTCTTTGTCTGTTATACATACTCCAAGTTTCATATATCCCTCTTATTGTTAGAAGCAGTATTTATGGAGAAAGGTCATTCTTTGATTTAAAAGGCACTTTGAGTGCAGGCTGATTAAGAATGCAGTTGTTCATCTTTATCCAAGAGTTGAAAGTCACAGATTAAATAAGAGCATGACCTGAAGAAACTATTCTGCAACAGCTGTTATACTTGATCTTAACCAAAAGGTAGAGAAGGGATATGGTGCCAACTCTTACCGTACACCCCCACTGACATAGAGCAGATTACCCAACTCTACAACTGATTTTTAAAACATCTTTATACATTTCTTACTAGAATACTAGAATATCATGTCAGATTTTTGGTGCTATGACAAAATAATAGGACATAAACAAGTTAATGGAGGAAACATTTATTTGGGCTCATAGATTCACCCAGGTTACTCGCTCTGCTCATTCTGCACCTGTGGTGGGCCATGTACCAGAGGCTGTTCATCTTTGGCAGAGAGAAGAGAAGGAAGGAAGGATTGCTCAGGAAAGGATAAATCCCTTAAAGACTTGCTCTGGTAACCTACTTTCTCCTGGGAAGCTTCAGAACCTTCTATATAGTACAACACTTTGATTGATACACAAATTTCTAAACCATAACAAATATGTGTAATATATGTTGTGATGAAACTTGGTGTATATTTCACATGCTATTAGCCAATGTGAAATGGCAAACTTCTGGTAAACTACTATTGATAGAAGGTATGCAAGTCTATGAAGAAGAATAAGGAGGGGGGGAGGAGGAGGAGGAGGAGGAGAAGAAGGTGGTGGTGCGGTTCATTTTGCAACATCACACACATAATTCAACTGGTTTGGCCAGCACATCAGTCTGTAATCTCTGGCTTCTACAGAGAATCTACTCACTGGATGCTTCCTCTGTAACTTATTCCAGCATTTTTCCTTTGAGCTCTTCTCAAATGGATTCTGTTTATTGAACTGTCACACTTAACCCAGCCCAAGGAAAACAACACATTTATAATGCATGCTTGTCAGATGGCTAAAAGTAGCACTTACCAGACTTAAGCAAACAGAATATGTAGCCAAGAGCCTCCTGAAGAAAGAACTCAGGAATCAGGGTCAAAGTCAAAAATCCTCAACATAGAAGTAATTCTAGATGTGGCAAGTGAGGACATATTTACCACTTGGCTAAAACAGAGCCAGGTGTCCCAGGAAGGATGCAACTATTTGATCTCATTTTGATCTGATGACAGATGAGAACAGTTTTAGGAGTGCCACACGGGATTGAAGTACCTGTCCCTTGGTTCCCAGCTTGGTGCTACTGGGAAGTAATGAACCCTTGAAGAGGAAGGGCTTTGTGGGGAGTTCACAGTCTATTGGGATGACTGGTTTTTGTATTCCCTAACTGCACCCAACATAACAGGTACTCTCTGGGTATAGCCTTTCCACAATAGAATCTTTTCAGTCACTCTGTGATTCACACCTTCAACAACTACATAGTCATGATCATCCTCATTCTGTAAGCTGTTTGGGACAGCTTCTTCTTTACCCAAAGGTATCTCCTCCTGATAGCACCTGCTTACTGCTTCCACTTTTCATTAACTTGAAACAACCAGAGCTTTTGGATTCAAGCAAGCATCTGTAGCTGAATATATGCCCAAGCCACTTAAAACCTTTTTACCCATTTTTCAATAAACATGCTTATTCATTTTAACATTCTTAATACACAGCTTATCTTCTAAGATATTGAACTGTGTAACACAGTATTTTGATCATCCTTCTTGTGTGAGACATAGCCTAAACTACTCTTAAACCCACTGGATAGCTGAGGATGACCTGGAAATTCTCCTGCCTCCAATTCCCGAGTTCTGGGAATACAGGTGCATACAGTGGGGTTTACAATGTTAGAGATCAAACCCAGGGCTCCTGCATGGTAAGCACCTTACCAACTGAGCTACATCCCCAGCCCATATTTCATTAGTCCTGATAATGGCAGAGCAATAGCTGGGTACAGTCACATGTTCTCAGACTTCTAGTATTCAAGAAGCTGGGCAAAAGGATTGATTGAGCCAAGGAGTATGACCTAAGCCTTGTAACACAAAAAGATCGCATTTCTTAGAAGGGAAAAAAATAGTTAATAGGATATGTTAGCAACAAAGAGTACTAAGCATACTCAACAATACTGAATACATGTTTATATATATATGGAGAGCATTGATGAAAAGAAATGACTTGAAGGGGATTTGCATCCGGTCAAGAAAGCCTTTTCCTCAGGAGAAGCAGCTAATGTACAGGTAATTTCTTGCTTTATGCCTCAGAAGTACTTGAGCGTGAAATGCATTTCAAGAAAATGAGTCATTATAAAGATAGGGAGTAATTAGTTACACGAATAGACTCTTAAAGGAGCTCTTAAGTAGAGTACATTAGTTGATTTTCTATCACTGTGATAAAACACCATGACCAAGACAACTCAGGGGAGGAAAAGTTTATTTTGAGCTCACAGTTGCAGAGGGTAAGAGTCCATCACTATCGTGGTGAAGAAGCATGACAGCAAGTCACCATGGGCATGGTAGCAGAATCAGAAGCTGAGAGTTCATAGGAAAAGAACAAGCAGGAAGCTGAGGTAGCAGACTTGGAAAACTCAAAGCCCCACCCTAGAGACCTACTTTCTCCAGGAAGGCCACACCTCCTGACCCTTGACAAACAGGGCAACCAACTGGGGACCAAACATTCAAATTCCCGAGAATATGAGCGATGTCTCATTCATACCATGCTCATCAGAACATGATGTTTTTATGAACTCTTACAGAGAAATCCACAGGCAAGAAGCAAAACCCCAACCATTGCTATGATTGTTGATCAACACTGTTAATGTACTATAGAAGTCCTTTGCTCGTCATTGCTCAAAACAATCAGGTAAACTAATTTGAAGGAAAATAAGGAATACTTAAAAAACTTTTTTTTTTTAAATTGTATGCTGCTGCCAGGGTTTGGATCTAGATTGTTCCTCAGAGCTAGGTATATTAATGGCTTGGTTCCCAGCTTGGTGCTACTGGGAAGTAATGAACCCTTGAAGAGGAAGGGTTTTGTGGGGGGTTTAATTAATATATTGTACCTTGGCATGCATTGAAGACAACTGTGGGACCCAGGTCTCTCTATCTTCTTTCTCCTTCTCAGTCAAGAATTGAACACACTCTAACCATGAGGCATTGCTCTGTGCTACCCAATGTGTGTTCTACAGGTCTAAAAGCGATGGGTCCACTCGCCCACTTGTCACCTGGTACCTCCAAAACCATGAGCTAAAATAAACTGATTGCCTTAGAAATATTAGGTGTTTTAGTACAGCACTGAAAAGCTAACATAGCTGTAATCCTAGGAAAGAAACTAAAAGTTACTCTGTGCGTTGTATTTATATTGTTATGAAAATAACATTGATCCATGTAAAAGCTTGGCATGTATTAATTAATCTTTCTACAAAGCCCTTCCTCTTAAAGTGTTCATAACTTTACATCCGTAAACTTGAATCACTTCATCATACTAAAAGTTGCAATTCCATACATACATACATACATACATACATGCATACATACATAAAACAATCATTAAAAAATACAAAGAAAAAGATAAATCTTGCTGAAAGCTTGATATTTACTGTCTCTTAACTTATTGCCCCCTGACAAATGACCTAGGTAATAGCCATTGTTTTAATTCAGATTTTACAGAAAGCAACAAAGGCTTAGAACAATTCATTAACTAGCCCTAGGCCACTCAATGAGAGCTGACTTTCAACCTAGGCAGTTTTATTCAAAGCCTATGCTTCTTCACACTGAGAGATAATTCTGACAAGAATATTTTGGAAGATAAGAGAAAAGATATCAGAGATAAATGTTATATACAACTCTATTCAAACCACTACCAAAACAAAACAAAACAAAACAAAAATAACCCCACAAAAACAAGTAAACAAACCTAGGTTTAAAAGGCAGAAACGAGCCTGTGGAAGAAGCTAGAGCTTTGTATGTACCACACATTCAGCCATCAGTCTGACCACATGCTGACAGATTTAATAAGACTTAGCCAGTTTCCTTCAAGACATTTACAGAATATATCATGCATGAGTAAAATAAAACTTGACAATTGTTTGTACATGTCTTTTTCCCCTCCAAAGTCCTGAAAACCTCAAAATTAAAACTAGCAGACACCAGCATTAATATGCATTTTCTTGAAAACCTATCCACAGCTCTGGACAACCCAACATGGCTGCCACTGCCTCGGGTAGTAATGGTACTAATGCTTTCAAGCCAGGGGTGATGGTGGAAATGACGACTCCATCTGACAAGAGACTTTGAGAGACAAAGAAATAAGAGTCGGTTTGAGGACAAAGAAGCAGGAATGAGTAATGGTTTTAATCAATAGTACATTCAACGTGTGAACAACTAAATAGACATTGCTACCCCATGCACAAACAACATACCCTTGACTCAATGCAGGGCTGCAGTAGTAAAAAGAAAGAGACGTCTGAACTGGAAACCACCTCTCCTCCTGGGCTCATTTTTTGTTGAAGTATATAAAGAATGACCAATAGACTGAAGCAAAAGTGGAAGGAACAAGGAATGCCATGAAGAGATGATTGACAGAGGCATAATTATGCTCTTTCAATATCTGATTTCATATTTAAAGAGACATTTCATGAACCATCATGAGATACCCCACAAATATGCATAATCTTCCATTTTCTTAAATTTAAAATGTAAAGATATTTTATCATTTATATTCGATACCTAACAAAATGAATTATGGTTAATATGATAAAGAAGTTAAGAGCCAAAGCTATTTCCAAAGATATATAGAGTTGCACAAAATTGGCATCAAATCCCTGTCTCTGGCTGTGCATCAAACATGCATAAGAAACGCAACATGGAGATTTATAACTTAGAGAGGTTCTTGGCTTCTAAACTGTTTCTTTTTCAAACCCTGAGCTATTCTGATTCAAAACTGAATTGGGGAAACAAGGATTTTTTTTTCTTCCTTTCTAAACAAGCAACTAACATCAAGATTAAATTTGTGTAGCTCTAAATCTATCTTAGGCGCAGGGAGTTCAAGCACAGCAAACTCAAACAAAAAATGATGAGCTCTTGAGAGAAGGGGGAAAATCCCAGTTGTAAGCACAAAAGAAAGAAAAGCAGGAATTATTACTTTGAGAGAGGTGGAGCAGCCCAGGAGATACTTTCCTTACTCTCCCTGGCACAGGCAGAGTAGTGGGTGATGGGAGACAGTGGACCAGCAACGTAAATAGTCACCCTATTTTCTACAAAAGGATAACCACCAACCTCCAATAACCAAAATGCTTTCAGAATTCTCCAGGTAGGAACAGAAATTCAGTTCTAAAGTTATCAGTAAAAGGTCAGATTATGCCGGGCGTGGTGGTGCACACCTTTAATCCCAGCACTCGGGAGGCACAGGCAGGCGGATTTCTGAGTTCGAGGCCAGCCTGGTCTACAAAGTGAGTTTCAGGACAGCCAGGGCTATACAGAGAAAGCCTGTCTCGAAAAACCAAAAAACCAAAAAACAAACCAACCAACCAAACAAACAAAAAGGTCAGATTACCTGCTGGGTTCATTCTCATGATTCCATGACCAGACAATGCCTCTATGCACAAATACACACAGGATATACAGAATGAAAGGAGGGTTGGCATGCATCCCATAGCCTGCCGTGCAATGCTGCCTTATGTTAGGGATGACCCAAGAGGCAGCTACTGCTTCTGAACTCCCTCTATTACACCCCTCTGCTACCTGCTTGTAGACATCACTTTGTGTGAGTGGACTGAAATTGTTATCCTATAAATAGCATAATAGGTATTATGAATCAGAAACAAATGCTGACTTACACTTATTTGGTTTCTGAGGCTGAAGTCTGGAAAGCATGTTTCAGTAAGCCATGGATTTTGTGTAGCCCATTGTAACAGAATTCATGAACTGGATGGTTTTAACGGAAACGATCTTCTCTTCTAAATTCTCTCCGTGCTTTCCTTTTGCCTTTACATCATCTAGTACATATTTCTCAGGACTCATCTCAGACAGACACAGAGGGCCATGCCCATCTGTAAAAGAAATGATCTCTCCTCTCTCTAAACTTGGTCAATGGCATACAAGTACCACACTCTTTTGCTTTCCTACGGAGGATCAATATTACTAAATTAGTAGCTGAGCTCAGGGATTGTCTCAAATTCTGCAGAGACACATCACACCAAGCAGCCATGACACACTGCTCAGAACTGGGATGCAGGAGAGGAAATCTCTGCCATGAGTACCAAATCCTTAGGTTAACTATAGTTCTCCATCCTTCATGTCTTTATGACTTGAAGAACATGAGCAGGATGCTCTCCACATAGCAGTTACTTACAATGATGGTAGAATCAACCATTACCCAAAATTAATGTAAATAAATATTTAATATTAAAGAAAAAAATTAAATATAGCAAGTAATACTAATTATTATTAACAAAGGAAATTCAGTCTAAACTAGATAAACATTTAAAAGGTCACTGCTTAAAATAATATGTTCATGAACAACTTGGGAAAACATTAGTAAAAATAAAATCATCCATAATTCATTCATCAAAATAGGGTGATTGTTAAGCCTCGAATTCCTCAAGTTATTTTTTCCCTAAGGACATAATAGAAGCCTTTATTGAGAACCTCGGGTATTATACTTTATTTTCCTTCATATTGTCTACCATTTAGGTTGTTTTTAGACTGCTTTAACAAAACTGGGTGTGATATAATTATTAATAGATACCCATGGAAATGACACTACTGGAATAAAAAAATGAAAATATTTTCAATTTTGAAATGTACTACCAAGTTACTTACAGAGTTTGCTAGCTCATCAACCCACTACATATGTAAGATTGACTAAGCTTTCATACTTCAGCCTATTCAAGCCATGGTCATTTCACCTAACTTGTCAGTGATGGTGGTAGGGGTGGTGATTATGATGGGAGAAATGCGTTTTGTTTAAGTCAGTATTCTTCTGTAACCCAGAGTATCCTCAAACTTGGGATCCTCCTTCCTTGGTCTTCTGAGTGCTGTAGCCTGTGTATCACCATACCCAGCTCGCCTAGTCTTTGGCTCTCTTCAGAGAAGTATACACTCTTTTCTTTCTAACAGGGCCACCTAATGATTTTTAAGCTCTAAGAACTCTGCTTATTATGCACAGAGATCGTTTATCATGCATGTCATGAATATCTTCTTTAACTCTATAGATACATTGTTCATTTCCTTGGATATGACTTTTGAAGATGTTTTAAACCATGTTTATAGCAGAATTTTAGTCCAGCAAAATGACTGCTATGGCTAGGGGTCATATCTAAAGACCATTGTGTGATCTGGCTGGAAAGACAGACCTTTAATCCTTCTGCCCAGAATATAGACATGCCCTTACTACACACCTTTAATCCCAAACAATGAAAGTAAAGTTAGTTTGTAGAAGGAAGTGGCAATGTTGGAAAGTGATGTCTAATCGAGGGGTGGACAAAGTGACAAATCAGAGAAAGATTTGACAGAATGAGTCACAGATAGGATACACCCAGTTCACATGAAAACAGACAGGAAATACACTGAAGGACAGCAAGACAGAAAAAGGATGGTGGGTGATGTGTGGGGCAGTTTCACCAGGAGAGTTTTACAGAGACAGGTTGCAGAGAGAACAAGCTAAACACAGGTAAAGACAGAATGAGGAGCCAAAAGATTAGAAGAGATTGCTAGTGAGAAGAGGAAAAGCAATTCAGTCAGAAGCTGAGGGGAGCTAGATGGAATCAGTCAGCTTAGAAGTGAGTTTGAGACAGAACAGTTGAGTTGAATCAGCCAGTCAGAATTCAGAAAGAGCTAGGCAGGGTAAGTTTATTCAGCAGTAAGCCTCTAAGATGACAATTACATCTGTCGAATAAAAGTTACATTTACACATGTTAAACATTTTTAAGCTTCATGGTTTGTTGTATCCTAAGAAACATACTTTATTGAACATCTGAACATTTTCTTCTAAAAGTTTTATAGATTTCAGTCTTAAATAGTTTAAATTTTTAAAAATTAAAATGTAACAAAATTGGTTTTTTTCCCTTTCCTTTCCTTCCACCAACCCTTCCTTCAGCCCTCTTGATCTCTCTCAAATCCATGATGCCTATTTCTTTGTTGTTTTATTTATATATGAGGTGCACCCTGGGTGTCACCTCAGCTTCAGGACAAACAAACCAATAATAAGGAAGTCTTGATGTCTGATTTCTCCACATAGAGATCCAGTTTCCAATCATTCGTTGAAAGGGGGTATCCTTTCCTTAATGAATTTCTATGATGTTTTTGTTGAAAATACATGTTTGGTCGATTTCTGGATTCTTTATACATTCTGCTAACACCATATGTATATTTAACTGACTTATAATAAATCTTGCAATCAGAATTGGTAAGTCTTTGCTTAAATTTTTTTCAAAACTACTTTGGTCATTCTAGGACTATTTCTATTCTCTTCATTATATTCTAATTAAATAGATAAATTTATATTTAAAAACTTCCTACAGGCTGGGTGGTGGTGGCACTCAGGAGGCAGAGGCAGGTGTATTTCTGAGTTCGAGACCAGCCTTGTCTACAGAGTGAGTTCCAGGACAGCCAGGGCTATACAGAGAAACCCTGTCTCAACCCCCCCCCCCCCAAAAAAGCTTCCTACAATATTTGCTTTAGAAATGTTTTTATTATTATTTTTAGCAGCTTTGTCTCAGAAATATTTTGTTAGGTTAATTCCGATGTATTGTATGATTTTTATCTCTACTGTAAATAGGAATTTTCCCATTTCTATTTTTTAACTAAATTGGAAAAATACAACTAAGTTTTAAAAAATGTATTTCTAAGGTTTTACTAACTGTGAAATGTTTCAAGTATACACAAAAGTAGAGAATATAACCAATTTTAGATTAGGTACATTCCTGTAATCCCAGCACTTAGGAAGTTGGGGCATTCTAGACTATGTAGTGAGCGTCTGTCTATATAAGTAAATAAAACTTTGTACTTTAAAAATTTTACATATATTGGCTTATTGATTTTAGCCAGTGTTTTGGATAATTACTTTGGAGTTTTGCATAAGCAATGATATCATCTGAACGGGGCATGAGTCCTTATGTCTTAAATTTTTCATTAGTCCCATATTGAAATGACAGTGATTTCCAGCACAATATTTAACAGATCTGGGATAGCCAGCACACTTGCCTTAGTCCCCACCTCAAGAGCAAAACACTAAATTACACAGCTCAAGTATCATTATGTCAGCTGTACAGCTGGCCTGAACTCCTCTGGTTAGTCTATAATGGCTTGAAGTCTTTCCATGTCCCAGTCAAGAAGAGCCACCACTACTTATGAAGATACAATCAATTTGCCCATGGACAGACATGAACTCATAGCCTAACACTTAGAGAAGCATGCACAAATATCATACTGTGGTTGGAGAAAAATGAACAAGATATTTATTATGAGATAATTTTGAGGAAATTAGTGGGGCCAAGAGGAGACACTGGGGACAAACGGCAACACAGATCTATTTCTGCAACAGCACTTGATACAAGAAATCAGTTCTAATGTGGGCAAACAATGAGTTCTGAAGCATCACATTTAGACAAGGGAGCCATGGTGAACCTGCTGATGTCATTAGCTCTGCCTTAGCACTGGATGCGTTTCTCAGCTTTCACTGTAAACTTAGAGAGAGGCATAGAAGTATTGATTATAGCCCTAAAATAACAACCAAGCATAAGCCAGCTCATCGTGAAGGTTCTAAATTATATTCTAGATTTTCTACAGTTTCTAGATACTGAGTAAGCTGGGACAATTGTCTCACTAACTATTCCATCATAAAGCTTACAAAACTCTATGTCATTTACTGAGAGTAAAATAGTGGTTCTTATAAAAGTTGACTTAGTACATCTTGAAAAAGGGTAGACAAGGATTAAAGTGAGGGCTAAAGCTCTGACTGGCCTTTGATTTCAGAGTTAGTGTTTGAAAAACAAGGCTTCTGAAGGGTGTGAAATTGGTGAAAGAAATAATTGCCTCCTTTGGGGAACTGAATATCCGTGGATCAAGCACTCAGGAATTTGGTAAGTTTTGCTGGACCAAATTCTTTCCTAAAATTTTCCACACAGTTTCTCTGCATGTTCTTCACATTATGCCAGTCCATAGAAACATTTGACTTTTCTTTCTCATGATGTTTTTAGCATCTAGGGCATTTTCACTACTTAACAAAAATTACAAACATCTTGCCTCTATGAACAATTAGCAGGCATCCAAACCAACAAGCAAACAAAACATCTCAAGGGAACAGAAAGCAGTGACCTTGAAAATCTCACTATTTCAGGAATAATACAGATAATTCAGGAAATTCCTAATTATTTTGGAAAAAGAAATATGGAAATAGTGTTGGTTGTAAGAATAACATTAGGTTAAGAATCCCTACATGAGGAATATTCTAAAAGGGAAAAATTCAAATAGGGGCAGCTTGTTTATTAGAGATAATACATAGATAATCTCTGTGGGGAGACCTTGTGACTACAAATTTAAAATTTTGGAGCTAAAAAAAACAAACAAAAAAACAAAAAACAAAAAACAAACAAACAAACCCAACCCACCCCCCCCCAAATAAAACAGTTCTCCAGGAAGCGAAGAAAATGTCAAAGGGTATTTGTTATCACTGTGGTACCCAGTTCCCAAGTCCCGAAGGACCAGCCTGACCTACCAACTAGGAATTCCCAGGCTAAAGCAGTCAGAAGAACTGCTGAGCATCTGTAAAAAAGTAGACAGAAAGCACTGTTCATCGACACCATCTACCAGCTGAAGATGAGTCACCACATTAAAAACAATCAAGGGAAAAAGAATTTCAATGCTTTGGATACATTCTTTACTCAAACTCTGCCAGTAATTTTTTTTTTAACCACCATTAAATAATCCCCAGTCCTTGAGAGAATCCTGCTGCTATTCCCCAGGCTAAAGCAGAACACTTCCCCAGGCTGCCTGAATTGGAGCGTTACACAGATGGGCAAAGCAGAGGCCTTTGCAAGTCATTTGATCCTATGCTAGCGATGATTCCAATGTGTATCTTTCAGACAGTGGCGAACACGTAGACATGAGTAAGCCACTCCCCGCCACCTTCAGGTCACAGGAACAAGGCGAGGCCCTGATGTAGTTCTAGGCATAGACAGATCTCAGCACTTAACTCAGGAGTTACTTGCTGGAACCGGGACAAATCCATTTTGGTTTATCAAGCTTGTCTTACTTCATGGTTTGTCTTTCATATATTACCAGCTATGAAAAATGCTTTACAAACCAAGGGCACAGCGCAAGCTGGGTACATAATTCATATTAACTTGAACAGGTCAGTCATCACTGGACTGTTCGTGTTTATTCTTGTCAGTGAAAACTAATCTATTTCTAGAAGGCTTTTTTTTTTTAACATTACCTCATCTATTTACCAAGCAATGACTTTATCAAGCAGCATCTAGACTGCTTCTCTCCAGCATCCAGCTTTTCTTGTCTCTTCTTTCTCATTCTGCTGGGCCTTTGTGAGCAGAATGGCAAGGAGGTGGTAGCGCTGAAATCGTCTTTAATTGTGAATAAATTAGAGAATGCTGCGCACATATGCTCCACACTGCAAAATGGTACAACTCAGCATCTCTCTCAGAAGAATACAGACTCAGACGGAAGGAAGCCATTTCCTAAGTCTCAGATATGATTTATGCCTCTCTGCAATTGAGCTCTGAACAGAGGAAACCTGAGCTTTCTTTTGAAGGTCTAGTCTTGTACGAATCTGCTTTCCCTTCTCCAACTGACATCCCCCACTTTCCGACTGAACAGGGAGCTCAACCCTGCAAGCTTAATGGACTTGCAGGAGATGCTGCTGCACTTCTGTGTGGGAGGTTTATTGTAGCAGTTGCTGAACTTCACCGCAGGAAGGGAAAAGGATCTGGGTACCTGTCCCTGCTTCATGCTTGGCAGTAACTGAAAGTGCCTGACTCTGCTCTAAGGTTGTCTTAGCCATCATTAATATACCTGCAGAACACAAGAATCATAACAAATTAGCATGGGACAAGGAACTCAACATCTGCCCCAAACCTGCCAGACTGGAAAGATACTCAATTCACTTGAGGACATTTTTTATGTGTGTATATCAGTGAGATGATGCTTTGGGGAACTTTTGGGGAGACAATAGGACTTTGGAGGAGGGAGCCTACTAGTCTTACCCCATTCCTACTTATCTATGTCTCTCAATGTAGCTGGCTGGCCAAAAAAACAAAACAAACAAACAAAAAAGACAAGAGCACCATTTAACTATCCTGTGTTACAGTGAGTATCCTAGATAGAAATCACATCTCTGTCTCTCGCTGCCACATAAGTCTATACTTAAGCTCACAGATCCAATTGCACATGAGAACCATCAGAGCACACAAGACATGCTGATGGTTGCCTGGCCTGGCAAGATACAGCTATGTATTTAGAAGATCCTACTATCCTGATATTCCGCACACACAGTTTTGACTCTATGGGCTGTTGTTAAAACTGGTACCAGACACACAGTACTGCAGCTGTGTCTAGGAAGAAAACGGTAACACGCACCTAGGAATAGTCCCTAGCCCACAGAGATGCAATCCTTTCTCATTCCATATAAATATCAATAGAATTCACCAAAATAGCAAACAAAATCAATTTATACAAATATCTGAAAAGCTCATTTCAAAGATTATTAGCTTTGAGGCTAATTTAGCATTACCAATAGTCTAAAGTAAGTTTGCTATAACAGTCACTTACTAAGTAGCCCAGGCTGGCCTGAAACTTATTATATAGGGCAATCTAATTTTGATCTGAAGATTATCTTACTGCTTTTCTCTCCAAGTGCTGGGATTCCCTACTCTGCAATGTTGAGGTAACCCTCCTTACTACTCATGCAAATATATGGATTATACAAGTAACCAAATGTTCTCAAAATTGAGTATAGGGTTTGAATGCATGTACCTCTAAGGTGTGTGGTGTTACAATGGTTTTGTTATCTGTCTGCAAAGCCAGTCTCATTATGAGGTCAAACTGCAAGGGCTTGTGGATATCCAAGGTTGAGAAATTCATCAACAGCATCCATCCTAGCATCAACAAACCTGTTAATTCCTGTCTCTGTGTGCAAATAGCCAAGCAGTGGAACCTAACCAAAGTCTCTGGTATTCCCATTCTTTCCCCATTGCTCTTTGAATGTCAAGGACACTGGGAATCATTTGTAAATGACAGTGAAGAATGAAAGAGACAGACTCAGGGGCAGTCAGAGAAGCTCTCCGTAGAGCCAAGACATCAGTGGGAAGAGGGATCTGGGAAGATGGCAGTCACAGAGCAGCTGATGGCTTTGTAACTGTTGGTACTCTGGACTCCACCCCTACAGGTACCTGGCAACAGCCAGGTATGCTCTTCCCCACAGTTACCTGGCAACAGCCAGATAGGCCTGGCCCACTATAAGAGGGGCTGCTTGCCCCCTCCTCTCTCTCTTATCTCTTGCTCATATTTCTCTCCCTTGCCTCTTGCCCTCTTGCTCTGCCTCCTTCCCCCTTCCCTTTCCCCCTCTCTCCATGTGCTCATGTCCAGCTTCTCTTCTACTTCTCTTCTCTCTCCTTCTCTCTGCCTTTCTCTGCCTCTTAACTCCCCTCCCCATGCACGCCCTGAACAATCTATTCTATGCTATACCATCTTGTGGCTGGTCCCTCAGGGGGAAGGGATGCCTTGGCATGGGCCCGCGGAGACACCCCTTTCCCCCACACCTAACCACACCCCTATAGAACATATTCTTATATTTCTTTATCTTTTTATAATCACAGCAGTCATAGCACTTGATTGCTCCTCCTTTTTGGTGATGTCCTCATCTCTGGAGTGAGTGAACTTCAGTCTTCACTGGCTCTTGTTCCAGGAAGCTGCCTGCTCCTCTCAGGAAGTGGACACTGCCTTTCAGCATTCATTGAAGCAGTAATGACGGGTTTTGCTTTACAGCGCCACACCGGGTATTTATATTTAAACTGCCCTTTGCGAATGAACTGCCCAGACTACCAAATGGTCAAAGGAGCTGAGCCAACTGGCTAAGAACAACACTAATGATGCTTCTACCTGTAAGCTTTTTGCTTGTTTGTTTTGCTTTGTTTTTAAGGTAATAAATACATCTTTAAATAAGGAACAGTGTGACTCTAGCTGTGAATTAGATATCGATTAGCGACTATGGCAACATTCTAGAGCCCAATTTACAGACTGATAAAACAGCTTTTATAAAGCTGAGGCCCCAGACTCACTGAGAACAATGTTGTTATTGAGGAGAGTCTGAACCAGGTAGGCAGAAGAATCAAGAGCCCACAGTTTCTTAATAATTTTCACTGGAACTGGCCTTCAGCATACACATGTCCCTGGGCTTCACGGTTATACCACCACCACCACCATACCACGCACGCACGCACACACACGCACACACACACACACACTGCCAAAAAATTAATCACAGTGGTTTCCTTCCTTGGCTCTTCTACCAACTGCCTTTTCCATCCACTGTAGAGCTCATGTTCCTAGCTTCCACCATTGCTTCTTACTTCCTTAATACCGAGCCTGCACACTCTCTACCTCCTAGGTTCTCTATACGGCCCACAGTTAGTCAGTGGATTAGACCATGCATCTGAGGTCTCCAGACTTGCCTCAGCACAAACAGCTGAGACCACTTCCCTTTCACAAGTTGTATCTGTTAGAGGAAGTCCCCTGCCAATTGGCAGGTTCCTGACTCCACAGCATTACTAACATGCAGGCTCCACACCTGTGGATCAAGCTCCTTGGGTTGAAAATAAACAGATGCAGGCTCTTTCCCTTGTCATGATTTTTTTTTTTTTTAGCAGCACAGTACAATATTTTCCAGCATTCATAGTACATTAGGTACATAATCCTGAGATGATTTAACTTAGGGAAAGGATCTAATGTTCAGACAAAAGCATATATAAATTACATGAAAAGACAGTGTGTGAGCACCCAACACTTGCTCTGCACAGGGAATGTGAAAATCAATTTTCTTCAGTACCGTATGCCTGAGCCCACCTCTGCCCCATCATTGACCTTGCTCTCCTCCTCTTGCTGGCGTATATCACTTGTCACTCTGTTCCTTCCAATAGTATCTGTCTTGCCCCATCTCTAATGTTATTAAATTACATCTGTGCTCTGCCATCTATCCTTCCTCCTGCATTCCGAAAAGTGGTACCCTATATTCAAATGTAAGTAACAGAACTCTAATTCAACTAAACATCTTGCCTTGAATGTTTTACCTTGATCCTGAATAGGAGATCCCAACTAAATCTGTCCTGGCTTTCCCTGTACACCCTCTATCTCACATATTCTGTACTTTGCCCGTGACTCTGTCTGTAATTCACCTAGAGTCTGGGCCACAGTAAGACATCAGTTTCCACTCTCTGAGCCACAGCCAACCAGACAAGACATGTTTAAATAGGCCTGAATCTACCCTTTCTTCCCAGTCATGTTAGTGTTCAGAATGATCCACTGCTGTCTCCACATCACTACAATTAATGCCTCTCCAGTCAACTGTCTTTGCTACTGAAAAGGGATGGTGGCTCCACAGCACCAGACATGCTGTACATTTCTCAGCTTTGGAGGGCTCCTTGAGAGTCAATAAGCAAGTCCAAACACTCTTCAAGGCTTTCTATGTGATCTCTTATTTATTATAACCACCCCTACTTTCTCCATTTTACCCCCTAAGCTTTTTACTACTACTTCGTAAGTAGATTTCTCCTTTCTGCACAGCTGATGAAGAGATTGTCCCTACAGCACCAGACAATGCTTAGATAAGAAAACAACTCTATATCCAGCCCCTGCTTGCCTGAAAACCAGTCTGTGGCCACACTTTCCCTGAATTTCCTCTTTACTAAATTCTCAGGCATCATCATGCTATGTGCTTGCCTTAATTATCTAGGGGCCAAGGATTGGACAGACAGAGCAGCACCTATACACAATCCAGGAGGCTGCTGCCAACTCTGACCTTGTTCCCATGGTCTCACCAATTCCTTCTCAGAGATCTGCATCTCCTATTCCTAATACTTCCACACATGGTCCCAGGGAGGCACTGCTCTTTCTGTACCTAGGGTCCCTTCGGATAAAAAAATGTCAGTCAGGATACAATAATGTCTGCATGTTTTACCATATCGAATTAAAACAAGGCTTATATTACTGTAGATATCAAAATAATTCTCAACCACAGAACTATGTTCTCAGTACTGAATTTGCAATGCTATGTCATGCCTGTATGGGGGCAATGGGAAGTCATAGTCCCCCCACTAGAGCCTGTGTCTGCTCTGAAGAGTCTTTCTCTACTGCTCTGATGCTGTGTCCCCTCTCTTTGTGCCTCACTGTACCTATCTTGATACCTGGCTCTTTTCTGGATCCTTGCTATTCTACAGCATCATTATTTTTAGACAAGTCATCTCATCACCCAAGGATATACTGTGTGCTGTAAGGGATGGTTTGGCCTAGCATGTCCTAAACACTCAAAGGATTCTTTGTGAACCAAATGTGCATTGCTAATGGGCAGGATCATATCAGATAATGTTAATGATTAGCTTTGAAATAGCTTTTAGATGGGCATTACCAACAAAGTGGAAAAACATTATTCTCACAGCATTTGCATTATATTAGACAATGTAATCCAGAGATGACTTAAGAGCATATATCAATTATATGCAAATGCTAGGTCAACTTATCTCAATTTATGTACAGGACTGGAATGGCCGCAGCTTTGGGTATGTGTGAGTAGTTCTGGAATTAATTACTGTAACCATAGACAGGGTTTACTTTCAGTGACTTAAAGCATCCAAAAACCAAATGCAGGTAGCCTCTCAGCAGTTACGTAGTCAAATACACTCCCTCTCCCATCTATCTTCTATGGATATTTGAAGTGGGCATATGGTTAATTTTGGTCCTTTCCTTCCATGGGCTGGGAACTAAAGCTAGTTCCTCTGGCATGTTAGGCAAGAACTCTCACTAAATCACATCCCAGCCTCATGCAATGTCATTTTAAAATTTACAGTGCCAAGATCCTTTAAATGAGAACAATTCTCTTTCAGTTAGGAACTTACTTTACTATTTCAGCACATTTTCTTTAGAAAGGACACAGCACAGTTGTAAACCTGGGGTCTCTATCCCTGCAGGAGGAGCTTAAGACTTAAATCTAAAAGTGACATAATTCCAGGCAAGCACAGAGCTGCAGAGAAACTATGTACCTATTTCAACTTACAAAAGGACTCTAGAAAATTTAGCATTTAACAATTAATAAGCATTATTTTTTAAAGGGATGTTCCTCCTTTCAACATTGAAAAATAATCTCATTTAGAGGATTCAAGTCTATTCTTTTCAGTATGTGAAGAGGTGTTTGTCATTTGTTCCATTTTATTAGAACCCAAGGATAGGAATACATATACCAGCTCACATGGAAAGTGTATGTTGGATTTGCTTGTGATTTAAAACCCAAAGGGAGAAATTCAAGGACTTTAAAAACTACATAAGCAAACAATGCTGGGCTTTCCTTGTTTATATTTAGAGGTGCCTCTTGGAAGTGCATCACAGTCATCCTGGAGAGTTCCAATTTTCCTCCTCTCTTTGAACAATTGCCAGCAACAATAGAAGGAAACAGTTTACAATGTGCACATCTTCAGGTGGAGTTTTAAACTGGAGTGTCCCAACTGCCACAGAGATGGATACTATGAACACCCAAACCCACATGGGAAAGAGGGGCAAATGAAATCACACCTTTAAATTATCTACAGGAATGATTCTCCCAGCATCAAGGGCAGCATGGAGTTACTGATGGATCCTGTCCACAGGAAAGAAATGCATAGTAACTCACAGACATATCTTAAAGAGACACATCACTTAAAAAGCTTCTGGAAAGAGACTGGGGGATAGTAGGATAGATGCACAGACTTGGTTCCAGAATGGGGACTTGGGTTCTGGTTAGCTAAATTTGATGTTTGGCTCTAAAATGTCCCAGTTCAGTTCTAGTCAAATTATTAGCCACTCTGAGCCTTAGTTTCTCCTATGCAAAGCACAGAATGGCTACTAACTTACAAGATTGTTAAGGAATAAAGAATGAACGTGCAGTGCAGTGCAGTGTGGGAGTTGTTTGACCCCGTGAAAAGTCTCTGTGTCTGTCACATTTAAGAAAAGAAGGTCCTGGGCATGCCAAAGTCCTGGAATTACCAAGCTTAAGCTCATGGTTGGTTAGAGAAGGCTTCTGTGCCAAAGCCAATGCCTCCATGTTCTTGAGCTACCTTAATGCTGAACACAGCTGGATTGGTACACCTGAAACTACTGTCAACTTTTTAACATTTTGTGGCTTCTTCTAGGTACTTTTCTTTATGAAATTGAAGACAGTATTAAGATTATTGACCTTGGCTTTGCAAGTCTGTCAATATACTTTAGAGAGAGCACAGGGCCAGCATTCCAACGATAAGAAATCAGGCTTGAGAGATGGACAGAGTTAAGACTGGGATATGACTGACATTTTATTTTGGGCCTCTTAGTCTGCCCAAACCAAAAAGCTCATCCTTAAAAATTTTTTCTGTTTCATGAGTCAAGATATTTCTCGGGATATATTCCACTGTCTAATCCAAAAAGTCCCTCTTAATAAGGCCTTTTCTCAGTGCTACCATCCACAGAACAAAACACACACTTGCTAAGAATGCTCTCTCTTGGCAGCTCTGACATTGCCCTGCTAGACATGGCCTGAGATCTACTCTTGGGGCATCCTGCTCATTTTCTCACTCTTAAATACTTCCTGACATTTGCCCAAACCAGGCAAGGGACTCCAACTATCTAATTATAAAAGATGTCCTAGAGGAAAGTAGCATGGAACCCAAATTGTGGCCTGATACAGCATCCAGCATCCTCTGGCCTCCATTCACATCTATCTTATGACCTGACCCAGCCCAGTCACCTCAGAGACCTGTAAAAAACAAACAATTGTTCAACAGCTTCTGATTTTGGTTGTTTAGTTTGTGGCCACTTTAGTCTGAAAGCATCAGTGTATGGGATATAATTGCCTAAGAGGAGACAGTTCTCACTTACAGCAAGTACCACACAAGGCCCAGGGCAACCAGAGTGTTCTATGCTTCTACTAAATCCTCCCCAACAGCAGTCCCATGATTAGCAAGCACAGGGGACAAATAAGGAAGTAATAGCAAAACAAGAAGCAATTTAAATCCAATGATCAGATCTTCACAGCACTTCCCCACCAGGAAACCAGTGCTTATTATAAAGAGTGCCCAGTAGAAAAATCTGACAACTGGGATCCCTATAGCTAGTACACAGGAATATAATCAGCCTTGTTGAAGGTGACCTAGAAAGATCATAAGTAGTTCTTCTTGACAAAGATTATTTGTTAAAAGTTAGTTGTTAAAAATTCATTAGCATATAGTAGCTACATTAATCACAGCAACAATCTTTGAGACTGCTTGATATTTAAAAACAGACATAGATTCAGTCACCTTTACGAGAGAGAGAGTGTGTGTGTGTATTTCCTATATAGTTATATATAAGGGCAACTATATATTTGTAAATATATATTCCTTTTTATAAATTTTAATGAAGATAGTAGCAAATGAAATACAAGAAACCCACACTAAAATAGACCTTTTACAATTTATCATAGTAATATAAATGTATATAGCAGCTGAGTACCCCACAACAATTCTTTTTACCTCTTTAAAGTGTATCCTACATTTTTGTAAACTTAAAGTAACAAATGACTATATTAGAATGTTATTTTTTTAAAAAAGAATCTTTCAAAATACAATTTTACAGATTTCTAGTCATTTCCTAAAGGAAAGCAAATGTCCAACTTAAACCTTATCCCAAACACACTATTCACAGGAGGAATCTGTCATGCTCTGAACAGCAAATCACAGTAGTTTGTAAATGCTCCTACCTAGCAAGCCTTCCAGGAAGCCCATAATCAGACCCAGGTGCCAGCAAGAGGAGTTTCCCCATTGAGTCCTGACCACACTCAGTCTTTTGGATTCTGTTTGAATTCATTTGTTAGCCTGGTAAACAGAGACTTAAGAAGGAGAAACAAATGTCCTAAAATCATAGTTAATAAAGTCCATCTGTAGTGACTGGACTCATATCCACAGAACTGCATTCCCAATGCATCTAACAGCTCAGTAAAGTCCTCTCCTGATAGCTAAAGGGATCAGATGAAACAAAACTCTTCAATGTGCTTCACTTAGTCACTTTAGTGACAAACTCTTTTACTTAATATTACAATTTAGTACTGATTTCAGTCATGCCATTTAGCCTTGCTACTATCTTACAATTTTGACCATGTGACTAATTTAATAAAGATTCTCTTTCTAGCCTGCCAGGCTTTGGGTGTGTCTATCTCAGCAGTGGAAAGACTGGAGCACTAGGGACATCATGAGTTCTAGGCTGGCCAAGGTCAGGCTGGGCTCTGTATCAAGACCCTGTCTCAGGAAGGAAGGAAGGAAGGAAGGAAGGAAGGAAGGAAGGAAAGAAAGAAAGAAGGACGAGTGTTACATTTATGGAATAAATAAGTACCTCTCTTATCCTGGTTTTGCTTCCCACAATTTCAGACAACCACAATCTAAAACTACTACATGGAAAATTCTAGAAACAACTCATCTTGTTTGAATAACTTGTATTACATCTACTGTTTATAATCCGTTACTTTAAGGTTAGTGATTGTTGTTACTCTTGCTGTATGCCTAATTTACATATCATATCTTACCATAAGTGTGTATGCACAGGAAAAACACGTGGTTCAGTACTGTTTAGAGTTTTCAGTACTTACTGCATCCAAAAAAAGCATCAATCATGTGCTGGCTAAGAATGTCACTCACCCTGACTCTACTTCCATAGTCTTGAACATGTGATGGGTCCTTGGCTCCATCACCCACCTCTCTATACCTCAGCTTTATCTTCTATATGTGATGACCTTGGGGTTCTACACAGAAAAACCATTTCCTTCAAATGATTTTTAAAAAACATTATCTGATAGATGTTTTATAGCCATTAACTCTAGCAATAATAAAATAATAATTAAATCTGATTAATATTAATTTCTGAAGTTATGTCTCAAACGTATTTCCTAATTCTTAGAGATGGAACTCTAGTTTATGTGGTAATACACACATTTATATGAGTAAACATACATAAATACACATTTCTTCATACAATCTATAAGTCTTCGCAGCACATTTAAAAGGTTTCCAAATGCCACAAACAAAACTTTACAAAAACTGTAACTGAGCATCTAGCTTTATTGAACTCTGGGACTTTCAAACTTCCCTAAATCCAGAAGCATAATCAAAAGGAAATGAATGTATCTTTTGTAGAAAAGAAGGGTCTTCAGTAACTACAGACTCCTCTGTTAAAAAGACTCCGAGAAAGGAGATGTTTCTAGTTCTGTGAGCAGCCTCAACCTTAGATGAGGGACAGACACAGCACAGTATCTTACAAAAATTCCTCTGCTCCTTCTTCCCACACGTGCATTCTGTCAGCTCCAGGGAAGCACTTGCTGGGTACACGGTAGATAACTGCCTCAGGGTGCAGACATGACTGTCTTGCGGAAGAGTCCAAGACTTTCCACCAGTTCTTCCTAGTCTTTCTAGAAAAATCTGTGCTCTCCAGAAGGAACCCTGAATGGTGAGTCCAAACCCCAAGTATTCAGAAGTACTGTATACATCCTCAGAGGGGACTTGAACACTCCCGTGCAGACTCTGGAGAAAGAATGGACCTAGGCAGGGCCACAGCTGAATCTGAGCAAGCTGGGTTTTATAAGCAAAATCATGTGGCCTAGGGCTTCCCCAGCAATCTGCTCTCTGGACCCCTCCATTCCCTAAAACTTAATAGGAATTATCTTGTTAGAAAATAAAACCAAAAGTTTTTACACTAATTCATTGTTTTGAACAATAATGCAGTTTAACACATATTACTATCAAGCACATTGTTAATAAATTATTGCATATTTCTGCCTCAAAGAACATAACTGATAAGTCACTGCTTCTGTTCCTGCATTTGTCTTCAAAAGACACATAAGCTCTTTTCTATTTCTCTAGAAAACAGTACATTCCCTCACAACAGGTAAAACTAGAAAGAGAAGATAATGTATGCCATTATTAAAAACGAAAAAAAAAAATGATGTCAAAGAATTCCTAGATGTAGCCCGGTGTGGTGGCACACCCCTTTAATCCCAGCACTTGGGAGGCAGAGGCAGGTGGATTTCTGAATACGAGGCCAGCCTGGTCTACAAAGTGAGTTCCAGGACATCCAGGGCTATACAGAGAAACCCTGTCTCAAAAAAACAAAAAAAAAAAAACAAAAAAACAAAACCAAAAACCAAAACCAAAAACAACAACAAAAAAGAATTCCTAGATGTATCTTAGGAATCCTTGGGACCTTGAACCATAACTGAGAATCACTGGTCTGGTCTCACCACTTCTGTCTTTGTTTCCTTTCCCATCTTTTCTTCCATTAAACCTCCTGAATCTCCTGGGAAACTTCAGCTTTGAATTGGTCTTGCCATGAGAATGTCTTTTGTTGACATTTGTGCCAAGAAGACAACGAGAGAAAGACACCATCCAAACAGCCAATGGCAATGCAAGCATAGCTTTAGGACCCAAGGCAAGGCCAGCAGAGTTCGTCAAACACAGTAAGTCTCTCAGGGAAAGCTAGAACCCTTACACAGAACTCCTCCTACTCACTAGTAATTATATACAGAAGAACTCTGAGAGAGAAAGCTTGATGAAAACATAATTATAATGCTACACACATAAAGACTGTACCAGCTGCTATAATTACTTAAAAGGTCCCAGTGGAAAAATTATGGGATATTAAAAAGAAGATAAAGTCAGGCTGGAGAGATGGCTCAGAGGTTAGGAGCATATTTCCTACGTCCAGAGAACCTGAGTTTGATTCCCAGTACCCATTATCACTTGGCTGAGAACTGCTTATATCAGCAGTTACACAGGATCAGACCTTCTCTGTGGATACTGTAATAGTATGCAAAAATCCATACATGTTCACACATATACAGAATTTATTTTTTTTTTTAAAAACAATGTGTAAAAGAACAGAAAGTCAAAGCATGAAACAGGAAAACCACAAGGACAGTGACAAGTTTGCCATTAGAATCTACATCAAGGACAGCAAGCAAGAGGAACACTACCAGAATAGAACTAGGAGATTCTGGAGACCAAGGAAACAGCAGTTCCCCAGCTCTGTGCAGGAGTGAGTGACCTGAGGCAGAACAAAATGTCTCACAAGGTCTTCCGAGATGGTACTACACCAACCACTAATCAGTCTATATATAGACTGTAATACTGGGGCAAAATGCCACAATAAATACAGCCTAGTCTTTCTGGCTCTAGACAAATGCATACTAAAAAACACAGTAGAAGTCAGTAGAACAGAGAACCTGCCCATCCCCGTGGCTCTAATGCCATTCAAGGAGAAAGGGTGGGGGGATGCATTTACCCCAAATCAAAACATTTCTATATATAATGGAAAAAGTACAGATGAATTGTTTTTATATTTATACAATATTCACTATCATCCCTGACATAAAGATGCATCTATATTTAACAGGGGAATTTGAAGTTAACTAATTAAACAAAATGTTATATACAGAGTGATGAACAAAACAAAATCTCTTCTATTAAAGCTTTCATCATAGAGGGGAATAGAAACACAAAAAGTGTATGACTATATCATGATGGTTAATGACTGTTGAACTTTCAGCCATAAATGGGACATCTATATTACCTGTAAGGCCCAAAGAATGCTGTGGAAGATGGAGCAGACAAAATGAGCAAGAAGAGTAGCATGTCATGTTCCCATTGGATGCAACATAGGTACTGCAATCATGAGCACAGGTCAGCAAAGGATATGTGCACAAGACTGAATGCTTCAACATCACAGCAACATCCCAGGACCACACCCCTCCCTGCCTGGCGAGCTATGGCCATTAATGTTAATGGCTGCTGTGAGAAGGGCAGTCTTCTCTTCAATGGTATAGCCACTGGGAGATTAAATGGGAAGGAGACAAGGTTCTGAGGGGAAAGAGAGGGGATAACAGCTTAATAAGGGGTGAGTATAATCAAGATACAGTGCACAGATGTATAAAAATGTCCAAAAAATCTTCAAAAGTAAAAAGTTGGGTGGTGAGCTGCTGGCCCAGCTCTATATAGAACTCTCTCAGCAGAGAAGGCAGGTGTATAGGGAAGCCCCAAGGCTAGACTGGGCAAGAGTCTACTAGGGCTACAAAGGAATAAGGACAATGTGCTGGATATTATTCAAATGTAAGGTGGAGATTAAGGTGCAGAAAGGGGATGTGAGACAGCTTTGAGGTTTCTAGAAGTCCTATACCATTTAATCTGAGAGAGAGAGAGAGAGAGGGAGAGAGAAAGAGAGAGAGAAAGAGAGAGAGACAGACAGACAGACAGAGAGACAGAGACAGAGAGACAGAGACAGAGAGACAGAGACAGAGAGAGAGAGCACTCAAAAGCTGTGTGTTAAAGAATGATGTGATTGCATCCATGTTTTAACAGATCACTGTGACCCACTTGGGGTGACAATGTTCCTTCCCAAAGTCACAGACTAACTTGGTGGTGGCTGAAACTAAGTAGAGACTGTAATGAATCAACTCTAGAAGGACGGACTAGTTAGGATATTCTAAAGCAATAATGATCAGGTGTTGGAATAAGCAGAACAATGTACCCCCCCATACACACACACACACACACACACACACACACACACACAGGGTGTCTGTGCCTTAATTCCTAGTTCCTGTTAATATATCCTCTTACAAGGCTAAAGGGGCTTTGAGTTTGAGGCTAGCATGGTCTACAAAGAGAGTTCCAAAACAACCAGGGCTATACAACAAAACCCTGCCTTGAACCACCCTCCCCACCACACACACACACACACACACACACACACACACACACAAAAGGTGGGGGTGAGGTGTCCTTTGTAGATTAGTTTCTAATTAAAGTTCTTGGTATGAGAGACTATCTCAGATCATTGCAGTGGATCCAGATGTGATCATAAGGATCCTTGTGGGAGGGGGAGGAAGGTAAGAAGGAAGGAAAGGTGGGGGGAGGGAGGAAGGGAAGAAGGAAGGAAAGGAAGGAGAAAGAAAGGAAAGGAGGGAGTGAGGTAAGGAGACAGGGAGGCAGGGAGGAAGGGAAGGGCAGAGAGAGAGAGAGAAAGAGAGATTGAGAAAGAATACAAGTCAAGGTCAGTATGATGGTTTGTATATGCTTGGCCCAGGGAGTAGCATTATTAGAAGGTGTGGCCTTGTTGGAGTAAGTGTGTCACTGTGGGCATGGACTTTAAGACCCTCATCCAAGCTGCTTGGAAGTCAGTACTTTGCTAGCAGCCTTCAGATGAAGATGTAGAACTCTCAGCTCCTCCTGTACCATGCCTGCCTAGATGCTACCATGTTCCTGCCTTGATGATAATGGACTGAACCTCTGAGCCTGTAAGCCAGCCCCAATTCAATGTTGTCCTTATAAGACTTGCCTTGGTCATGGTGTCTGTTCACAGCAGTAAAACCCTAACTAAGTCAGAAAGATTGGAAAGTTCGTTGCTGCTGGGTTTGAAGACAGAACAAGGACTGACCATAAGCCTGGCAAGGTAGACAGCCTCTCGGATCCGGGAAACTTGGAAATAGGAAAGCAGACATACAGTCTTCTACAACTTTAAAATAACAAGTTTTATGTTGTCTGTTAGCTAGTAAGTTCACTGTAGCTTGTTATAGTGGCAAATGAAGACTAAAGTAAGTGATGTCATTGAAAAGAGTGAAATACAGTGGGCTTAGCAATGTATGGGAGAACCAGGGTCAACAAGATTCATAAAGAGGTTGGATGAGAAGTGTAGGATAAAGAGAGAAATGAAGTGTTACTCATGGATGATGTTATTTTCTCAACTAATACAAGACAGATTGATTCTAACTAGAACAGTACTACCAAATAGCATAGATTCAAGGCGAACTGGCACGAGTTAACAGAAAATGATGTCCTTGAGTTTGTTTTGACAGGAAAAGGAAACATTGCAAAACTAGAAGGAAGGAGGGTCAGTTTCAGGAAAGATTTGATGACATGGAAAAGTGGAGGAAACAGCTTGGGAGGAATCCCTAAGTGCCTGAGGAGTATAGAATGACATGCAAGTGACCAGTGTGACCTGAGCTGTGGGCACTGAGGGTCTGCCCAGAGCAGAAAGAGCTGTGAGCATGTGAGCCAAGGTGACGGTCAAGGTGAAGGTGGATGTGATAGTGGGAAATGCTAAAGAGGTGAGTCATCTTCTCCATCCCTGTTAAGCTCAGAGAAAATAAATCAACTGAGAGTGGAACACAGGCAAGAGGCTCTGAAGGTCTCAGAAGAGAGAAGGAAAATAACCTGGGAGAAAAAGACGAGTAATAGCCCCAGGAACTGTCATCCAAATGCCAACCAGTATCCAAGGCCAATGAGAGGACAAGGCCATGCATTCACAAGGAGAGCATACAGTGAAGTAGGCAGATCTTCTCTAGCCTTACATAACCCAAGGGCCATGGAAATAACGTAGGCAGAGTTCTTTACAAGTACAAGGGTTGGTCTGGTAAGGATCAGGAAAACTGGGGCACCTGAAAAGGAAGAACTGAATCAATTGCTCATGACATCTAAACGAAGGAGGAAATGTCAGGACAATCATGGTTTCATTAATGTTGGGCAGTGATTAATAGTCTCAATCTTAAAGAGCATCTAAGGACATCATCAAAATATATTGAGAAAGGAAGCAAGTGGCATAGTTATTATGTATCTTTTGAGAGAGAGATTATTTGTGTTCATTAATGCATAGGGAGGAAAAAGGTTACTTTTGAATGACTGGAAATTCCCCTTGTTAGTGCCATAGCAGCAGTTGATGAACATGTATTACTTTAGTAATTAGATGAAAACTATAGATGATATTTTAAATAGCACAGAGAGTAAGGTTGCTGGCAAATGATGCCAGTTACAACTGTGTACCCATAAATTATCTCTTTCAGGTGGCCATAATGTTGAAGACAGTTGTTATCACCAATCTTTATGCATAAGCAAACACTTCTGACCAGGCTGTGGTTTTCCATACCAAACCTTGCTAAATGATAATCACCTCCTCTCAGCAGCTGACACTCTCTGCACTGGGCCTGCACAAGACTGGACTTGTCAACAATCAGAAATAGACAGGAAAGGGGCTCACGGAGCTATATTCCTTCCTTCTGAATTACTGGCTACTGATAAATTCTGGTGGAGGGCCAGTCTTTATCTTAGGTTCCCTATCTACCATATGCATAGTAACAGAGATGGCCCTGGTTAAATTCAATGGGTCACAGAACAAATCATAATAAAGATATAAATATGAGAGAAGTACTTGGAGGAAAGGGGTGGGCTGATGGAGTACGGAGAAGATGAAAAAAGATGATGGTACGATTAATCAGAATGGTTTATATACATGCACAGAATTTTCAAAGAAAAAAATTAATTTAAAAAAGAAAACATGGTCATCGGTTTGGGTTCAGATAATACTCACACAAGGAGACACACAGTGTGCTGGTTAATTAGGTGTCCTTTCTGATTTGCTGATGGTTGTGGGTTTTTGTTCTTAAATGTTTTGAGTAGATTCACAGATAATAGAGAAAAAGATACTATTTAGAGGGTGAATCAACCCTAAATAAATACAACCATATAATGGTAGTTAAGTCTACTGAAGAATTTTCTAAGTCAGTAACTTAGCAATCAAATAGTATATATTAACATGAAAAATGGGGAGTATAATTTAGTAGTAGGTGAAGAATTAGCAGTTATTAAATAGAAAATTCACTCAGAGAAAAACGAATCCCTCACAGAGATAGAAAGAAAACAAATAAAAAGAGACAAGACTTTAAAATATCACAGTCCTAGAGGGAGCGGCTGGAGGGATAACTTAGTGGCATAAATATTTTTATTAATAAAAATATTAAAAGCTTTTAATTACTGTTGTCATTTGGCAACTTCCATCCCTCAGTGGAACAAATCACAACTGGAAGGCAGCCTTGCTGAAGACTCTGACCTTTTTAATAGAAAATTAAAGACCTATAGAACTGTATACGACAAGGCCCTACGGAAGACACACATAATTCTCTAGAAGGCAGAAAGACCTGGGTAACACACTTTTCAAAGACAGTTAATAAAGAGCTGACAACATTTTAAATTATTCAGAGAGTGCCAGGGACAAATGCAGTCCAGACACACCCAGAAAGCCATGTGAAGAAGTGTCATATAGGGACCACATACATCCAAGGATGAGCGCATAGAAAACGGCTAAGCTTGTGAACCTGTGAACTTCCAAACCAAAGTCAGGTGGCCAGAAGATATAGTCAAAACCACCATTTCACTAGGATAGCAAGCTGGTCGGATGCCACTCAGTAGAGCTGAAAACTCTAAAGCATAGCCATAAATTCACAGCATAGGAACATGTGCACCCCAGGCAGCTGCCGTACTTCCTGGGGAAAGCTATTAGAGCTGAAATCATTTGACATCAACTCTCATATTCTTTGAGAAACACTGACATAACTGTTTCTATGTTTGCATTCCATGTTCAAATTATTATAGACTCAGCTTGCCCTGACTGTATTTGAATACATACGATCTACTTACTTGTTCAGTGGGAAAGAGAAACAGGAAGTGAGACGAGGGCAACCCGCTGGCAAAAGACCGAAAGGTCATCCAGTCCACCTGCTTTCTTTGATGACCCATTGGACAACCCAATCCTGGTCCAAGTAGAATATCCCCAGTGCTGCCCCTCACCATTTAACTCACCCTTCACTCAAGCATCCTACCTCTCAAACTCAGAAACATACAAAAAAGCACCCATTTATCCTCAGAAGTGACTTTTTGTCAACCTGGCCACACCCTCAATTTGAAAAGGAACAGAGGAAAAACAAAAACAAAACAAAACAGAAAAACTAGACTGGAATTTGACTTTCCAGAAGTAGCTTTAATTTTATTATTTTTTTCTTTTTTCTTTTCTTGTAATGTTAAAAACAACACAGGCTATAAGCTGGCTAGGTTCCTGTTTTCCTTTCTTTGTCAGGAAGCATAAAGCCCTAATCCTTTGCATTCACTATGCAGTTCAACTTCCAGTTTTTGTCCTGGGGCCTCAAGTAAGATTTTTTTTTTTTTTTTTTTTTTTTTAAGGAAAAGGATGGCTTGTTTAAAAGATTTGTAATATTTGTTCTAATTTTTTATACCTGTGTGTGCGTGTTTATGTGTGTGTATTCTCTATTTTTCCATTTTAATTGGGTATAAGTAAATTTAAAAAATGACATCCTATGCAGTTATGTTTTATTTTAGTCAAACAAGTCAAGAGAACTCTTTTGGGACTACCTCTGTAAGCTTCTTCCAGCATGAAGCTGGGATGTGCCACTTCAAGGAGTGGGGACAATGGCTTTAGAGGAGCAGACCTGAGACTGTGAGGAATCAACATCTGCCCTTTTCATTGTGATTCCCTTCAGAGCTGCTCCAGCCATCAACTGCTGGCCCTCCTGCTTTCTGAGCAAAGAGCTTTCAAGCTGCCAGGTTTCTCCAAGCAGCACCTTTACACAGCACCCACCAGTGCTTTAGAGAACAAAGCATGCATCAGAGTCCCAGGGAAGGGCTTGTAAAAACAATGCTTTCTTCCTCCCCCAGAGTCTCCAAGTCAACTGGTCTAGGGTGGAGCAGTCTAAGAATTTGCATTTCTAACAAGTTCCCAGGTGAGGCACTTGCTACTAGAAAGGAAACCACCCAAGAGAACAAATGCCTCAGATCTTTCCACTGTCCTGGTTTATAATCTCCAAACACACTGCCCAGACCATCACACTATGCAAATAGACACTTCAATGGGGCATTTAATATTTTCTTTTCATATAGTGTTTTAGAAAGTCCTTGAGCATTTTATACATTCATACAAAGTATTTTGGTAATATTTGCCCCTATCGGTCCCCATCTCCTTTTCTTTTAAGTTACAATCTCACTATGTTGGCCAGGTTCCATTTATAATTCTCTTGCCTCAGCCAGGTCTACCAGTAGTCCAAGTCTGTACCACTTACAGGCAGGTTGCTACATCAATCAACTCCCTGTATTCTTTTCACAGTTACCTTCTCATTGTTTACAGAGCACACAAGCATCCTGGATCAAGCTGTTCAGATACACATCTTCCTGATTTCTAAGGTACTGTCTTCAAAGGAGTCCTAGAATGCCACCTCTTCCCAGAAGTCATTTATAATGCACCTTCATTAGAACCCTCTCACTTGTGCTTTTATAACCTTTACACAAGCCGGCCTTACATTATCATTAGTGGCTATTATCTAGCGCTTTCTACTAATTACACAGGTGAGCAGTTAAGAGGATACACCAGAGTCAACCTTACCAGACACTGCTGTGTGGTGCAGAACATAGCACTTGACCGAGAGCCTGGGAGAGATAATCGTTTATCTCTCTGAAGGTACTTGTGGGGATTAAATGAGCTAATTCGCATAAAGTACTAAGCAGAGCTCAGGAGATAATGGTTTGCAGTTTCCTGAAAGTATTAATTATCCTCAAGTTCCATGGCATTCCTGTGTGGTCAGGTCCCTATCTACCTTCAAGGATGTTGATGTGACTGCTTGACCAGTAGACTGTGACAACAGTGGCTGTGGCCTAGGTTCTAAGAAATGAGCAGAATCTACCCTCTGTCCCTGAGGAGGCCCCCTGTTGGATCCTTGATTCTGTGTGACAAAGATGCTCTCCAGCTTGTAGCCTTCACTGAGCTCCCAGACAGAAAAGCCATAGGGGAGCCTTTTTGAATGCAGATGATACAAAATAGGTGCTTTGACATATTAGGTAGAGGGGGTGAGTGGTCCACACCCAACCTAGCCAAAATCTTACATTTCAAAGCAGAGAAAATGGCTCATTATTTAAAATCATGAAGTCCTAGTGTGCTTTATCACATAATAATGGAAGACAAAACAAGAATCTGGTCAGACCTCTTCATCTTTTCTGTCCTGGAGCAGAACAAGTCTACAAATCAGAACCCTACAGAGGGTTCATCCAAGGGTTCAGACACTTCTAGAGGGAAAAGCCTGCTTGGGGTTCTCCTTGTGTGAGTAAACATACAATTTCCCAAGAAAGAATTCCTTTTAACCTGAGAAAAGTGTTACCTTAGTCAGGTGGACTGAAGCCCTCAGATAAAAGCCTCAGCTGTGGTCCAGGGTCTACAAAACAGGCTGACTGGATAGGATTTTGGAAAAGTATATTGTACTTACCAGGGTGGAACTTGTTAATTATGGTCTGTGACCTTTCCTAAGTAGTAATTCCCAAGTAATAAGGATTGTCAAGTTGGTGCCAGTTTCCTACCGCCCAGCATAGCACCTGAGATGGCAGCAAAGCCCAAGGAATCTTTATTAGTTAAATGTTGAATGACAATTGCTGAAAACATGTTTGGGAGAATAAGAGCAGGCATGTGACTCCCCCCAACCCCAGACACAAATAAAAAGTTCTTAAGGAAAAACAAAAGCAAAACCTTTAACTCTGATATCAAATTGCTTTGTGAACAACTATTTTCTCTTAGAAATTAGGAGCCACTGCACACATACACTGGAGTAATTAGTTTGACTAGCAACCCCAGGTCTTATGCAAGTCCTATTAATCCCTACGAACAGATACACACAATGTGTCTCCTCCACTTAGAGTCATCATCTTCGCAAACGTCCATTGTAATTGCTGCCTCAGATCAGTTTTCTCCTCTTCTCTGTCAATCTGTTTCCAAAAGAGGCCAAGATAATCTCCCTTAAACACTATTTTTACCATATCCTTTTTCCTACCCCAGAGCCTAGGAGAATCTCAACTGTCAACTGCTTGGAATTTAAGCTCATTAAGAATTCAACCCATTAACAATGCCTATTAAGGTTTTCTAAAATTCTTCCACTAATTTTCCAGCCAACCTTTCCTTCCTCAAACCCTCCTGACATCTTATTACCATTTTCCAAATGGGAACAAAACTCCATGGAGCCATTGATATAGTCATGAAGAAATGTGGCTTCTTAATTCCACCAGTGAGATTGTACTATTTTTGTTAAGATACTTGAGCAGAAAGCTCACTGCCTTTTATATTTTAGGATCTGGATATATAGCCAAGAACTCAGGATTCTTTTGCCTCGGCCTCTAGTGTTAGGATTGCAGGTACATATCACCATGCTTACCTGACGTATTTTCAGAGTGTCACTCCAAAAAGGAGGGGACACTCACCCACTACTGCATCATCACCTTCATGATAACCTTCACAGGTTATTTAGAGACTTTTAAAAGATAATTTAAAACTTATTTCAGGGAGCTACTCAGATGATTCAGTAATTAAGAACACCAGATGCTCTTGCAGAAAGCTTGTGTTTGATACATAGCACCCACACCATGGCTCAGGCAACTCCTGTTCTATGGGGATCTGATACCCTCTTCTGACATCCACAGCAACCAGGCACACACACGGCAAGAAGACATACAAGCAGGCAAAACATTCTTACAATAAAAGATACAAAATTAAAAAAAAAGTTTCTACTGACTTATATTTTGTGAATGTAACTGCATTTTGATACTGTAATTACTTAAAACATCAAACTTTATTCATTGCTAGTGCTTGCCATTCCTCTGGCTTTCACTGTTCACCTTCCCTAGATAACCAGAGTCATTATGCAAAGACGGTGGCTTTAGGGGAAACTCCTAAAACATTTTCAAAGTATTTCATTTTGAATATGCTAAAACGGACAGACCCCAATGACCAAGGCAACTCTTATAGGGACAACATTTAATTGGGGCTGGTTTACAGGTTCAGAGGTTCAGCCTGTTATCATCAAGGTGGGAAGCATGGCAGCATCCAGACAGGCATGGTACAAGAGGAGCTGAGAGGTGTACATCTTCATCTGAAGGCTGCTAGCAGAATACTGGCTTCTAGGAAGCTAGGTCTAGGGTATTAAAACCCAATCTCACCTACTTCAACAAGGCCTCACCTCCAAATAGTGCTGAAGAAGTCAAGCTCAGGGCATTTGGAAAATTCCACCAGACCCCAGAGCATAAAGACCCCTCCCTTCCTAGGAGGGAGAGGAGGTCAAAGGTAGGCACCCCTCCTTTCCTGGATTACATTCCTCAGGAAAACCATAGGGCAGACCAACCTATGGCCACCTACAGACTAGGGAAGTCCTTATCACCTCATTGCCTAAGGACCAATCAGTTTGAAAACCACACTGTTTTGCCAATCTCACTGTGTCTAGTGGCTGTTGCTCTATTCTACCCCTGAAAACTATATAAAAACTTGCCAGCCTGGCCTCTTGGGGTTGTCACCTCTCCTTCAGGAGCAGAAAGACCAGAAGAACAATAAATTCCTCTTGCTTTTGCATCACCTGAGTTCACTCAGGTCCACAGTAGCTAAGGCTCCTCAAGTCTTACAGTGCTACTCCCTGAGGCAAGCATATACAAGCCACCACAGGGAAGGAGGGTGAGGGTGAGAGTGATAGAGACTAGTATATAAAGATCTCAAAAAGAAAACAGCACTAGTGTCTTTCATAGAAAGCAATGAAGGCCTGCATTTAATAGCTTGATGTATTGCCTTCTCTCTCTCTCTCTCTCTCTCTCTCTCTCTCTCTCTCTCTCTCTCTCTCTCTCCAGATTCGAACCAAAAACCAAGTTGAGAAAATATAAAAAAATAAAAAAGAAATGAACTAAGCCGGGCGTGGTAGCATACACCTTTAATCCCAGCACTCTGGAGGCAGAGTCAGGTAGATTTCTGAGTTCGAGGCCAGCCTGCTCTACAAAAGTGAGTTCCAGGGCAGCCAGGGCTATACAAAGAAACCCTGTCTCGAAAAACTGAAAAACCAAAAAACAAAACAAACAAACAAAAAAAACAAACAAACAAACAAAAAAAAAAAACAAAAAAAAGAAAGAAATGGACTATAACGGCAGGAGATAGGTTTAGTCGAAAAGGTGAGCAGGTGAGCAGAGGATTAGGATGGAAACAGCGGTCTAGCAGCATTTCTGTGCCATTCACAGAAATCTGTCTCCTTAACGTATATCTGGGGAGAGCTGACAGAATCATATCCTAATTATGGAGTACAGACTCTCTATGAAAAGTAATGGAGAGCAAATGTTAGCAACCAATGCTGCTCTTTTACGGTCAGAACTTCCATTCAGGTAAGATCTTGGCATTCTTGAGAATTCCTGTCTGTTTACAATTATCGACAATCTCTTGAAAGGGACCTGCAAACCAATAAACTTCAGAAGACTAGCAATTCCATGCAGCTACTATGTATCTTTTGGTATTTACAGCTGGGTTAGTCCTAGAAATCCAGAGCACTTAGAGTGAGTGGAACAGCCAGATCTAGGCAAATGCTTAAATTCATTGAGAATGAGGTTATAAGTCAAACAGAAACGGACACACTCAGTCTTGGAGTCTCCCTTCTGAAAACTTGGGTGTAGTCCTTGACCTTGGGGGATTTCACACAGATAAAGGATAATGCATGTGAAATGTCCAGCTTAGAAACGAACCCTTAAACTCTTCAGTCCTTTTCGTCCTCCATATGCTTAAATTTCACCCAATAGACAACTTCAACAACAATAAAGGGTCCACTGTTGTAGGATGGGAGAAAGAGGTTATGAGAAGATAACTGTTTTAGTTTAAAAGAACAGAAGACCTCACTCTGTGTGTTCTACTTTTAGATGGTAGCAGTTATAAACAGAATTATTCCTGCATTCTTGAAAATAATTCCATCAAAAAAGATCAGAAGATCTAACATAATATGAATTATATTCCCAACATATAGAGATGTGGGGAACAGATTGACAGGCCAGCCAGAGAATGGGGACAAACAGTGAGTAAATCACAAGTCTAAATTCACCAGGACCAAAGTCAAAAGCTCTAATACAGTGCGGGACCCTAACTGGAGCCATGCGGGGAACAGAGTAACAAGGCAAGGACAAGGACGCACCATGATTCTCTGGTCCAATTCTCACAGTGCTGTTCTTCACAGGTCGCCAACAGGGAGAAGGGTTTTCAAAATTCCTAAGTCCTACTTGGAAGGGAATGGTTTTGTTTAAGAAAATGCTGGCTGACAAGTGTAACAAAAGCCTTTACATTACTCTTCCTAGAAGGCACTGTCCTGACTGGCCAGCAGGCTTCCAGATGGCAGCTGCTCCCACCAATGCAAAGACACTGGCCCTTACCTTTTCTCTAGCCAATGGCATGTGACCTTCCATAATGGAAGTCTGATTCCACAGAACCAGTTATTTCCAACCTTCCCTCGGGCTTGCAAAGAACATGGTGGGTCTGGCTGACTGCTTTGGATCTTATCTGCTACTCTGACTTCAAAGTGTTGTTTCTCCTGGGAGGAATAAGAGCAAATACCTACACCAGAGAAGTCAGGAAAAGGGAAGGAACCAAGATCTGCCCTACACTTCTAGTAGTTCACGAATATGAAAGGATGGTGGGTAGGGTGGGCAGATCTTTTTACAAAGACAAGCAGAGATGTGAATATTTTTTAACTACAGTAGACTTGACTGTAGGTTGATATATTAGGATATTTAATCCTTATAGTACAAGCAAGTCTGTGGCTAGGCCAGGCCAGAGTTGGGACATTAAAACATCCATCCTATTTATGTAAGCATAACTGCCGATCTTATATGCAGAACCTAGATTTAAAAACCAAAGAAAATAGTGATGATGATAATAAACAAAAGATATGAAATAGCTGGAACTCTCAGGGAGGAACTGTGTCTGTCGGTGGGTGTTGTCAAAAGGAAATCTAAACGATGGTATGAAAGACAAAAATATATTCAAGAAACAAAGTGGAAACCATTGTTTTTGTAAAATACAAGTTAAACTTAATTTTTCTGTCCAGACTTGAATATATAAAACCACATCTGACTTACACTATATTAAGATTATTATCCACAGAGACTTAACCATAAAACTTAGTACCAAGATGGGTATGACACATAGGAGACTGAGGCAGGAGGATAACCTGAGCTTAGGTAAATGAGAACAGCTTAAAACATAAGGAGCTCTCATCTCTAAAACAAAAGAGTGAAAAGAAGTGAAGACAGGCAAGATTCTTAAGGAAAACATCACACCCATATGAGACACACTTCCATTTTGATATATTCACAATACCTGGATCTGTGCTTGACACAGGGGCTCTGCTGTGTTTCCCAGAGTGATTCAAAGGAAGGATTCTGGGCTGATAAGACGCTTGCTTGCCAAGGAGAACTGTTTGTGTGGGGCTGTTAAGTGATAACAGATATTCCAAGAGTCTACTCAACTAAGCCTGCGTGATTGCTTGAGGACTGGGAAAATTCAGACCCTGTTGGAAGATCCCTGCCACTCCTGACAGGTTCCTTCTAGCAGTGTGCAAAAGCACTCTTCTGCCACTGACCATAATCTACACAAGAGCTGAAAGGAATTTGAATACAAGTATGCTTTGGAATACATAGATGGCTGACACTCTTTAGGAAGAAGGCAATCAAAATAAAGTCAAATAAAATAAAAACCCATTCAGTTTAAAAATCTAAAGGGAACTTCGATAAAACCACATATGGAGAAAATAAAATTGAAGACAGAACTTTGTCTCTAAAACAATGCCTGATGCGGAGCTTTCCTGATCAGTCTTAATTTAAACCAATCTTTAATGACGTTCATAATTGGCTAATCTCAATGATCTGTAGAAAAATACTTCGTTGCTAAGCAATCAAAGTAACAAAGAAGAAGCATGGATGTCTGGGAAAGATCCCAAGAGACTTGAGTCTCACATTATCCCCAGGGGATTTGCCACATAAGCACCCTGGCTCTCCTGGGTCTCTCCAGCAGTTTCAGATTGGTGCTGTATTACATTATTTAAATTAGATAAATTGAAACTTTTATTGAGCAATTCAATGAACTATAATTTTAAACAAAATGATCATTTAGAAAATGCACACCAATCCTTCATAGTTAAACACCCCTGTGGCTTCTCACATGATCCGGGCAATGAAATGCAAACACCATGTCTGTCACTGTCTCTCTACAGGCCAGTTTCCTCTCCTCTCTTCACATTCACTCTCCCTTCTGCAGCTGATACAATGCTGAGGCCCTTGTGCTTTCCACCTTTGCCTGAACACTTTCTTCCAGCTGAGTTCACAATATGGCAAGTCTGGCTAGATTACCTTCTGTCCTCTAACACGATCTAGAACTACAGTATCCCCTTGACTCTCCCTCATAACATATGTCCTTTCCATGCATAACAGATTTCAATTTTAATATCTTTATTTCACTTTTTTTTAAAAAGAAAAAAACAGACACCATTAGCATGCAGCTGTTTCCATACTTTGAGCTCTTATGTGTGGAATGCCAGTCATAGTGTATAAACACACGGAAAACCTAATTTAGATGAAAAACTATAACAACAGTTGAGTGTCAGCCAATCAAATAAAACAAAGGATTAGCTGAAACCAATCAGGCTGCTCAAGTACTTCACTTGTTCTGTCTACGAAAATTCAGTATCCATACTGCCCAGTAGCTGCTTTGAACCCTCTGTTTTCCCATTTCATAAGCCATCGTTTTGCACAGCTAAACTCTCAAGTATAACTGTTGACATTTTTTTTTTCTCTTGTCAGTGAAATGCCCATTTCTTCCACCAGAGTCTAAGATACAAGAGAAAGAAACCAGGCCCACATTTTCTGCCGTACTCTTGATATCCAGGACAAGAGAAGAACGTCACAGAGACAGTTAATATCTGCTGAATAAATAATGCATATATCTTCTGTTTTTCTTTCTCCTTTCTTTTCAATTACCACTTGAAATATAGGATATTGCCATCCTAATTTTATTTCCTAAAGAAGTGATTGTTAAGGCTGTCTTCTGCGAGGCTCCACCTAGCAGCAGAACAGTGACACCCACAGCCAAACAGTGAATGGAGCTTGGGGACTCTTATGGAAGAACAGAAGGAAGGATTGTGACGCAAAAGGGGATAGGAACTCCACAGGAAGACCAACACAGTCAACTAACCTGGACCCTTGGGGCTCTTAGAGACTGAACCACCAACTAGAGAACATATACAAGGGCTGGACCTAGGCCTCCCTGAACATATGTAACAGATGTGCAACTTGGTCTTTATGTGGGTCCCAAACAACTGGAGTGGGGGCTATCCCGGAAGCTGTTGCCTGTATATGGGATATATTCTGCTACCTGGGCTGCCATATCTGGCAGCAGTGGGAGAGGAAGCTCCTAGCCTGCTAAGACTTGAAGTGCCAGGGTAGGAGGTACACAGGGGAGGGGAGGGGTTCCCATCTTATCAGAGGAGAAAGGGAGGCGCTATGGGGAAGGATGGTGGGAGAAGGTGACTGGGAAGAGGGCAGTGAGCAGGATGTAAAGTGAATAAGTAAAAAAATAAATAAGTAAATAAAAATAAAATAATAAAAAAATGTGATTGCTAGAGATAGTGACATGACCCAAGATCTCAGCTACTTAAGAGACCAAGGCAGGATAACCGAATCTCAAGTTCACAGCCAATCTGGAAACAAACCAAGACTCTGACTCAAAATACGTCAATACAGGGCTAGGGATACACCTTAGTGGCAAAGCGCTTGCCTGGCATGCTGGTTAGCTTCTGTCAACCTGACACAAGTTAGGGGCATCTGGGAAGGAGCAACCTCCACTGAGAAAGTGTCCCCATCAGTGTGGCCTGGATGCAAGCCTGTGGTGCATTTTCCTGATCAATGGTTGATGCAGGGCTGATCAACCCGCTGTGGTCAGTGCCACTCCTGGCAAGAGGTCCTAAACTGAATCAGAGAGTGTGCTGAGCAAGCTGGGAGAGGGGTAAGCATCTCAGCTTGACTTCCTGCCCACAGGCTCCTGCCTGAAGCTCCACCCTCAAATAAATCCTTTCCCCTCCATCCAAGTTGCTTTTGGTCATGGTTTGCATTGAAGCAACTAAAAACAAACTAGAATAATATGCAAGGGCCTGGGGTCCAATCCGCAGTACCACAAATGGAAAAACTCTAAACAGACAAGCAAGCAAACAAAAATGTACTTATAGTTTGACTGAGAACATTAGCCGGGCAGTGGTGGCGCACGCCTTTAATTCTAGCACTTGGGAGGCAGAGGCAGGCGGATTTCTGAGTTCAAGGCCAGCCTGGTCTACAGAGTGAGTTCTAGGACAGCCAGGACTGACTGCACAGAGAAATCATGTCTCGAAAAACAAACAAACAAACAAACAAAAAAACCAACAACAAAAAAAACAAAACAAAACAAAAAAAAGAATTGCTTTTTACCGCCGGGCGTGTTGGTGCATGACTTTAATCCCAGCACTCGGGAGGCAGAGGCAGGCGGATTTCTGAGTTCGAGGCCAGCCTGGTCTACAAAGTGAGTTCCAGGACAGCCAGGGCTATACAGAGAAACCCTGTCTCAAAAAACCAAAAAACAAACAAACAAACAAACAAAACAAACAAACAAACAAACAAAAAACCACAAAAAAACCAAGACTGAGAACATTAGAAAGGTGGAAAGAAATCTTCTCATTTCCTCCCCTCGTTGTTCCAACTAGAGGAAAAGTAGTAGGATTCTGAGGGTGTTGCTTCAAACTCTTATTATCTTTTTCTAATCAAGATATAACACTAATCATAAATATAAGGGAAAACTATCCACAGATCTCTAATTTGTACCTTAGCCTTTGAGTGTTAAGACCATATGGCTAAAATGTTACCAAAATGTCTTAAAGAATATTCTAATTTTTCAGGTCGTGGCGACTGGATGGTCCTTGTAATCGTATTATCTTCAAGTTGTGCAAAACACAGTCCTGCCTTCCTACGTGTAACTGACTATGCACAGCATCCAGTTTCAAGGGATCCATCACTGAGACCCACAAGTGCCATTGGCAGTTTGTTCTGCTCACAGACATTTTCATAATGTGTTAGTATTCAGTAAGGAAGCCTTGCTCAGTTAGTTCTCTGGCTCACTAACTGGGCCCAGGCTGGTAACATAAACACTTTGCTTTTACAGCATCATCACTGAGTCAGGAGAATAGAGATGGAGACTGACATATGACAAAAGAGACTGGAGTCCCTTGGCCTCCTCGGCTACACACAACAAACCCAGCAGCTGCAAGAAAAGGCCATGATATAGAGATTAGCAAGAAGATGCTGTGCAAATGGCCTATTAAAGGCCATGCATGAGCCTTGCGGTTTTTCTTTTTTTTTTTAAAGTGGATCCCTTTTCCCTACTCACTAACCTACCTCCATTCTCGGGAGTTCTATGCATTTCTTAATATATCATCTCTATTTCTTACTACATTATCATGTGTCCCTGGCACCATTCTGGGACACAAAATCAAGAAACACCAGTAGGTGACCTCTGGACATAGACCTGTGCTTTTAACATCACCTTGATTTCTTAACATATAGTCTTTTTCCTTCGTATTCCATTTTTTTTTAACTCATGATAACTATTCACTTAAAGAAAATAAAATTCTCTGAAAGAAAATTGATAGTTTCTATTTTTGTCTTGCTAGACAAAGTACAATAGTATTTTAAAATCACTGGCTATCTGCACTTTATAAAAACTAATTTTGCTGCAGAAATGACTCCAATCCTGATCACTGCTTCCCTCCTTTCACTAGACATGGAAACATCTGATCTCCATGAACAGGAAAGGAGAGGAATGAATTTGTTTTCATAAATTCAGCTCTGCTCACCAAACCCACTCTTTACAATGCACAACATATACAAAACAAATATACTTCGGTCAATCGACTGCCAGCAGTCATAGGGGAATTCTCAAAGACTGCAAACCCTTCATGGTTTACTTAGTTGAAACCCATGGAAAGCCAGATTAGTATTATGTACCCACACTTAGCACAGACACTGTACAAGCTATGCTCTCAACATCCTGCCATTCACCGAGGGCTGCTTTTAAAACCAGAGCAGAGCCGGGCGTGGTGGCGCACGCCTTTAATCCCAGCACTCGGGAGGCAGAGGCAGGTGGATTTCTGAGTTCGAGGCCAGCCTGGTCTACAAAGTGAGTGCCAGGACAGCCAGGGCTACACAGAGAAACCCTGTCTCGAAAAACCAAAAAAAAAAAAAAAAAAAAAACCAGAGCAGAACACATCAGTTCTGTCTGGCACTAGGGACCCAGATCAGTGGAAGGGTGGGCACCTACTTATTCTGTGAGAAGCTCTGAGCTAACTCCCCAGTATCATATATTCTGTATCAAAATTCCAATACCGAGAATTACAATCATAAGCATACTTCACTATGAAAAGTAAAAGCACTTAAGTTCTGGAAAAAAAAACCCTATACTGCAATTTTAAATAGTAAAATATGTGACATATTCGGAAAGGATCATAAAATTTATTAAAATGGGCATTTTCAGATTAACCTTTAGCTTCAAATGGTCAGTACTTCACAAGGAAACCAGTGAACCATAATGGCTCAAATTATGTAGAGTACTCACATGCCTTTGCTTTTCTTTCAACTAAAGTCTTTAAAGTGACATTTCTAGTGGTCAACACAACTTTAGAATGGTGTTGAGGCCCTGGGAGCTATTGTGTCTCCCAGAGTAGACCCTCCTAATCATCGCAGCTGTGGACGATGCTCTTGGCAAGCATGGGTTGGGGGAAGGCCAATGTGGAATGCTGCTAACCTCCGGGAAGTATATTGGATAATTTCTCCCCCCTTAAGAGAATCTGGTCCCAAATAGCAACAGTGCTGAGGTTGAGAAAAATCTGCCTTAGCTTAAAGTTTAAAGTAATATCACTTAAGAGCCCAATGAGTAGATGAGGCTTTTGTTTTCCTTGATTATAAAATGTAGATCAAACTACAAAAACACTAAACACTGCTCTGTGACAGTTCGAGAAAAAGCAAAGGCTGGCATAAATGGCAGTACTTGGAAGAATTTATTTTAAAATATACAAAGTGGGAATATAGCACTTTTCTGATATGTTTGTTGTGCTATGTCTCTACTTCATGCGCCTTAACTAACTCCAACGTCACTTTCTGCTTGGTAAGAACTGTTTAGTAAGTATTCATTGAATGTGTTTTTATTTATCTTTGGTAGGGTCTCACCATGGAGCTGGCCTCAAGCTCTCAATCCTCTTGCCTCAGCCTCCTGCACTGCACTAACAAGCACTCACCACCCTGTCCAACTCCAGAAACTCCAGTGTGATGCAAAAAGGGCTGCATGCTAAAGTGGCTAGCAGTTCACTTCCTCCCTTTCCTCTTACTATACATTGGCATGTGGAGCTGCCCAAAACCAAGCTTCTGCCACACAGAGGAGTCCAAGTCCCTCAGGAGGGGAGTGAAACAAATAATCCTGGCAGTTAGAGGGGGATTAAGCAAAGAGCTGGCTCCCAGCTCCTGCCACTTAGCTTCAAAACCCTGAGAGAGAGAAAGGGACTTCTCCTATACAGCTGTTTACACTGTCCCTTGTATAGGCATTTATGTCATTTGATAGTCCCCTAGGTTACCAGAGCCTAAAAGTGCATTTTATATAAATAAATGATAAAATGATCAAGGTTTTTAAAATTCTGATGCAAATAACTGAGCATTGCCCCCTACAGTTAGCCTATTTATAACGTTTAAGAGGAGGATTTGCTAGCCTTAGTACAGTCAATTTCATTTATCACACTTAAGGAAAGGGGAAAGAGGCATACAGACAACCTACACCTACGATGTCAATAGTCAAGGCTGCTCTTTTTTTTTTTTTTTTAAATTTAGTATTTTGGGGGAGGGGGGTGGAATTGAGACAGGGTTTCTCTGTGTAGCCCTGGCTGTCCTGGAGCTCACTCTGTAGACCAGGCTGACCTTGAACTCAGAAATCCACCTGCCTCTGCCTCCCAAGTGCTAGAATTAAAGGCGTGAGCCACCACTGCCTGGCTTAGGCTGCCCTTTCTAAAATTCAATTTTCTTCTTAACAGAAAAGGTCATTCCTAGAAGTGGGCATGGTGGTACTGGCTTGCAGTCCTAGCACCCAGGCGGCTGAGGCAGGGGGGGAATACAAGTTCACAGCCATCTTGGCCTATAGAGCAAAACCAGGTCGAAGATTATTGTTTACAAAACTTTTAAGTTATAAAGCTATGGACATTTTATATGGAAAGTAGTTTTTCTCTTAAAAAGAAAAGCATCAAAAAAAAATGCCAAGATACACATTATAATCTGTCTTGCCAAACTTATATTTGTGGACTCTTCTGAAAAGTCTATTGCTCCCTACCTAATGATCAATGAAATCTTTATAACTTGAAAGTCAAAACAACTAGGAGGATCATGTGATTTAGAAAGTGAGACAGCTTGGTTTGAAACACATTTTTAAATTCGAAAGAATTTGGGTGCTTCACAATAAAGTCACTTGCAAATCTAATACAGTTCAAGGTACAAATTAGTTATCCCTTATTTCAATTATTAAGCTCAAGTACATTTTTTTAACTTAAAAAATTCTTTATTTGCAGATACATGCGCTACTGGTTACTGCTTAAAGAGGTTTTGGTTCTTAATTTATAGATAAGTTTATCTACTAATATGAAATAAAATTCTCCACATCTTTTCTTCTCAGTTTCTGTTTGTGGCATTAATTGGCTAGTAAGTCACGTTCTGCTCCACAGTGAAGGAAACAGCAACTGGAAGACACATTTGGACCCAAGTAAATATTTGACTAGTACAATAGTAAATCCTGGCACTCGAGTCTATTCTGGGTACCACAGGTATGTGAGAATTCCATTAGTACCCGCTCTTTAAACCAGATCTCTAAATATTTAAATAAATCATAAACATCATTTTGTTAAGAAAGCTTTTAAGAAGATCTCACATGCCGAATTCCATACAGCGTCTGTGTGACAAGAAAGGCTCCTGTGTAAGCCCATGTGTGGTCCTGGATGCATCTTCCTCTCTTAGGGCTTCACATTGTCGGTTTGTTTGATTTCAATCTTTAAACACAGGAGACTGTTCTCAGCCAGCACTTCTCCACGGGCTATGCTGAAGCAGGGCAGAACGTTTTTTGTTTTCTCGTTAACTGGCTCTTAAGAGGCAGAGAGAAGAGTCAGTCACACATCTATGATCTTGGTTTTCTTCTTTTATTTTCTTCTTTGGTTCTTCAAGACGAGGCTTCTCTCTGTGTGTTGGAACGCATATAGAGACCAGGCTGGCCTTGAACTCTTGAGATCTGCCTGCCTCCAGCAATTTTTCAAGTCTTCTTCAAACTTTTAAATGTCCCCCAGTTTATTCCTCTCTTTAGAACTTTCAGCATGACCATTTTGAGACAAAAGAGGAGTTCCTTTTCATCAGTAAACAACTTATTTAAATTATTTTTAAAAACCCTGAATTTTCTAGAGATTCAATTCCCATGTAAATGTGTATTCGTTCTTCTGTTCTTTCTTTCTGTTTGCTTCATTGTGTTTGACTTGAGGCCTTGCTATGGAGAGCACACTTGTTTTGAACTTAAGCTGTTCTCCTTGCCTCTGCCTCCCCAGTGTGAGCTCCATCATCAGCATGCACCACAGGGCCTGGCAGAACATGCACTTTTGTTTGGGGAACTTAACCAGAAGTCATTCACCATTTCAGTAAACCCATCTCCCTGCATCTGAGTCAACGTGCTGGTAGGCGTGGATCAGGAATCTCTTGCAACTGTGCTTTTACAGCAATGCTATAAATAGGTGCAACTGGCCATAAGCTCACCATATCTTCCAGGGAGCATGAACTTAAATGGAAACTCATAATTTTTTTCTATTTTTCTTTTATTGAAAGTAATTTTTTCCATACATTCTGGTTACAGTTTACCCTCCCCCAACTCCTCCAAAAGCTCCCTCCACTTACCGTAAATTTTATTAGAGAACAGGAAATGCAAGTCATAATCAATTGAGATTTTTACCTGTATTTCTTTACTTTTTACTTTAATACATCCTACTTTAACTTCCAATTTACCCATAATGCCCATGGCAGGTTAGCAAAGCACAAGCTAGAGAAATAGGATTTGGGTAGGGTTTAAACCATGTAAGGTTCCTTGTAACTCAAACTCTGAGCCTATCGACGATATATGCTTGATACTTGAGGAACCTTTACTTGTACTCCTCCAACTGGAGAATTTGCAATTAAAGAAAACACATGTGCTTTTTAAAACATAAAAACAAAGAATCGGCTAAGCGTCGATGGTGTGTGTAAGCAGTGGGAAGTTGCCCAGGGCCAGTGCGTGTTTCCCTTAACACAGAATAGGAAAACACCCAAGGACAAGCTGGAGACCTGCATTTCCATTTGGTTTTAAGGGGTTAGGTGACTTGGTGACTGCATTCTGTAACAGAGTCACATGTGTTAGTGCTATGTTCTCAATGTGGAACAGGACAGACAACACTCACAACCAAACTGTGCTGTTGTCTACTGAATAAAGCTCCTTATTTAAAAGGCTGTATCCCCACATTGGTGCTGCCCCATGGATGATACAACTGAACTCCCATTGTATGAGTAAACTGCTCTTGGCCATGGACCCGATGGTAAACAATATACCTACTGCCAACTTCTAGATGTGAAATTCAGGAGCTGTTTCCACTCCCACTCAGGATCAAGTTCTCACCCCTGTACAGGTGGGTATGCCCCTGAAAAGCTGGGTACACCCTTGCACATCCTATGTGACCATCCACCATCCCTAGCTCCCTTCTTCACCGGAAAAGCTCTTGTCACAAGCAACAATCAGCTGACATTTTACAGATACTCACATGTTTAACTTTGTCCCTAGGACGAAGTTTAAGGAAATAATCTTTAGTGAAATGAGATAAACCCATGCTTTGTATGTAATGATTACAATTCTCTCTGCCAAAACACTGAGAGCCAAGGTATATCTAATTACCATACAAATGGATATAGAAGAGGGAAAAATAACAAAACAAAACTGAAACCTACAACCAAATGATAGACCAAAACAAATGAAGATGTAGAACTCCAATCAGAAAACTGCATCAAGAGTTTAACATTATTTCCAAAAGAAAATGTAACTGAGGCAAATGACATTCTTTGTAAGCTATTATAGCAATATTCTTAAGCTTTTGAAAACTCAGGTAAAAATAGTTTGAAGACATGAACGTTTTCATTTTAACTCTTGAGCTTTTGAAAATGAAAATCATCACCTACACGGGAAGTAAAAAGATAGATTGTCGGCAATATTTCTATAAATAATTCTCTTAATTTTCTCCCACAGCTATCATGCACATACAAGACACCATAGTACTAACTTTCTAAAACTGTATGTCCAAGGGTCAAATATTCAATACATATAAGGATTCCCATTAACATGGTGATGTCTCAAGTCTCACATTTTCAATGGTTTATTTTCAACTTCTATCATCTCAACAACCAAATGATTTCAGTTTGTCAGTCTTGCTAAGGCTGATGTTTTGAGTGAGGAATATATATTAACCTGATCTAACACCATAAATGCCAGTGATTTGAAAAGTAAGAGGGAAAGTAGCTCTGCCCTTGCTCCCCTCAGAAATGTTAGTGGTACCCTACACCCCCAGAATGCTCTTACCCTCAGGGCCTCAATCACCAGGTCTCTGGCTTCTAGTTCACCTTCCATCACGCTAAGGAGCATCCGCAGCTCTGATTTGCTGAGCGTGTCCACATCAAACTCCTTTTTCTGTAAGGCAAATTGAAACTGGAATCAGCACTAACATCCTTCCTGAAAAGGATGGATATCCTGAAACGATGGCTTTGGGATATACATCTCACATACTTGGAAGGGGAAGCTGGCAGTTCCCAGGGCTCACTGGCTCAACAGTCTAGCCTTGATAAATTTTAGCCTAATAAGAGACCATGTCTTTACAAAGGGGGTGGGGTCGATGTCTGAAGAATGATATTTACGATTGTCCTCTGGTCTCCACATTCATGTATACTCATGTAAATTCCACCCACTCATATATAAATGTACATGTATTCAAAAGAGAACAATAAGGATAGACATGGACGATCAATGGATCATTTCTATCCAGCAGCTGGGTGCAAGACCCACCTCCTAGAGAGAGAAAACCATGTAATGCCATTTCTGCAAGTCTCCCCTCAAAAGAGATATAGTTGTTTGACTGCCCAAACATCTGGACTTAGAATCTCTCCAACATATGCAGCACAAATTTAAAAGGCTCTGAAGTCTATATCAAAACAGGCCTGGCCTTGGGATTGGGAGTAGGGGGCTAATTTTGAGGGTAACAAGAAAACACAGATGTATTCCTTGGAGGGTCCCTGACATAGTGGCTCCTGGGAGGGTATTATAAATTCCAGGGCACCCAATAATAACAGACCTTGTTTACAGAACATTCTACAGCAGAGGCCACCAGCTGGCTGTCTATACCCAAATCTGGCCTGCAGATGTGTTACTTGGGCCATGAAGAAAAGTTTTGTCTCCCATTCAGCCTACATTAGAAGACCTGAACATTTTACTAAATGTTTTAGAACTCTGTCTTCTCTTCAAGTCAGATATTTGAGCTTTCTCAGGTTTCCAATGCCATAGGCAAGAATCCAGAGTAGAAAAACAAACAATGGCCCCTGTCTAAGGAACATATTGTCATCTCTTACACACAGACACACACACACACACAGAGAGAGAGAGAGAGAGAGAGAGAGAGAGAGAGAGAGAGAGAGATGACTTTAATTAACCTGAACCACCACTGATATATAGTTATCCTGATGTGTCATCAGGTGACACTGTAACCAGGCTACAGATATAAATAAACAAACCTATGTAGTTTCTTGCCCTTCTATAAAGGTTGAGATATGGTTCAAGGGGTAGAGAAAAAGGCTTCTTAGAGACTTGGGAACAGAATGAGGAGTCTGTACAAGGGCCAAGGTAGTCTTCTTTCATACCCCACACTCTTCTAGCCCTATCATTTCTTCTTTTACAATGGTTCCTGGTGACTACCTCCTAGTTCTCTGTTAGCTCTCACAGATAAACATTATCTCTAAATTCTTGTCCTTACTACCAACCTCGTTGTTTATGACTTCTACATGGAGATCTTCTGCAGCTGGAGCTGAGAGAGGAGCACTCAGAATGTTAGCCCGAGTTTCAGTGAGTGTAGAGTATGAGGTGCTCTGCCAAACACCATAGTCCCTGCACTTTGTGAGAAACCCACTCATTCCCTACCTAATAAAGATAACCTAGTTCATCACTGTATCTCCAGACATCTGGGCTCAGAAGGTGTTCTTCAAGGCACTCTAGAACTTGACTGCACATTTATATAGCATTCAATGTTTTCCAAGGTATTCTCAAAGAACAAAATGTAATCCACAGGACACCTCTATTTTCAGTTGAGGAAACTACAACTCAGGAGTCAGAAAGCATACACAGACCATGCAACTAGTAAACAGTAAACCAGATGCACCAGCTGTGCCTGTGCCTGTGCCTGGCTTATCTGTGCATGTGGCACACAGCACCAGAATGGCCAGTGTGAGCATCACATTGAATGAGTGCATTCTGTCAGTCAGCCAATGAGAAAGGGTTTGGCATTTAAGTATCTAACAGGAGACTTTCCCTAGAATACACAAGATCAAGCACAGCAAAGCCCATGACTTCAGGGACTGTCACAAGACATGACTAGAACCAGTCATATCTCATTCCCAAGGAACCTTTAAAGAAGAAAACCATGATTTACAGTGGCAAGAGCCTGGACCTAGAGAGCTTTTCAAAGAAAAAGCTCTAGCTAAATGGCTTCTTTTGACAAATGGAAGCATTGGAAAACCACCATTAAGACATTATGCAGACATATTCCTACTAAGTGGTAAAGTCCAGTACACAATCTGAAACTGTTCCACAAACAGAGGTTTATCACAGGTGATTGTATAATCCGATGGTTCTCAAACTTCAGCATGTGGGTAGAACACCTGAGTCTTGGTCTTAAATAAAGCAGGGCTCCAATCCTAAAAATTGGAACTAATGAAGGAAGGGGTGGGTTTGAATTTGTCTAACAAGTTGCTGCTGATGTTGAAGGATGGTGAGTACTTTGAGAAGCGCTTCATTAAGTGATCGGCTTTCTCATTAACATTGAAAATCCTAACACCTACTTTGTACATTTCTTCTGAGGTCTGTCCAAGAATATATGTATAAAATTGAGCACAGAGTTTAGGTGAGCAATTGCTATTAATAACCCAGATGTTTTGTGTAGAGAAGAGCAGGGTACTGCCTAAAAGTCTTGTTTTGTTTTTGTTTTTTTTTTTTAAATCTACCAACCCAAGTTCAATAAACTCAGCTTCTTGACTATGATGATAGACAGACTTTTATCCTGGTTTTCCCCTTCTGAGACTGCAATTCCTGGGTGCTTTAGAGAATAATGTTTTATTAATGCTGCTGCTGCTGCTCATTCTAAAGACTTTAATTAATTGTGTGTCTTATTGTTCTTGTTTCTCCGAAGCTTCATGAGCAAAGCACTCTACTTTAAGGACTAATAAATTATAAAAGACAGTGCCGAGATTCTGATTCATGGTGAGAGTCATGTTAAGAGCTTGCCCTGCTCCCATTGGCAGCATCATGGTGTGTGACCTGCAACCAGCTCTTCTATGTTTCTATATATCATGTCAATAAAAGGGAAATCATTAAAGGCATAAAACACTACTACAAGTGATCTTGCTGAACCACGAATGTATCATACAGAATGTTAAAAGAGAGAAAAAAAGAAAGGAAGGAAGGAAGGAAGGAAGAGAGAAAAAGGAAAAAGATCTGTCTTCTACCACCAAGTATTAAGTGATCTATTATTTTGAACACATATGCGTCCACCCATCTCTCTCCCACTACATCAAGCTCCACCTCTGTTTCCTCAGTAAAACATTACTAAATGCTTGATTTACTAATAAAATTCCAAACTATATTCACATGGCTATTTCCTAGTACCGGACACTTCTGCCCTCACTCTAGTGAAGCTGGGACAAAGAAAGAACCGAAAACATGGTAGAGCTCTAAAAACTCTGATGATTGTACACATAAGATAACAGTTCTCTGCTGCTTCTTAATAAAAAGGTGAGCGAGCTCAGAGGACGCCAGGGACAGACACATAGGAGGGTTGGGTGTGGGGTAACAAAAATGCCACCAGAAAACTTTGTTCCTGTGCAGGCTGATTAAAATACACACACACACACACACACACACACACACACACACACACACACACACTGATGTTAAGAGCCTCCTTTAAAAGAAAGGGAGAAGCACATTGACTTTTTCGGGGTGAACTCAGGGCTGCATGCATGCTAAGCCAGTGCTTTACCACTGAGCTATATTATCGAAGCCTCCTTTGACTCTCTATCTTGAAACAATGTCTCGCTGAGTTTGGAAGATGAGCCTTGAAGTCACTCTGTATTCCATGTTCACCCTGAACTTGCAATCCTCCTGCCTCAGTCTTCTGTGCAGCTGAGATTATAAACACAATCTATTAGCCCTAAGGGGTGCATCTTGGTTCACTAAATTAAATTATCCTACATCTTATGATATTTATTTTAAAACAACCACGATAATCTAATTTTCAAAAGTAGACAGGTGACAGAACACATTGCTGTTCACATAACAGCCTGAGGATCTTCAAAGCTCTGAAGAAAACAAAAAGACTGTCCCCTCAAGTACCAAGAGAAACAGTTCAAATATGCCTTATTACTGAACTTATTTTTCAATAAAAAAATGCAAAAGAAACAGTAAGTTCAGACTACATCCTTTCAATGACAATGACACAAAGGAAATAATAATGAAACTGACAACAAGAAGGTGAAACCTGTCTGTCCTGAGGTCATTTGTCAGAAAAGTCACCATATCCAGGAAATCTCCTGTTCTGAACACCTATTGTAAAATAAATAAGTTAATTAAAAATTGCCAAAGTCTGGTCAAACAGAAAACATCTGCCTTGAGATATGCCAAGTCATGTCTATTAATTTACAGTGTGTGTTTATCATGGAGGAAACTGCTGACTGGCTTGATGTCAGGTTTACAGTTAGCGAGTTTTCTTACACAGACTACATCCACAGGTCTATTAATTGTTCCTCCTACTGCAGGCTATGTCCTTCCACATCATTTATCAGTTAAGAAGATACCATGTAGAAATGGCCACAAGCCAATTCCTCAATTCCTTCCCAAGTGACTATAGGTTTGTGTCAAGTTGACACCTGACGCTAACTGTAACAGTCGACAAAAAGCTTGCAAGGGAAATTCTGAGCTACAGGGGCAGAAGTGTCCCTTAAACAGTTGCCCAAACACATCAGTCATTTTAGTGATCCTTAATAAAAATGGACTCAAGCACACAGCCAGTCATTTTGCTTGGCTCTTCCTTTCAACACTAAGCTAACCCCCCTCCCCACCCCGCTCCCCTCCAGTTCCATGAAATCAATGCCTTTATAAGCTTAAGTAGGAAGGTATCTGAGAAAGCAAATGGCTTGAAGACCAGGCAAGAGATAGATTTGGAAGGGCAAGTGGGTTTATCTGCTTGGCTCTCTGGCTTCTCCTAAGTAAGAGGAGGATGTTGGGTTTAGTAATCTCTAAATGGGGGGGGGGGTTACTAGACTAATGGTTTCTAAAATCTCTAGCTCTCAAGTGCCAAGGCGGGGAGGGGGGGGGCAACTGTATTAATGGATTGAGGAAATCTTACTTGTTTTTCCTTGAGACTAAAAGCCTTTGAGAAGTACTTGAGGAAAATTGATTTTGCATTTTTGCTTCAAAATTACAGAAATGTGTTTTTCCTAGTTTAATACTTTACACTAAGAACGAACTGCACTCAGATCTCTATAAGGAAGCAAGAGTTTCTTTGAAGACAAATAAGAGCCATACAGAGGGAAACTGATGAGATACCTTGAACCTTTCAAATCTTGAAGACTGTATTAACATGAATAGAAATTAAGTGCAACTTTCTAAATATTTAGAGCCTGAATTTAAAACAATTATACGAATTCTCAAGGGAAAAAAATAAAAAGCATATGGCCCTCAGGACTTCAAACTATTCAAAAAATTATACCCAGGTGTGGTGGCTCATTCCTTGGCCTAAGCTGAAGCTGAAGGCAGGTTGCTAAAAGCCTGAAGCCAAGTTGGCTTGGGCTACGGTGAGATCCTGTCAGAACAACAGAAAGAAAGACAGGAAAAGAAACGTGTGTTTGTGTGTGTGTGTGTGTGTGTGTGTGTGTGTGTGTGTGTGTGTGTTGCAGAGGGAAGGAGAGGGGAAGTGGGGGAGACTCTCTCACCCCTGCTTTTTCTTTCCTCAACTCACTTTTCTCACTGCCCCGCCCCCTTGGGTCTCATCTTTCTTCAGCAAACAGGGCCACCTTCAAGCTTGCAAGCTCTTGTAGACTGCAGAAATCTTTCCCTTCCCTTTCCATCCAGTCTGCTGCATTTCCTCATGTGGCAATTAATCACAGCCTGCCTTGTGCATTTCCCCAAAGTATGAATTCATCTTTAGAAACATCTCCCCATCCTTACTTGCTGTCAAGACAGCAAGAATATCACATCTTCTCATGCTTTCATCCAACAGATCTCTTACAAAAGAGAAAGCATGCTCTGGCTCCGGAAGCAACTAAGACACAACATGACAGGCTACTCCAGAGGCACCTTTAGTCAGTCACAGAGAGCAACCTACACTAGGGAAGGGACTAAGGAAGGCCTTGAGACTTGGTGAGAACTCAGGGCCCACCATGTACCTCAAGACAGGCAGCAATGCCTGAACACTTTCACACTAGCCAAGCAACTGTGTGTGGGAGGAGGGACCAGTGATGAGACAATGCCAGGAAGGGAACCCGGCTACGGGCATAGCTAAATTTAACCACAAGAAAACTGAAGGGAAAACAGAAAAGTGGTCCATTTTCTCTCCAGAGAAGAGAAAAGAACCCCCATTTCAGAAAAACTAACAAAACAAGAACAAAAAGCAAGTACTTTTCCATCGGATCTCAGATTTCCATGCTGCCTAACAGGAGGCTTGAATCAGCCCCTCAGTGAGAAGCCTTCCACATCTAACGAGTGCCACAGAGACGTTTGTAACACGCCACATAATACATCTTGATTATGTGCAGGTGTCAAGTGCCAACGGGATGATTTTCAGATAAACGAGGACCTAGAAGGCAAAAATGATGGTCTTGGAGTGACCAAGCCCTTTTGAAGAAGTGCTTGGGTCCTTGGATCATCTTGGTGCCTTTTTGGTGAAATGTTGAAATGCTGGAACAAAATCAACTACAACTGTGTTCTCACTCCATAAATACTGTATTCACTATAGCCTTCAAATAGATCCCCAACCTAGTTATTTACTAAAAGAGAAGAGTTTTGGAGTCAAATCACTATTTCTACATGAACCACAGCATGCTATACACAGCATTAGTAGTCTCTGTCTAAGTTACTTAGAATAAATAGATACAACTAAAATCTGGGCAGTACTTCACCATTAATGCTACCATAGCCATTGCACTCTGGACAGTAACTTCTGGACAGAAAGTGGGGAAGAAGGGAGGAAGGAGGAAAGGAGAGAGGGATGGGGAGAGAGAGAGGGAGAGGAGATAAATATAAATGTGTTCTTCTATATGGAGAGCAAAGGTCAACCTTGGGAGTCACTCCATGAGTGATGGCACCTTGCTTGTACAGACAGGTTCCAGCATTTTTCTGAATCTCACCAATCAGATAACCTGGCTGGCCATGACTGCCAAAGCCCAAGAAACCCTTCGTCTCTACCTCCCTAAAGTAAATTCACATTACCACGCTGGGCTTTCTTAAGTGAGTTTCAAGCTCTTCATTGACTACAATATCACTTTAGCCCAAGACAAAGCCTTTTTAAATGTAATATAAGTCTTGCAATAGGTAATTAGTCGAGAGGAATCTAATTAAGTCTCTTCCCCAGTGAGCTGAGGTGGCAAGATCTATGAGCCCTGGGCAGAGAAGTGACTCCGTCTCTGCCAGGCACGTGTGAAGCTGGATTCGAGTACCATATCCCATGTGCCTGTCCACTACTCTAAAGCCTTGACTAATCTCTTCATTTCTGTCCAATCTTTTCCTGGGCTCAAACCTTTAGGAATTTGTCTCTCATCTATCAACCATTCCCTCCTCTCCATCTGTGATAATTTGTATATTCTTGGACCAGGGAGTGGCACAATTTGGAGGTGTGGCCTTGTTGGAATAGGTGTGACCTTGTTGGAGTAGGTGTGTCACTGTGGGTGTGGGTTTAAGACTCTCACCCCAGTTGCCTGGAAGTCAGTCTTCCACTAGCAGCCTTTGGATGAAGATATAGAACACTCAGCTCTGCCTGCGCCATGACAGCCTGGATGCTGCCATGCTCCCACCTTGATGATAATGGACTGAATCTCTGAACCTGTAAGCCAGCCCCAAGTAAATGTTGTTGTTGGCTTTTTTTTTTTTTTTTTAAATAAGACTTGCCTTGGTCATGGTGTCTGTTCACAGCAGTAAAACCCTAACTAAGACACCATCCTAATGAGTGATGTGGCATTAACTTTAAGGTTGGAAAAGTCCAGGAAGGGAGCACTATGTTCATCAATGTGACCATTCCATGCTCAGCCTCAGTTATCACAGGAAGACAAGAGACTGAAAAGAAAACTAGCCAGGTAGTGGTGGCGCACACCTTTAATCCCAGCACTCAGGAGGCAGAGGCAGGTAGATTTCTGAGTTTGAGGCCAGCCTGGTCTACAGAGTGGGTTCCAGGACAGCCAGGGCTACACAGAGAAACCCTGTCTCGAAAAACAAAACAAAATAAAACAAAACAAAAAATAAACTAAAAACACTGAAAATCAAATTTTGAAAACAGAACTCTGGAAAGCATTGTTATGTCATTAAGAAGAACAGCTTAGAAAAGGGAACTATGGACATAAAAATGGGGCTGGTGAGATGGCTGAGTAGGGAGAGGCACTTGCCTCCCAAACCTGATGACATGAGTATGATCCCCATAGTCCAGAGATGGAAGGAGAGAACCAACTCTACCAAGCTGTCCTCTGACCTGCACACGTAAGCCATGGCATGTATACTAACCCTCCACCCTACAGCAAGCAACAGATGTTTAAAAACAGAAATTCAAAGGCCAGAAGATGTAGCTCAGTTAAAAAACACTTGTCCATAATGTCTAATGCTCATAACTGAAGAAGAAAGGCAGGAAGAATGTCAGTCCGTTTATTGACTTAAGGCCTGAAACATCTGCAGCGTTTACTATTATAAACCACAGGCCAGCATCTTCATTATTATCTTGTAATACAGAGTATATTTTCCAATTAGCTGATCAACATCAAGAATTCTGAGAGGTTCTAATGAGCCTTATTTAAGAAATCAGCTCATACAACTCTCCTGAAAGGCTTCTACTCTCCCCGGGCTACAGCATTGATGGTCACACGATCAACAGCAGCTATCTTTTCTTGCTGAAGAAGCACTAATGCTGTAAAATGTTTTGTCAACATATAAACTTATGGGAAACACATAAGAACAGAACCAACTGGTAATTTAGCTTTCATATGGATTCAACCACAAATGGCTTTTCAACACAAAATTACTCCTATGAGAAATTTAACAGCAGCACCAATTGCTGTAAAAATAGACAGAACAGATGCAAACAGAAATATGCAAGCCATTGTTTAAAAAACAACAGTGTAACATGTATGTAAAAATACCTCCATCCTAACTTTCAAACTTTGCAAAACCTAAGCTGCGTTCTAAAACCTATAGCTGAAATGGTGACATCTTTCTACTCATCTTTGCGAACCTTTGCATGGGATGCCTGCAGAGGAAACTCAAGAAACGTCATGGGTACACACCATTTTCTGCCATCTCCATTCATATCATCTTTCTGAGGGCCCAGTACACATGCCCTCCATCATGGGCTATCTCCAGTGCCTTTCATAAAACATTTCCAGATCCTTCCAGTAGGAACTCTCTCTCTTATTGTCAGTCCTAAACCGTCTATCCACATTTTTTATGCCTGTCTTTGTTTGACTCCTCTGTGTACTGCAGAGTTTACCATAGTCCTGCTTTAACGAGTCAAAGGCAGCAAAGATGCTACCCACCCACGATGTTATCACCTTCGTGACAGATGAGTGACGTGTGCTGAGTTCACGTCATTTCCCTTTTAAATTATTCTATCAAACTTTCAACATTCCCCGGCTACTATAAAACTATGATTTCATTTTGTGAAAAGTAAAAAACCAAAACTAGCTAAGAAGGCCCCTTTTATTGCATTTTTGTTCAATATTGTCACCTAGAAAACAAAATTTTCAAGGTGCCAGATGTAAAAGTTTAACACTGATGTGTTTTTTAACCAAAAAAACACGATGCCAAGGTATTCCTTGTAATTGCCACCCTCATGGCAACATCTACACCTAAGCTTTGCATATCAGCTAATCCAGAAGTCCTGGGGTGGAGGCACTGGTTACCTCCCCAAATACAGCTTTAAACGGATCTCCATTTTTTTCTTACTCCCAAATTCCACAGTGACAATACAAAGCAGATTCTGCTTTCCATACTGCCTACCAGAAAGAGTTACATTCTGAGCAGAAATAGCAATATGGCCTATAAAAGTCATCGCATTTGGCTGAGGTACTGAAAATAACCCAGGCTCCCAGCATGGATCACAGCGTAGACTATTAATACGATCCTACTGAATAATGTAGCTGTTAGCTCCGGGTGCTTTCAGGATTTAAACAACGAAGCACAAGGATAACAAACTAAATTTAAAACATTCCACTGGAAATTGTATTAAACTGCAAACTATAAATTAAGCCAGTTCCTAAGCAACAATCTAAATAGGAAAAAAAAAAAAAACCCTCTGAAAACATGCACTTTCAAAAATAGCCAATGGCTTTGAGACTTCACTAGCCTAATTCTGCCAAATGTGTGTGTGTGTGTGTGTGTGTGTGTGTGTGTATATATATATATATATATATATATATATATATAAAGTTTTTTGTTGGCAAAAAGCAAAATATAGATTTAATTTTTAACCATTAGATGAAAAGCAAGCATGACAAACAGAATTAATTGGGGTGGAGGAGGGGGTTGGGGGTGGTTAGGGCCTCTAATTCTAGCACTTTACGAGGAGGAGTTCATGGTAAGCTTTAGCTTCATGTGATCCTGCCTCGAAATAAATAAATAAATAAATAAAGACCAGTTTACTCAAGTAGCTAATGTTAAGAGCTCTTTTTTCAAGTGCAAACTTCTTGTAAATATATATATATATATATTCCAATTTTACAGAATAAAAGTAACATTTTTCCTTAAAGTAAACAGTTACGTTTACAAAAACAGTAAGTACTGTTTGCAGGCTGGAAGCCTACAGGGTCCCGTGGGAATCATGAAGAAGGTTCTTTCCAGGAGATTTTTTTTTTTCTTGACTTAACAAGAATCAAATCATCCAGCTGCTAATTTATCCGCATTTGAATTAGGCTCCTGACATTTCTAACCACTTGACGGGGAACACTGACCTTGTTGGAACAAAAGTCTTCCTGACCATGCAATTTTGTTTACAGTCCTATACATCACACATCACAAAGCACGTGCTGGCGTTGGTTTATCTTGTGCTTGAAATATCTTGCGGGCACAAAGGGGTATTTTCTAAGTAGATTAAACAAAATATCCATCTTCCTTGGGGAGAAGAGAGTTCTCCCACACCTCCACTTCCCCCTCCTCCTCGTGGAGAACAGGACAGTCGATAATTTCAACTCCCAGAGGACTTGTTTTGATAGACCCTTTCTCCGATGTCACCAAAAGGAAGTAGCTCATAAGCGAAAGGCTTCATTCGAAATATCTTTAAAGTTCTTACTAGCAAAGAATGGAAAACTCAATTCCCCCCCCCCAAAGCTCCCCAAGCCCAGATTCTTCCACTTTCACGATGGGGATTAGTGGTGCCCCTTCCCTTCCCTCCTCTCTTGCGTTCTGCTTTTTGCAGCTATCACCCCTAGTACCTTCCTCCACATCTTTTCTTTCCCTTTCCAAGCCAGAGGTGGGAGGAAATTCAACAGCTCAGGTTGTTTACATCTGTTCCTGCCCTCTGCTGCCCAGACCCGGATTTGGATCTGGGGGTGGAAGACACCGAGGGGTTGTCCATGCAATCAGCTCACTCAGTCCCACTTGGAATCCTCCGAAAGAGCTGCTGGATTTGGCCAAGAGTGGGAGGCGCTCCCAGACCTGTCTTTCTTTGCAGATCTTTGCAGCTTTAGCAAGAGCTGCTTCCTCAACCTGCAAATATTTTCCAACCTGGCTTTGTGGGTCAAGACCCCCCAGCAGGGTAAGAAGAGAATGTCTGTGCATGCAGACATTCAGAGTATCAAAGAAGAGAGCAGGTAGGAGCCTAAGCAAGTCAAGACGCCAGGAAAAGGGAAAAATGTTTTGACACCAGGTTCAGAAGACCCAGTTCAATCCCGCTTTAGCTAGGGAAGAAGGTCCCTACAGATGACTGGGCGAGTGGCAGTCAGCTAGTACCCAAAGTGCAGGCGCTACCGGGGCCTCTCTCACCAGTCTCCCCAAGACACATGAGCCCCCCCCCCCACACACACACACAAAGAGCATCCCCACACCTGCCTAGCGATGGTTCACCTTCCCGCCTCTGCTACCCCAGGTCCCCTGAGAGGTGTCAGGCACCCCGAGACTGGCTTCGCTCCGCACCCCGGAGAGGTGAACAATGGAGACTGAGATACCCCGCGAGTGAGCAAAGGGGTCACCAGGGACGCGTGTGGTGTCCAGAAGGACCGACAGGCCCCTAGTACCCGGGGGTGGGAGCTGGCGTTTCCCCACTTGAGCCCGCTTCTGGCCCTGGGGACACTCCGGGGAAGGGACACACGAAGGGCACACCCCGGGGAAGGAATGGGTAATCAAAGGAAGAGGAACAGGAGAGAGGGGATATCCCGGAGAAGGAAGGGAAACCCTTGGGAAGGGACACCTCGGGGAGTTAAGGGAGCACCCCAGAGAAAGACAAGGCATCCCAGGAAAGGACGGGGCACCCCTAGGGGGTGTCCAGTGGGGACCCTGGCACCACCCCCAGCCCGCGTCTACGCGGTTCCCCGCGCCCAGGGAACTCGGTTACCGCCGCCTCCGCCGTGGCCCCCTCCGTGTCACCCGGGGTGCGGGACAAGTCGGGCTCGCAGCTCGCGCTGTCCGTCGCCATCTTCCTGCTCTAGCGGATCCGAATGCGAGCTCGGAGCGGCGGCGGGGTTCAGCTCTCTCGGCGCGGGCGGTACTTAACCCGCTGCTGGCTGTGGCCGCCGCGCTCTCAGCCCGGGAGCTCGGCCGCCCCCTCCCGCCTCTCCGCACCGCCCCTGCCGCTTAACCCTGTGCGCGCTGGAGACGCGGCGCCCCGCCCACCCGCTAGCCCAGTCGCTCCCACCGGACCAAGAACCAGCACCAGAGATGCGCGGCCTCGCGCTGGTGTCGAGGAGACAAACACCCGGGGATGCAAAAGAAAGCAAGCTTCCTCCCTCGAGGCGATGGGCTGGCCAAAATCTTTGCTTCGGCAGTGGAGCACAAGCCGATCTGGAGGCCAGACTCCTGGATGTGAAATCTAAAATTGAGCAACTGTCCTTCACTTCCACTAGCTCCAATGAGGTGCCTTTCTTAATATTTGCCAGCCCCTGTCGCCTGGACACGTCTATCCTCTTGGTTTGTACACCCGGCTTTGTTTTATCGCGTCTTCGATGCTAGTCCTCTCTCAAACCATCCCCTGAAAGTCTGAACTCACAGCTAAAAGTCCCTGTCCAGCTGTTTTTAGCGCCCTTCCTCCGCGGGTACCTATCTGCTCGGTTTTGTTTTCAAAGAAGGTGGAATCTCCCACCACCACCCACCCCCAAGCCTGAGGTCTGTTCTGAAAAATCACCAGGTATCCAGTGATGTCTTACTACTTTTGAGAGAACAGGAGTTTCTTTCGTACAGGTGAGGACACAAGGATACACACACAGACCTTTGTCAAAAATGATTATATGGAAATGCATGGCTGGAGTTTATATGAATGAGTTAGGCCCAAGCAATTAATCTCCCCCTCTCCTGCCTCTAATTCTGTTCTTATCCTTTCCTGCCAAGTCCCAGAATCTGAAAATCTATCACCTTATTGAGACCTTATGGCAAAGACCTCCCCAAATCTTCAGATCGCTAATTTTTTTTTTTTTTTATTTTGTGCACTGAAAGCGCATAATCAAATGGAGGCATTCAAACTCTGTCTCCCTAAAGCCAAATCAACGCACCATCCAATCCCACGCTGGATATTCTGGAAGGTGGGTGACTGGAATGTTCAGTACATGGAGTGTAGCCTTTTAAACAAGCAAGCAAGCAAACAAACAAACAAATAAAAAGATGAAACAACAAGATCCCAGCCTGCTCCCATTGACAGGACCTGACACCTTAACTGTTCACTTTCCGAACTGGATCCGAATATTGACAGAAATCAAAGAAAATATTTTCTACAAAGACGTTGAAAGGAATCGGTCAACAAAATCTAGAAAGTTCCCCCCTAGAAAGAGCGGTCCAGGAAACACACCTGGAGCCCTGAGGTTAAGGGTCAGAGCTTAGGAACCACTTGCAAGTTACCCTAGGCACAGAGTTTCCTTTGTTTACTGTTGGCTGATTTCCTCAGCCTGTGGCTCATAAGTACTCTGTCTTGGTCATCACACCACTTGCTTTCATTTGGTCTACTGCTCTCTTGAAACTGCTCAATATGAGACTATCTAGACTTCTAAGATGAAAGGAAAGCACATGACTGTAAAAGATTTTGAACTGATTGTAAATAGTTAAGATTAAAAGCAAGGATATTTCCTGTTTTTGTTTTTATTTTTCAAAACCTGTTTTTGTACATTAGTTTTCTTTTTTTTTTTTTTTTTTTTTTGGTTTTTCGAGACAGGGTTTCTCTGTGTAGCCCTGGCCGTCCTGGAACTCACTTTGTAGACCAGGCTGGCCTCGAACTCAGAAATCCGCCTGCCTCTGCCTCCCGAGTGCTGGGATTAAAGGCGTGCACCACCACGCCCGGCTACATTAGTTTTCTTAATACCGATGCTGAAATATTACTCAAAAAATTACCTGGCACACTTCTAGGGAGAGGCAGGAGGAAAAAATAATATATTTCATTTAGGAATTAAGGACAGGTATCTAAAACTCCTTATTGCTCGGAAGTAGATATGTTCTTAGGCTTGCAGCTCAATTTTTAAATGCCTCATTTATTTGAAGATATTTTATAATAACGTTAAAAATTTAACTGCATCATTGGAAAGAAACAGCTTGGTTTCATTCTAAATAAAACCCAAACAGATATGTGTCAAAAAAAGGAGTCAATTCCTGTATTTTTCCCCCCTCTTGCTTATGTGTATGTATGTAAATGAAAAGAAAAAGACAAAAACCTACAGGCATAAAAATCAAAGTAGAGCACATTTTTAACTGTCAAAACCCAGGTTATGGGAAAGAGAAGCCTTTTGCTTCTATCCTAAATCTGTCACTGCTATGAACTGGCTGAACATCCTGCAGTTGCAGCAAAGGAGGAGGGTTAACTCCCACTCCAGTGGTCTGGCCTGGAGCTGCCTCTCTACTGGAGGACACTTGCTTTAAATTCTCTCCATAGCTCCCAGTAGCTTCCAAGGCTATTGTAAATTAACTCCTTCTACCCAAAGCCAGTCTCTACTGCAATTAAAGCAAACAGATCTGAAAGGATAATGACGTGGTCACTCCAGAATACAACTCTTTAACACTTCATTAAACTGCTCAGTAATCATAACCTTGAAAGACATTCCAGGGCCAGAATGAAAAATTCTGAAAGGCAGGTAGAAGAAAGAAGCTGCAACCAGAAGAGGGGGGAAATTGCTATTGTAGAGAGGAACCAGGTTCTTAACCCATAGATTCTGATTTGCATTAAAATGGAAGGAGAGATACTGAATATATTGGGGAGAAAAACAGCCAAACCCTAATATTTGGATTATTTTTTTCTTTGTAAATAGATGGTATATTCCTGACAAAATAACCTGAGGTTTATTGATTAGCAAACTGTGGGAGAGAGGGAGAGAGAGAGAGAGGGAGAGAGGGAGAGAGGGAGAGAGGGAGAGAGGGAGAGAGGGAGAGAGGTATTCATATTGAGTTATAGGATTCTCTTTAAAGGTTTCTTTTAAGATCAGAGAAATGAGTTGTGGAGGCTAGGAATGGAGACAGTGGTTGGGAAACCAAGCAGTTTCCTGATTAAACCCATTCTTGGCCTCCCCAGCCACATCCTCCGAGCCACAAAGCCAAGAACTCAGAGACTTACACATCGTGATGCAAGGGGAGGTTTCCTTCCATGTGAAAAGATAAAGGAGCATATGCATGTTCTAAAACCAGCCCCATGGAAGAGAATCCTTTACTTCAGTCAAATGATATTTATGATAATTCCAGAGAGCAAACCATATGCTATCATGCCTTAGCTTTGCCAAATGACAAAATTACCAAGTAACAAATCATTTCTGACTACACCCCAAAGACTATAGTTATACAATGGAAGTGGTCCCTTCCCACACTTATTTCTGTCTGAATGAAGTGGCCAACATAGGGAGCCCCAAATCTTAACTTCGGGAGTTCTGGAAGAAAGAATGTATGCTAGCCCCCAGCACCCCATCTAAGGTCTTGATTTGCCAGAAATGGTTTTTCATATGGCCTGACTGCCATCCTTCATAGATAACGTGTCATTATCTGCAGGTACTGGAGTCTCTATGTGGGGTTTGTTCAGTAAATGTAATGTGAATCTCGTTAGCCATTCTCGTCAACAATCTATGGATTTGGAAGCCCTCCTCACCAACTGTAGTTGGTGTGTGCCAAGGAAATGCAAACTAATTTTACCTAAGCTAAAGTAAAATTTAATTAGGAAATTAAATCTGTTATGAAGGAAGCAAGTCAAAGCCAAATGCAAATCACCTGCAACCTTGTAATCACCCCACTCCCTTTAAATACCATCTGTATTTAGTTAGGGTTCTCTAAAGGAACAGAACAGAATGAATAACGCACTCTTTTTTTCCCCCGCTTCTCTTTCTGTCACCACCTCTTCCCTCCGTTCTCTCTCCCTCTCAATAAACCTCTCACACGTGGAAAAAATAAGAATGAATAACACACACCTATCTAATCGGATTTATTAGAGTGGCTTGCATATATACGGTGGTCCAGGTAGTTCAACAATGACTGTCTCCTGACTGAAAGGCAAAGAATATGGTAGTTGTTCAGTTTACAAAATGGGATATCTCAGCACTCCCAAGCTGATGTTGAGGATTCCCAGAGAAGTGCCAGTCTTCAGTCTACTCTGGAATTTCTAAGAAGTAGGTTCTAGCACCAGCAGAAAAGTCTCAGTAACAGAGTAGATGAACTTGCCAGCAAAAGTAAGAGCAAGCAGGCAAACAGCAAAATCTTCCTTTTCCCCTGTCCTTTTATGTGGGCTAGAACCAGAATCCGTAGCCCAGGTTTAGGGTGTGATTGGGATCTAATCAAGAAAGTCTCTTATAGGCATGCCCAGCTGCTTGGATTCTAGATGATTCCAGATATAGTTAAGTTGACAACAACGACTAGCCATCATGCCATCTTTTATCAGAATCTGCATCTGGGAACCACTTAATTATCAAAGTGGTATCCAAATACCAGGGTTTGGGGGGAGGTGGGTAGTAGTTTATTTGTCTTCCTTTGGAGATGGGGTCCAACTGTGTTACTCAAACTGGTTCAAATGCCCCTTTTGTTTCCTCAGATGAAGTGATAAGATGAGAGCTGTGTGAACACACAGTTTGGGCCGAGACCAGAGCATTTACTTCTTTGTTTTTACTATCCCCAGCCCTAGGCCTGGAAGCTTCTATCCTTTGTATAATCTAATCTTCCAAGCTGACTGATTCAATCTGGCTTCCCTTGGTTTCTGACTGAATTGCTCTGCCTGGCCTCATACTAACTTAGGCAATATGTTCTAATCTTCTGGCTCCTTCTCATCCTCTGACTCATTCTGTGCTCACCTGTGTCTAGGTTGTTCTGTCTGTAAAACTGTCCCTGTAAAACTGTCACCACCCACCACATGTCACATACCTGTGTCTCCCTTTCTCTCTTCCTGAGCTGCTCTTAAGTATTCTATCTGATCAAGTATTCTCATCAGAGTTCAGCATATCTTATCTGACTCATTCTATCAAATCTTTCTCTCAATTCATCACTTTGTCTGCCCCTCAACTAGCTGTCACTTTCAAACATGGCTGTTTCCTTCTACAAACTAACCTTGCCTTTATTGTTAATAATTAAAGGTGTGTACTAAGGGCATGTGTATTTCAGCTAGATAATATTGTAATCTAGGGCATGTCTGGTTTCTGGACAGATCATATCATTGGATTCGATCCCTTGCTAGAGCAGCAACATTGCTGGATTAAAATTCCTCTACAAATTGGCTTCCAACTCAGGTTGGTTTTGAATTCCTGATTCTCCTTCCTCAGCATCTCAAAGGCTGAGATTACAGGTATAAGCCTCACACCCATCTCAGATATGAGATTTTACTGAAGAAGTATAGATATAAAGAGGTTTTAAGAATATCATCCCCTGGTTGAGTCCCTCTAATAGACAGCAGGACTAGTATAGAAAACCCAGGTAGAGTTGGACCCATTCTATTAAATTCTTCTCCATCATTACTTTCTGGTTTCCATTCCTACCTGCAGAAATCACTTACAAGCATAAGTTGTGGTGTACAAGGATGTTTGAGTGCAAAATCATTGTGGGGAAGAACAGTTTTAACAAAAGGATCTGGCCTACAGCTGCCCCTCAGCCATCTGAATTGGAAATGGAACTGAGCTAGACCACTTGTTCAGCCTCTTTAGCCACCCCACAGGCTTGCAGTATACAGTTACTAGGCAACGGTGAAGGCAGAAGTGTTTATACTGTTAGGCATTAATTATAGCAGAGCTGTATTTTTCTTAGAAAGTTTTAAAACTATATAAATAGGTTGTGAGACCTGACCTTTCCTGTCTTTGATTAGAAGTGCAGAGCCCATTATAAAACTAAACCTTAAAATTTCCCTTTAATGCTGGATATGTTCTATTCAATACAAAAGCAAGTTCAGTGTTCAAAGACTTTAAAAAGAAGCTAAAGATGATGCGTCTCAGTCTTAGTAATTATGCAGAAAGCACTTATGCTTGACATGGTTAGGACTTGCTTAAGTTACAGACACAAAGTTCCACATATAAGTGAAGTGAATCGATACCTTTGTACTCTCTAGAAAAGCACAAACCGTGTATTTGTAGTTAATGGAATTTCTAATACATTGTATTTTTGAGACATAAATGTCACCTCACATTACCCCAAGTCTCAATTGTTAGCAATATTTACTTTTATCATTCAAGATAGAAAGCAAAAACAAAAACAAACAAACAAAAAGCCAAAGCAGTTAAAGTTAGTATTTATTGTGTTCATTTTAAAGCATTTGGAATATGATGGTATTATTTGAGAGAAAATAGCATAAATATTCATATGGAAGTTGAGTAACCAATGAATACAAGATACAGTTTAATTCATAATATTTATGAAACAATGTCATAGATAGAATTGAAGGCTTAATTATATTTATGAATTGAGAATTGAAAGGGGAAAAAAGGCATTGGTATTACTAGATTCTGAGGGAAATGAATTCATTTGTAGGCTAATGAAACTTACACCTGGAAATCAAGATTTTCCTACTGAAAATGTCTTATGTTAACAATATAATATACATATTTGCTTATGGAAATGGAATGCCCTTTTATCATGATATTATCATCACCCAGTATGTATTATTTATCAATTTAAGCATTCATGTCTGAAGAATCAATTTAGTTGAAATATAGAATTATACCACTACTTTTTCTTTCCTTTAATATTTTGGTCGTCTGAATATGCTTGCCCCAAGGATTGTCATTATTAGGAGGTGTGGACTTGTTAGAGGAGGTGTGGCCTTGTTGAAGGAAGTGTGTCGCTGTGGGCGTGGGTAATGAGATCCTCCTCCTAGCCATGTTGTGAGAGCCAGTCTTTTCCCAGGGGCCTTCAGATGAGCATGCTGAACTCTCAGCTTCTCCTGTACAATGTCTGCCTGGATGCTGTCATGCTTCTCACCTTGATGATAATGGACTAAACCTCTGAATCTGTAAGCCAGCCCCAAGGAAATGTTTTCCTTATAAGAGTTGCCTTGGTTATGGTGTCTGTTCACAGCAGTAAAACCCTAACTAAGACAAATATCTCCTCAGGGTCTTCTTGCTGTGTCAGCTTTCAACCTCACCCTCCTTACTGACCCTTCAGGTCACATGGCACCATTACAATGTAGCTTTGCTTGACACCTTTCAGTTTGCTCTTCCTTCTACCCTACACACTGTGGCCATAGATGTGTCCTCATATGAGGCAGGGACTGTCACTGCCAGACCTTTTTTTTTCTTTTTCTTTTTCTTTTCTTCTTCTTTTTTTTTTTTTTTTTTAATGAGGTGTTGGCAGAGGAGAGTTGAACTACACTGGATACAGATTACTAAGTTTGAGCGGTGTGTAAAGGCATGTCACATACCAACCACACTGAATTGTTCTGCTTTGACTACAGAATCCTATTTAGAGTTGCTGAGACAAAACCAGAATGGTAGATTTAAACATGAGTTTAAACATCTAGGAGGAAGATTCTTTCTATAAGTAAATCAGGCAAAATTGCTGACTTTAATACAACACAATTTATCAATCTCACATATGTATTATATATGTATGTTCATATGTATATATAGCAATTTATTGTGTGTCCTGTTTATGATTTCTTTCTCCTTTAGCTCCTACGCCTTCCAGATCCTGTTGTCTTTTGACTTTAATTTCTAGAGGAAATTTAGTACTCAATATCTGAACTCTCTTTCCTTAAGTTTCTCCCACTCTGATGTTGTATCTTCCAAGACAAAGGCACTTAGGCAACCTCCCAAACCCAAGTCTGCCTCTCGAATCCACTTAGTCACATTCTCATTCCCCAACTGTCTCCAAACCACCCCAACCTTTCCCTCAAGAATCATAGTTTCTGAATCCCTACTTGAATTCATGTTTACTGATAGGCATTTTATATACATGGTCCCATTTTACTGTTGGTTTAGTTCAGAGTTGGCTCAACACAACACAGTCTATCATAGTTGGCAATGAAAGCCACATGTGCTTACTTAGAGGGAAAATGTCTCACAAAGCATCCTAGTTTCTCTTGTATCCTAATTGAATTGTATCTAGGCCTATAGTTTTACATCTGGGTGTGGGGTAAGCCTAGCTTAGACTCCCCCATATCCCTTGACAAACAGAATTGAGGTACTGATATATGTTCTCATCTGTAGTCTGACACAGAATGCTACCCGGACAATAGAGGTTAGTTTGTATTTGTGAGATATTGACAGGGTTTTTCTTTTCTTTTCTTTTTTTAATGTATTGCTGTTTCTCTTATTTCTAGGCATGGGTTTAAAAAAAAAGCATTCAGAATAAGTGAAGCTAAGGGTTAAATGGGTAGGTTCCAATGAATAAAGGAGTCTAAAATTAACTTTGCATCTCTGACAGATTCTCTATAGTTCAGGGTTCAATGAGGACTGCACATAAAAAATCCAAAAGGATTGTAAAAACAGTGAGATAAATTTAAGTTTAGTGATCAAAATTCCTTCTATGAAAAGCCAATTTGTAATAGAGATGTTTATTCTTTAGGCCTGTAAATAAGAAGATGTAATGGCAGTGGCATGGCTCCTAATTTATGGGCTTTCTAAGTGTTCATAAGTATAGAATCACTCCAATAATTATGTTGATAATTTAAAATTTAAAGTTCTTAGCCGGAATGAATGCTAAGTATGGATAAGAGTTTAGTGTGTGTTCATGAATGTCAAACATTTGTGCGTATATGTGTATATATGAGAGAGAGTGTGAGTAAGAGAGAGAGAGACAGAGACAGAGACAGAGAGCACAGAGAATTTTTTCAATCCTCACTCCTATCAGGGAGCTAGGATTTACTGATCAGGCTAGGCTGGCTGGCCAGTAAGCTCCAAGGGCCCCCCCATCCCCCCACCTCCACGAGCAACATCATGCCTGGCTTTTTACATGCCTTAGGAAGGAACCGGGAGCTCCTGGTTCTCTGGAGAGTGATTTACAGGAGAAGATATCTTCCCAACCTGAAAATATGTTTTTGAATTGTTACGAATGTTTTCCTTTTTAAAATTCCAAAACTTTTTCAAATATGTATTAAACATATTTGTTAACTTGGCTTTTTCAAGAGATCGAACTCTATATTTGGTAGGCCAATGAAGTTCCCCTAAGAAGGAACAAAACAGTGTATAAAATGTAGGGTTACTTCCCTTAGTCCTCCTTGGATGGTTTTAACACTTAGTTCTATTTCTTTTTAGACTTTTATTATACCTTCTAAAGAATTAATAATCTCTCTAATACACATGCAGTTTTGGAAGAAATTTATGGAATTTAATAAAATGATTACACAAATATACAATTGCTCTAACAAGGCTATTTGTATAAAATTTTAATTTGAAGCCAAATATTACATGGTATTCAATTAAATATTAAAAACCCCACATGAACTTAGAAAAGTCTAAAAAGAGAAAATTTGGAAGGCTCACTTAATTCAGAAATGCAAATTGACTGTTGAGGTATGCCTCTTTTAATTAAATGAGGAGTATGTGTGTGTACGTATGTGTGTGTATGTGTGTGTGTTCCTAGAGCACAGAAATCAATCTTCTTTTGTTGTTTTTTTCCATTGTCTTAGTTAGGATTTCTGCTGCTTCAATGAAACCCCAGGACCAAAAAGGGAATTGGGGAGGAAATGGTTTATTCAGTTCACACTTCCACACTGTAGTCCATCATTGAAGGAAGTCAGATCAGAAACTCAAACAGGGCAAGAGCCCAGAGACAGGAGCTGATACAGAGGCCCTGGAGGAGTGCTGCTTACTGGCTCCTTCCTTATGGCTTGCTTAGCCTGCTTTCTTATAGAACCAGCCCAGGGATGGTACCACACATAATGAACTGGGCCCTCCTCATCAATCACTAATTAAGAAAAAGACCTACAGGCTTGGCTACAGCCTAATCTTAGGAAGGCAGTTTTCTCAGTCCTTTTAGATGACTTTAGATTGTGTCAAGTTGACATAAAATTATCTAGCACAAGCTCCTTCTGAGATATGGCCTCTCACTGAGCTTGGGGGTCAGAGCATCTGCCAGACTAGCTTGTAAACGAGCATAAAGGATCTACTTGTCTTTGTTACCCTACTGCAGGGGTTGTAACAATCCTCGAGCTCAACTATTATGTAGGTGCCGGAGATCCAAATTCAGGTCTCCATATTTGCACAGCAAGGGTTTCACTAGCTGAGTCGTCTTCTCAGCCTTCATGGAAATATTTTCATTAAATAGCACATGGCATTGTGTTTAGAATATTACTAGGGGTTACATGGAGCTGCTTTCATGAACTTTGATCAAATCTGGACATCAAATCCAAATTTATTGTAATCTAACCCTATGGACGGAACGAGTAAATGTATTTTGCATGATTTATATGATAACTAAAAACATAAGCTGCTAGCACTTACACATCACAGAGTTACATAGAAAACCTCTCCCTTACAAGCTCTCAGAGATTCAGAAAACCTGCATCTACAGCTCATTCTGAATCTGTAGGGTTGAGACAAGGCCTCATACCTGTGTCTGCTCTGCACTGAACTCATTCATTTCTCATAATCACACCACATGACTGTCTGCCATAAGTTTTTAATGGAAAGTACTGTAGTTCAAATACTTTCACAACACTCAAAACATATCATTTAGTTCCAATTCTTAAAAAACCTAGAAGAAGGAAAATTGGACGTAAAAATATAACTGCCCTGGATTGTGTGGGTCTGGGTTTGATACTCAGCACCAAAACAAACACTCATACCTATGTCTGGTAGATAGCCTGCCATTTGCTATCAGAAGGTATGCCAGTAATTTATAAACATGAAAAAGGAAAGAAAAGAAACGAAACAACAACAACAACAAAGATTGGTCTGCTTGCCTGTGCTAAAGGAACAGATCTATTCTCTGCTTTCCATTATGCAGCCTGTGTGATTGTTACAGGTTTTGGGACAGTCTGGAGTGCCACTAATAATAAGCCATACTTAATAGTGGGGACTTAATATATGGGATGGAAATAGGAGGTCACTACTCAAAATGTGAGTGATGGTCTTATCCAGTTTGGGCTGCTTTTACAGAAGACCATAGACTGGGTGGTTCCAAAAACCAACCAACCAAACAAAAAAAAACATTTCTTACAGCTTTAGAGGCTAAAAAGTACTACATCCAGATGGCCAGTGTTTAGGTGAGTGCCCTCACTTGAGGACTCAGTATGCCCTCACTGGCCTTTCATAGGTGTGTGTGTGTGTGTGTGTGTGTGTGTGTGTGTATGTAACAAGAGTGAGAAGGATGGAGATGAAGGGATAGAGGAGAAGGAATTTCTTGTTTACTCACTAATCTCATCTCATGACTCTCAACCCTCATGATCTAATCTAGCTCCAGTTCTAGCTCAATGGCTCTTTCTTCAGATAAGGACACATTCAGTGTTGGGATGTCAACACACAGATTTGGAGGGACACTCTCAATCTGAGAAGATTCAACACTCATTATTTCTGGGCTAGCTCCTTCCCTTGATTTTCAACTATGCCTTAATGAGGTGGAGTCTACCATAAGCTTCATAGAGCTTCTGTCAGGTCTTATTTATGCCAACAGTGCACCTGCTATACCAACAAACATTCTCTATCAATGTCACAAGGCTCAGAAAAACCAAAGGGTGCTATCCACCTGGTTGTCTATGTGCACAGATTCCTCTCCTTGAGAATTCCACTATAATGCTGACTGAAAAAGTCTGGTCATTTAAATGGCAAGGACTTTGGAACTGGAAGACTTGCTCCCTGGGTGGTGATTTCTCTGTGACCTGAAGCAAACCCCTAGTGTTCAAGGAATGAGAGTTTCTGAGGGTATCAAATAGACATAATAACTTCACTAGTTATTCTCCAGGATAGTCAAGATGATGAAATGAGATGAATATGGACAAGTTTCTGGATGCTTAAGAGCTATGCACATCTCTATGAACTTGACCTGCTTTCTAAACCTCACATTCAGGAGTTTTTCATCTGAAGACTGCCAGTCTCATCCTTAAGAAATTCTGCATCCCTGAGTTGAGATAAGCAATACTGGGCATCTTGTCCTATGTGCATACATAATTTTGAGCTTCATTAAGGAAATGGCTCCCAGGTTAAAGCATAGAGTGTCTTTTCCCCTCATTAACACATTTTTTTTTTTGAAAAGTGAGATTTCCCCTGTCAGAACACATTAAGATACCATGGTGACAATTGCTATAGAAATGCTAGATTTAGAAAGAAATGAAATTTCAGTTTTACTTCCTAATATCTATGCTCAGCAACCTAAATGGAACACATAAGAGCTACAAAGTTGAAAATAACCATCTGCCCCAAGTCCCTTGACCACTCTGTGCTCCAGGATGTTAAGTGCCATGTTGTCAGGCTTCTCAGAATTACACATGACTGCAACACTGTCTTAAAATGCTTCCTGGCACAAAAAAAGAGGGATTAAGTTTGTTGTTTTTCCCTTTAAAAATATAATTATCTGCTTGACTCTAGGTCAGAATTTTGAAATCAGTGGCTACAAGGACCAGGTGGGGTGTAGGGGTAGGGATAGGGAGGTGGGAGGGGGTTATGAATAACAATGACCAGGATTAAGTCACTGGTGAACAATAAGATAAGGGTATGGACTATGACAGACATTCAGGCTCTGTTAAATGAAAGAAAAGCAAAACCAACAATCATAACAACAACAAAAAAACCTCAACACGTCATACAGTCATACAAAGAATTATAAACCTGGTGATGTCAGAAAACATAATTTCTCAAAAGAAAGAAGAAATCCAATGTTCATGTGAAATTTTCCAAATTAAAAAATATATGTCAGTGAAATCTAAACACGATGCTAATTTTCAAACTGCCAACAATAGGTGCTTCAAATTAGGGAATTAACTCTCATGTTCTTTAAACTGCAGCATGCTTTAATCAGTTACACATGTTAAGCAGTCTCACTCAGAGTCACCTTTTGTTACACTATGCTGAAGGAGCAAGTCTTCCACTCATGTCTTTTGGGCTGAGCCCACCAGCAAACACAAAAGTTTTGCAAGTGAGTCTCTTCCTCTGCACCTTACTGCTGCTTCTCAACATAAGTCAATCGTCAATAAGAGTTGGCTTAACTCATTTTCTTCTTATGGCTTCCAAGACTCAAGATCTCCATACATACATGGAAAGAAATCTGTTGAGACAGAACATGGGACATTGTGTGAAGACAGCAGGTTGGGTGAATCACCCAGAGTGAGGGATCTATGTACAGCACTCCAAAGGTTTGAAGACGCTGGAAAATGTTTAACACTACAAACTCTTCTTAGCTGTTTCACTTCCCTGGTATAGTTTTCTACAGTGAAAAGTAAATATGCCCTGAAACTGTTGCAGTTGCCAATTACATTCAAGTCATTTCATTTGTCAAATTATTACTTATAAATATGAACAGTAACAGAAATTCTTCAGTGAAAATATAGTAAATATTAATATTTTCATTATAACTCTAGACTTTCTTATCTTGTTTTTTCTTGAAACTTATGTATACATTCCTATGATTAATTTTTACTCATTTAAAAATATCTATGGGGCAATATTTCATGTTTCTCAGAAGAGAGATGGTGAATTTTTAGTCAGTAATGATTGGAGGGAAACATTGCAAAAGATATTTTTAAAAATTAGATTTTCCCAAATTTATCATCTTCACAGTCAGCAATAATTTATAAACACCAAGAAAAGAATACAAGAAAATCACTTGCAACTATTTTCAGCATTTTAAAATCAATTATAATAAATATCCTCCTCTCTCACTGTCTTCTGAAGAAACTACCTGGTATCTTCTTGTTCCAGATGTGTGTCTCCAGAAAGAGGCCCTGAGATCCTCTTGTTCTTATAGGTTAGTACTCTCAACTGTAGTGGCTTTATCTTTGTTCATTTGGTGATAGTATGTGACTATTCTAATACAAATATTGACCAACTTTTTTGCATAAGATTCTAACAAGTAAGTATTTCAAGTAGAATGGTAGAAAATTCTGTTCAACTCAGCCACTGCAATATAAAAATCTGATAGTTATATAAATGAAGGGGTGTGTTTGGGTTTTAGTAGAGTTTCATGGATCAAAACAGGTATTATGCCGTAGTTGTCCCCAAAAGTTATTTTTCTTGACTATTGTCTGATATAAAACGATCTACTTTAGGACATTATTCACAATGATGTCTTGTTTTCCCAAAGAAATACCCATTTTTATTTTCTTTTTACTGATACAAATGCCTATATTCCAGTTTTGTTTTGTGTTTTCAGTTTTTCCTATGCCTGTAGAAGTTAGCCACAAGTTGTGACAATCAGTTGGGGTGAGTGCATTTTTATTCATTGATTATTAGCCAACTGATTTGTTTTAGAGGTGAGTATATCACTTACAAATCTCATTTCTGTGGCAAAATGACAGAGGCAATTTTAGAGAGGAAGAATATTTAGCTCTTAATTTCAGAATCCATCCATCCATCCATCCATTTTGGTAGGGAAAGCATTGCAGTGGGAGCTTGCAACAAGTCTGGTTCACATTCCAGTAGATTAGGAAAGAGAGAGAAGGACTCAGCAGGTGCTAGCCATCACTCCCCCAAAGACTGGTGGCCTACACTTGCCATATTCCAAAGGTCCCATCTTCTCCTAAAACAGTGTGACCAGCTGGAGACCAACTGTTTAAACACATGGGCCTGCGGGGCATATTTGACATTCAACCAATTACAGGAGAAGATCTATGAAGTTAAAAGCATTTTTTAATGAAACAGACCTTGGCTTTCATCCACTCTGACTCTACAGAAGAAATCAAGGCCCATTGTGGGATTGTTATCTGGACTCTACAGCAAATTCCATGCTATCTCTCCAAACATAAATGCAATTCTAGTGATTTCAACATTATCAGCCTTCTGCTAACATGCAAATAAAATAATCTGCACTCCCACCCCACACAGATGCAGTATGTCTCCGACCCTCCCTTATATCTGAAAGACTTCCTAGAGGTATTTTCAGCTGTCTGGCAATATCCTCTCGCTGGCTCTGCAGACCAACTTCCTCTCAGATCACACAATTACATCATGCTTTTCTATTTTCTTACTCAGTGGAGGAGGTAGTCTCAGATTTTTTTCTGTCTTCAATTAAAAGCAAGCAAGCAAGCAAACAAACAAACAACATACCTTAGATAAGAAATCACTTGCTGATTCAGAAACTGGTTCTTCTACAACCTTCAATGACTGTCCCCAACATTTGTGAATTCCCAACAGCTAACATGGGAGAATTTTAGTAGTAGGAGTTTAAATTATAAAGGCAGTTGTTTTGGAAAATATCACTTTGCGTGAAAACAATAAATTTGTCTTTCCTTGCTATAATTGCCTTACACCCACTGGCCCTTACCTTCGGAGATTCAAATTTCCCAACTCCAAACTCAGAAATCTCTGTCTTTCTGATGGAGCCAAAGATGCTGAATATAGCTGTAAAGCTGGCAGAAAACCCACAGTGAATGTACAAAGTGAGGAGGCTCAGATGAAAGAAAGATAGATTATGATAACATTCTGCTACTTCTGGAGTCATACTCAGAGCCGGCAGACAATTTTACATAGCTCCTAAGAGGGAGGTGAGCCACTCCTAGCCCCTGATGGACAAAGATGTGGTGGTGCTTAAGGTCATTGCAGAATAGGAGCACAGCTGAAGATGTAGATCCAGAAAATCCCAAGGCCAAGCTAAATCTGAAACAATAGCATTGCACTGTGGGTCCTGCTGATGGCCAAAGTATGGGAATCTCAACACCATGGCTAGGAACAAAGGGTATTTATTCCCTTATCTGTGCCTAACTCAGATGGCCACTAAATTCTTATAGTGATCTTATTAGCATAATATCACTACCTTCCATGTGCCCTTTGTGATTGGTCATCAAGGACATATTCTCTAATTCTCAACCAATGTGATTTCTGACACAGCTATCCGAACTGGGGGAAACTGGGTGATAGTCTTCTTCTTTAATTTGTTTATTTTATGTCTTCATGTACTATTAAAGTTCTATGGAATATTTACTTACCCTACATCAATCCTTAGCTTCAGCCAAACACCATAATTAAGCTCTTTATGGCTCTTTATCACATTAAAAGGATGCATGAGGAAATATTGTACTTCGTGTAAGTGTCGTTTGGTTGCATGGGAAGGGAACTCTTAATACTTCACTTGACGGTTCAGTTCGGCTTATGTGACTAGCTAGCCACTTGCCTGTAAAGAGTAGTGACACAGACTTTCTAGGCCACAGCGTGGCATGTGGCCATCATTTCTCTTTCTTTTCCCAGGGGCCTATATACCAATAATCCACATGGCAAACCTATAAGGAGGACCCTTGAGTCACAGTGCTCTAGAGAGCTGTCCCCAGGAAGCTGATTGAATTGTCTCTAAAACATGGGCTAGTTTTTATTGCAGCATTACCAAGTCTTTCCTGAAAAATATGGAAATTGATATTAAAAATGAGATAACAAAATTGCAGTGGGTTTTGCAACCCACTGGGGATTGCAGAAGAAATCACATGAGTTAGGGAGGGAAAAACAGTGGAAGGACGGGGAGAAGAGAGAGCAGAGGGGATGGAGGACCGATTTGGTTACAACACATTAGTACACATATGAAATTTTCTAACCTTAGAAATGTTATAAAATGACAAAGATGAGTTTTAAATAAAACTAAAAGAAGTGTTTGATGGAGACATGGCATCACATGTAATTCCATCACTTAGGAAGTCAAGGAGGGAGGATTGTGACTTTGAGGTCAGCCTGGGTTACACAGTTCCAGAGAAAGACCCTGTTTCAAAAAATAAAAAATTAATAAATTGAATGAGGAAATGTATTAAAATATATTTTTATGATTCTTAACTCTGAGAGCCTAAAAGAACACTCTAAGTGCCTTAACTTAGACTGTAAGCTAAACAATGAATTTTCAGAATTTGAAGGTAAGTTTAAGAACTTTATTTGTTTCTTTTTTTTCTTTTTCTTTGTGTGTGTGTGTGTGTGTGTGTGTGTTTGCATGCGCATGTGTGTATTATAGTGCTAGAGATTCACCCCAGGCCTTTGAAAATATAAGCAAATTCTATTGAACCTAAGAGATCTTTCATTTACAGCCTTTTGTTTTAAAACATTACTTACCCTATGTAGAATTACAACCACATCCATTTATATTTATTTATATGGTTGCTTATATGCACAGCACTGGGTTTTGTACTGTAAGAGACTGTATAGTCTACAGGGTCTAAAATGTTTGCTCTCTGACTCTATAGAAAACATTTGTTGACTTTCACATCAGGAAAGAAAGACCACAGTTGATTCCCCAAAGCAAATGAAGGCATCTTAGAATCCTATGGAATTCCTCATGTAAATTTTACCTCAGTGTATTAACACTGCCTAAAATCTGTATCATGCTTAAGATGTAAAATGATATCCCTTGTCCCCTTTCTGTCTTAGAGAAACAAAAAGAGATTGAAATCCACTATATATGAAGTTCCTCTTCAACATGAGCATCTCTGCAATTCATATCTGTGAGCTGTGGTGTCCTGAGCAGCTTGGATCCCAGAACCTTAGCTAGGGGCAGTGAGAAAATGAAGAAAGGACAGACACACTAGCTCACTTACAATGTAGCTGGGATCTGATGGCATTCTCTAATGTCTCTGGAGACCTATACCACCACAACTTGGAATCTCAGTGGATTGATCGGGTACAACGTGAGGGTGGGAGGGGTTGGGGTGAGCTGGGCTCCATAGAAGGGCTCTGTAAACCCAGTCACTATTGTGGATGCCAAGAAGTGCATGTTGACAGGAGCTTGATATAGCTGTTTCCTGAGAGGCTCTGCCAGAGCCTGACAAATACAGAGGCAGATGCTCTCAGCCAACCATTGGACTGAACATGAAGACCCATTGGAGGAGTTAGAGAAAGGACTGAAGAAGCTGAAGGGGTTTACAACTCCATAGCAAGAACAACAATATCAACCATCCAGACCCCCCAAAGCTCCCTGGGACTAAGCCACCAACCAAAGAGTACACATGGAGGGACCCATGGCTTCAGCCACATATGTAGCAGAGGATGGCCTTGTCATGCATTAACGGGAGGAGAATTCCTTGGTCCTGTGAAGGCTTGATTCCCCAGTGTAGGGGAATGCCAGGGAGGGGAGGAGGAAGTGTGTAGGTGGGTGGGGAAACACACTCATAGAAGCAGGGAGAGGGGGGGATTAAATAGGGGAGTTCAGGGGGGAGGGAGGACTGGGAAAGGGGATAACATTTGAAATGTAAATAAAGAAAATATCCAATTAAAAAAAAGAACTTATTGATCAAAAAATAAAAAAAAGCTCTGTAGGTGAACACCCAGGAAGAAGAAGCTATAGTTGCTAATCTTTGCACACACTGATCAATCATTCATGGGTCAGTCACTCATATATGGACTCTGAGAAAAGCTTTGCCGTTTCTTTTGAGCCTGGGCTGTAAGAGAATTGGCTTTGCCAGCTGTTCCAAGGGTCTGAGGTCTGGGATGTCCTTCACATGGCCACACCCATGTCAAAACCACCTTTGCTCTAGATTTCACTCTCTCATGGTTCCCTTCACTCTTACAGGGAGTTTTCTAATAAATAGCTTCAATTAAGTCTTCATAGTAGTGAGTCACATTAGTTTTTCATGCAAGTAAATAATGTGCTTTAAGTTTACTCTCCCAATATTCCCTACTGTTGCTCATTGCCGTCTCTGCGAACTTCTGGTCAGGTTAGTCCGTTGTATTCTCTGAGAATGTTCACTCCTCCTTTCCTACTTCCTTGTCATATGTACAGATAAGATTTTATATATGTATATAAAATCTGAAAATCATAAATGAGAGAAAACATGCAATGTTTGTCTTTCTGAAATTGATTCAATTCACTTAAAATTGTTATTTCCAGTTGACTCCATTTTCCTTTTGAGTAACATAATCTTTGGTCTTCACAGATAAAAGAAATCCCATTGTGTATAACTACCACATTTTCTGTCTTTCTTTTATTTTTGTTTCTTTTATTTTATTAAAAATGCATATTTTCATATGACATATTCTAATTCTTCCAAGATCCTCCCCACTTCCTCTCCCATTTGAAGCCACATTCTTTCTGTCCCTCACTAGAAAATAACCAGGCATCTAAAAAAAAAAAAAAAACAATAAAATAAGATTAAGCCAATCAATCAACCAAGTGAAGAAAAGCAGAATAAGACAAAACAAACATAAGAAAAAGAGCCAGATGTCCATAGCCCATGTTACCACCAAAGGCCATGCAGATGTCTGTACTCTATGCTGCCACCTGAAGCCAGGTTGCTATCTGTGGGATGTGCTGCTGCTGGGACCATAATGATCTGAGTGACTGTGCTACCATCTGAGGCCCTGGAAATGTCCTGGCTAGTGAGAGCCATGGCTGGGTCTGAGGTCCTACTGGGTCTGGGGACTGTGTTGATATCTGTGGTCCCTGTTACCACTAAAGGCCATGCAGTTGTGCATGGTCTATGCTGCAGCTTGAAGCGATGTTGATGTTTGTGATCCGGGCTGATTCTGAGGTCAGTGGTTCTTCTGCAGCCTGGGCCTATCTATGTTCATGGTCTGTGGCCATAAACCATGAGGAAGTCCATGATCTAAGCTCCAGCTGACTGTGAAGAACCAAAAACTACTTTGGCAGCAATTTGATGGTTGCAAATATATAGTTGAGAAAAAGGGACAGGAAAGGCTCTGTAACAATCCCCTAACCTTACCCCAGTCCCCCCAAAAAGTAACAGCCTAAAAAGGAAGCCATCAAACAGACCTCTTAAAAATTGTGATAAGGATGCTGATGTGTAACTCTCTCCAGTTGATGGCTTCTGGTTGGGAGTACAGGTGGAAACGGACTCCATTTTCTTTAGGGAGTGAACCACTAGAACTTTTACCGTGCTCCAGTATCTACACTGACAATGCAAATCAAATTTCCTTTTTGTTTGGGAGTGGAGAGGTCACAAAGGCAAGGGGAGTGGACATGAGAAGGATTGAGAAGTGAGTGTGATTGGGGTATATGAGGTGAAATGTATACAAGGACCTGTAAGACTTAATAAAAAAAATTCCCTGACAAATCATGAGACAATGAATCTCCAAAGATGCCACTGAATTTGTTTTGTGTTGAAGAATGCAAATTCACTCATACTTAGAATCCTGGACAAATGGAGCAAAGACCTCAATTTCAGGCCACAAATACTGAACCTGATAGAAGAGTAAGTGGTGGGATAGTTTTGAACTCATCACCAAATTTTTCTTATCCACTCCTCTGTTAATGGACACTTAGGTTGGTTCCATAATTGAACTATAAATAGCATTTTAATAAGCATTGATTTGCATGTGTCTATGATAAGTTGACTTGAAGTTCTTCAAGGTTGTGTCTAGGAGTAGTATGGCTGGTTTGTTTGGTAGGGGTATTTTTTTGTGTTTGAAGAACCTTCATACTGATTTCATAGTTACTGTACTAGTGAAGTCCCACTAGCAGAGAATGAGTGTCCAATTTGTCCTCCTCCTCCTGGGCATATTGGTTTTTGTATTCTTGTTTGTTTGTTTTTTTGATACAGAATTTCTGTGTAGCCCTGGCAATCCTGAACTTTGTAGACCAGACTGCTCTTGAATTCAGAGATATGCCTGCCTCTGCCTCCCAAATGCTAGGATTGTTTGTTTCTTCTTCTTTTTGTTGTTGTTTAATATTTATTTATTTAAGGTTGGAGATGAGTGCTCTATTTGCATGCACGCTTGAATGATAGAAGAGGGCATCAGATCCTGTTATAGATGGTTGTGAGCCATCATGTGTGTGGGTATTGGGAACTGAACTTGGGACCTCTGGAAAAGCAGCCAGTGCTCTTAACCACTGAGCCATCTCCACTGCTCCCTGTTTTCTCTTCTCTTCTCTTCTCTTCTCTTCTCTTCTCTTCTCTTCTCTTCTCTTCTCTTCTCTTCTCTTCTCTTCTCTTCTCTTCTCTTCTCTTCTCCTCCCTCTTTTCCTCTCCCTCTTTTCCTCTCTTCTCCCCCTTTTCCTCTCCCCCTTTCCTCTCCCCCTTTTCCTCTCCCCCATTTCCTCTCCCCCTTTTCCTCTCCCCTTTTTCCTCTCCCTCTCCCTCTTTCCCTTTCCCTCTTTCCCTCTCCCTCTCCCTGTCTTCTCTTCTCTTCTCTTCTCTTCTCTTCTCTTCTCTTCTCTTCTCTTCTCTTCTCTTCTCTTCTCTTCTCTTCTCTTCTCCCCCCCACCCCCTCTCTTCTTTAATCTCTTTTACAGTCCAGTTGTTATCCTCCTCCTGGTTACCCTCTGACTGTTCTTCATCCCATACCTCCTTCCCTTTCTCCAAGAGGATGTCCCCAGCCCCCATTCCCACCCCACCAGACCTCCCTACTCCCTGGAGTCTCAAGTCTCTAGAGGGTTGGGTGCCTCTTCTCTCACTAAGGCCAGACAAGCCAGTCCTTTGTTGTATAGGTATCAGGAGCCTCATATCAGGTGGGGCTGTCTGATTGGTAGCTCTGAGAGATCTCTGAGGTCCATGTTAGTTGAGACTGCTGGTCTTCTTATAGGGTCACTCTCCTCCTCTGCTTCTTCCATTCTTCCCTTAATTCTACCACAGGAGTGGTTCATTGGTTGGGTGTAAGTGTCTGCATCTGACTCTTTTAGCTGCTTATTGGGCCTCTCAGAGAGTAGCCATGCTAGGCTCCTGTTTTTAAGCACATCAGTAACACTGTCAGACCTTGGAGCCTTCCCTTGAGCTGGATCCCAAGTTGGGCCTGTCACTGAACCTCCTTTCCCTCAGGCTCTTCTCCATTTTTGACCCTGCAGTTCTTTTAGACAGGGACAATTTTGGGTCAGAGTTTTTGCCTGTGGAATGGCAACCCCATCCCTTCACTTGATGTCCTGTCTTTCTACTGGAGGTGGACTCTATAAGTTTCCTCTCCCCACTATAGGGTATTTCATCTATGGTTGTTTTCTGTTTATTTAATGACTGTCATTCCTGTTGGAACAAGATGAAATCTCAATGTAGTTTCATTTTGCATTTCTCCTATGACTGGCGAATTTGAACTTCTTTTCATGCTTCTTAACCTTTTCCCTTTTATTTTTTGAGGACCTTTCTGTTCTTTGCATTAGCCTACTAACTGACTGCATTGTTTGATTCTTTGCCATTTTTTGAGATCTTTGTATGTTTTAGATATTAGTCCTTTACCAGATATATATGTAGCAAAGAATTCCATCCATTCTATACGCTGGCTGACTCTTTACTTGCTTAAGTATTTCTTTTGCCATGCAGAAAATATTATCTTCGTGAAATCAACTTCTCAGTTTTTTTTTTTTTTTTTTTTTTTGGTTTTTCGAGACAGGGTTTCTCTGTATAGCCCTGGCTGTCCTGGAGCTCACTTTGTAGACCAGGCTGGCCTCGAACTCAGAAATCCGCCTGCCTCTGCCTCCCGAGTGCTGGGATTAAAGGCGTGCGCCACCACGCCCGGCAACTTCTCAGTTTTAAACATTATTTCCTACCCAACTGGAGGCCACTTCAGAAGCTTCTTGCCTACAGTCTAGTGATACGGCTCCAAAGGTAAAGATGCTTGTAGCCAAACCTGGTGGCCTGAGTTTGATCCCCAGAATCTAAGCAGGTTCCCTTACAGCTACACCTCAACATCCTCACACATTTTATGGCATAGGTGCACATGCACACACATGGAGTAAATAAATAAAGGTTTTAAAAAGTAAGTCTTTGCCTGTGTGCATGTCTTAACTTGTTTTTCTTCCTTTCCTTTTTCTCCCAACAGTTGCAGACTGCTGAGTCTAATAATATTATTTATATATATATATATATATATGTATGTATATATATATATATATATATATATTTAAATCCATTCATAGTTGATTTTCAAATAGGACAAAAGATAGTGTCTTAGTTAGAGTTTTACTGCTGTGAACATACACCATGACCAAGGCAACTTTTATAAGGATAACATTTAATTGTGGCTGGCTTACAGGTTCAGAGGTTCAGTCCATTATCCTCAAGGTGGAACATGGCAGCATCCAGGCAGGCATGGTGCAGGAGGAACTGAGAGTTCTACTTCTTTATCTGAAGGCTGCTAGCAGAATACTCACTTGCAGGTGACACACCTACTCCTGCAGGGTTACATCTTCTAAGAGTTCTACTCCCTGGGCTGCACATATACAAACCATTACAGATAGAGATCATATTTCATTCTCTACACACTATTCAGTTTTGCTAACTCCATTTATTGAGGTTATTTTTCTTCCAAAGTATATTTTTAGCATACTTGCCAAAAATTGGATATTTACAGCTATATAGTTTTATATGTAGGCCCTCTATTTTGTTCTATTGGTGCATATGCCTGTTTTTATACCAGTACCACAAAGCCCCAAGAGGAATTCCCAGCACCACAGGACATGTGTGTGGTGAAAACCCAGACCTGTCCTTCCAGCACTGGGAGATGGAAGCAGGGTGATCATAAGTTCAAGTTCATCCTGAGAGGCTAGCCTGGGCTACACAAGAGTCTTTCTAAAAACAAACAAACCCAACAAAATAATCAACAAATAAAAATATGAACTGTATGTACATAAATATAACAACATAGTGGCTGTGTTTTAAAAACATAGGGAAGGTTTTAAAAACTGTAACTTTTTATTGTGACTTTACAATAATGGTACTCAACCCTTAAAGCAAAATCAAGTGTGCTTTATGGTAACCCATTATATATACTGATATTTTAACATTACTTACAAGGTAAAAAAACATTTAATTTGAACTATTATATTTAGTTATATCATACAGATTATTGACTTTATTGTGATTTTTGTTGAGTTTTAGTCTGAATCTTAAGTAGCTCATGGTTGTCTTCAACATACTATGTAGCCAAGGCTAGCCTTGAACTACTGATCTTCTGCCTTCTCTTCCTCCTGAGTTACAGCTGTACACTATGCCTGGCTGTTTTTATTGTTTAAAGAGTAGTGGTTTCCTGGAAAGTATAAACTATAAATCTTGTGAGCCATGAGGTGGTAATCTTGCTGACATTTCTTAAAAGTGGTCTGTTAGCCAGGAATTTAAGCAGAGGTTGAGTTCTTAGGTAACTTGGGGACTAGATTACTCTAGGAAAGAATAAAAGTCTATGGGTCCCAGTGCTTGAGAGGAAGAAAGAGAAAGTTAGGTGAGGGTTCAAGGCCTGCCTGGGCTACATAGGAGGGCATGATCTCAAAACCCATAGCCTTAACAAAAACCAGGCAGTGCCAAGGCAAGAAAAGCCCTTCTTCTAGACCACTCTCAAGCTGAGTTTTTTAACAGTCTAGTTTGTTCTTTAGCCTTCAATTCCTGATAAAGTAAATTTTATTTACTCCCGAAGCTCTTTAGCATTTTCACACTCCACCCCTCCCCCCAGAACCAGTCATTTTCAGATTAACTTTCACAAATGAAATACACATTATCCTCAGGCCAGAACAATTCCATCTTTAAACAAACTACCAAATAACATGAAAATGGATTTGAATGGTAGAGATTTCAGTCTTTGTGGGCTGTATAAGAGCAAAACAGAAATATGCTAATACAAATGTGTTTAAAACACTGAAGACAAAATGTCTTTGCTGCTTTGAGATGGGGTGAAACATTAAGTTTGGCAACAGCCCTGGATCCTGTTCCTGCCGAAACTACTCAGCTCCCCTGGACTAGGACTTTACCTTGGGTCTCTCACATTTACCTCTGCATGGTCTAATTTTAGCAAGAATGCTGCTAAGTAAGTTTAAGCAGAATCTTCCTTTATATAACCCTTGATAGTCTCCACCCTACCCCCCAGGTGACGGCTGCTCATTTTGGTCTGCCATCATCAAATATCCTGTTAGGTCAGTTTAGACTATTTACCCCCGATGTACCCTCTTGGTAATTTTCTATCCAATTACCCTCCCCAGCTGCCCCTTGGGCATAAATCTTCATTTGTCTTTGTTGAAATCAGAGTTGAAATGAATGCCTTTTCTTTGCTGCTGGACCACTGTAGTGTTCTTTTCAACTTTGGCACCAGTGCTACCTTAAATAAAGCATTTCTTACTACCTTCCTTAAGTGCTGTGTAGTGTTTTGATTTACAGATTCTAGTCTTCATTTATGACACACCATTGGATAAACACAGACATGGTCTTGAAAGATACTGAGAATCTGGATTCAGAAGGTGGGGGCCTAGGGTTGTAGTCATTTTACATTGAAAGAACCAAGCAGGCAGAAGAAAAGATAAAAGCAGGCCTTCACAGAGCCTCACACCAGCCCTCGCTTGCTCTGCCTGCTTCTCACGGAGTGGGTAGGCACTCTGTTCTCATTGAGAAATAAACCATGCATCCTTTGAAGTTAGGTCACATCAATCAGAGGCTTGTATACACTGATTAACTGCCTTTCTCAGCAAGAAGGATGAGTTCTCTCAGTACAAAACAAACCAGTTCTTCATGTTGTGAATTAACCCGTTTATTGCCAAACGTTTTATTTTGTTTTGATAATGAAAACAGAGAAATAACACGTCTTCAGTGGTGACTGAATGGAAAAAAAATAAACAAATAAAATTATCTTTTGTGCACTCCTGTGATGGAAATCCTTCAGATCTTTGTCTAAGAACTCAAAGCACAGGGTCCACAGGCTAAGTGGTGGCTGAAGAACAGGCTAAGTGGTGGCCTTTCTCTGTGTGCCCTTGGTGGTCATCTGTGAAATGCAAGCAATTAAGGTAGTGTGGGTTTGGAGGGCAAGTGCATGCCTGATGTTGGGAGAACTGTCTAATTTTCCATGTAGGATATGCAATCATAATGCTTTGTAAACTTAATGTGCCTGCAATTCACTATGGGAGCTTATTAAATTATTAAAGTCCAAACTTGGTGTGTCTCATAGACCCTGAGATTCTGTATTTGTAACAATAACCTGGTTGGTGTGGATGCTGCTGTTTCATGGACCACATTCTATAGAAATATGATGGCAAATGATGCTTAGTCTTAGCCATCCATTTGAACCAATGCTCTACGCAGTGTTATCTTCACATTCCATCATGTAATGCCTCTTCTATTTTTACATTTTTAAATATTTATTTCTACTTGGGAAGAAGGACAAGCCCATGAGAAGGACAACCTGAAGTAGTCAGAGCTCCTCTGCCACCACATAGGTCTGAATTTATCAGATTTGGTGACAATTACCCTTACTCTCGGAGCCATCTCATGGGCTCTAGACTCTCCTACTGTTAATCTCAACTTTAGCTATTCAAAATTATTACTGGCTCTATTCCAAGTGTGCACTGCCATTAGATTATTCATCTGTGGACTGTGAGTCTAGGAATGTTCTTTAAAAAAACACAAAAATTGCTATATTAAATTTTATATACACTAAGCAGAGCAAATAGGAAGAGAGGGAAGAAGACTATTCCTTCATTCAAAAGTTCACATAGACATGCAAGCTTTATCACTTCTTTGGCACATGCACAACATATTTTAGGCAAAAGTACCAAGGTGAATTTACAGGCTGGAACTTATTTGTGGTATTGCACAAGTAACCTACCCAGTTCTGCCACCTGGATTGCTGCCCAAACAGGGAGCAGTAATGATACCTTATATTTTTTATAGCTACAGAGTAACATCGCAAGCATTATCCCTTTAATCCCTATAGTAACCATCTGTTGTAGGTGTTATTCTTATTATACAGGTTAAGTAACAGAAACTTGGAGACTCAGTGCCTAATTTCCCATAGAGCATGTAGCAAGCCTTAGACTTAGCACCCGGAACTGGAATGTACCTCCTTTTCTCACATCCTACATGGCTGCAAAGCTTCTTAGGCCCCGGTGCAAACTGACATCCCCAGAAGAGATTATAGAACGCTGATACCTGGCTCTTTTTTTTTTTTTTTTTTTTTTTTTTGCAATTGCTCTGATGTAATTGTAATGGGGGAGTTTCCCTGTATCAGGATAGCTAAAGGCTTCCAGATGAACTTCTCCACCATAGGAAGGCTGATATTTGGGGATAGAGAGCCTTTCTTTGAAGATGGCTGACTCCCTAAAATCTTTACTAGCATCTCATACTTCTGTTCTCTAGATGTTACAGTCAAATGTCTTCAGACATTATCAAATATTCACTGCAAGGCCAAATCATGCCTGCTAAAAAGCATTGATGAGTGTTTACCCAAAGCAAATAAATAGCATTATCAGCAGCCAACCATCAGCTTATTTATCCAGCTCATGTCCTAGGAAGTGTAATGACATATCATTCTTACCTAATCTTAATGTCATCTATATCAGGAGCCTTGGAATTTTGGACTACTGTATTCATTGTATCATTAACCTGTATAAGAAAGCTCTGTTCATCTTTAAGTTCCTAATTCAGTCAGATTTATTTATTTATTTATTTATTTATTTATTTATTTATTTATTTATTATATTGTGTGCAGCTATTTCCCTGTGCCCCACCTCCTTTTTTTTTTTTTTTTTTTTTTTTGATAAAGATCACCTGTAATGTTTGTTGGCACAACAGATTAGAACCACACCATGGAGATCAGCTGGGAGAGTAAGGATGATACCAATACTTAACAAATGCTTCCAGGTTGTTCTTATCATGAAGGAAACTTGGGAAAAAGCTGGAGAAGGATGGGGAATCCTAAGCTTTCTCAAGGAGGTATCTAATCAAACAGCTACATTAATGCCAGATCACAACTACACGTTCATAGGAACATAGAACACTGGAGTCATCAGTCTTCTGCGGTTGGGAAGGTATTTCTCAGAGAAGTAGATGTATGAGAGATGGTGTCTGTTCTGAATTTGGAAACATAATCATAACTAGCCAATGGGGCAAAACCAAAGATGGAATTCCAGCTCAAGAATGGTAGCAATGGTCAGAAGCTACAGATTACAGTGTCTATGGCTTTACCTTTAGCCATTTATAAAGGCAGAGTCAATACACATCTGCCACGTCTTCCTGTCTACCCTAAACACACCACTCATTCATCACAGTATTCTCTTGTCAGTGATTCCAGACTTGGTCACCCTTAAATAAACATGGAAGGAATCAGTCTAGGGAGCAGTTTGTCAAGAGATTAACAAACATTTCATATCTCATTTCACCATTCATATATCCTTCAATAGCTTTTTAGAGAACTGTAGTTGTTATGCTTTTATTGTATGACCACAGAAAGATTCAAATACTCAGTATCTGAATAGGAACATGAACAGGAATGAATAGAAGCCCTGTCTTAAGCTGATGAGGACACTGGCATTTCTAGCTGAGAATGTTTTCTTTCTAATAAGCCTGATAAGAGGCCAATGTGGATGTGATCTCCTGGGGTGACTTTATACTGCCACCTGCTCATCATCTCTTCGATCTTTCTGTCTTATTTTTCTCATAGCTTTTGATACAATTTATGTGTTTGTTTCTCAGTCTCCTGAAAGAGCATTAAGTTTTACAAGATTGGGAATTTAGTCTATTCTCTGTCAAAATCCCTGCATCAAATAAAATAGCTTTTAAAATCCTTGCATCTAATACAGCATCCCTCACACATAGGAATTGCTCATTAGATAAGGGTTGAACACTGAAGAGGTTATATTTTCTTTTAGATTTCTGCTATTCTTTCTTGGAGACTCAACATGCTTATCACAGGTTTCCTGTGTCTCTTTCTGGACTGTCAGATTCATTAAGACAGGGATGGGTCTGACTTATGATCTATCCCCAGGACCAAGCAGGTGGCACATACTTAACAACCACTTAATGAATTAACAGACCAATGAATACATTAGGGAATCACAGTGGGAGGCCAGCAGTGGATGTAGACTTTAGTCTCCTACACTGCTGACACTAGAGTCAGCAAATTCCAGGAATAAACTGCCCTGCGTATTAGAGCAGTCAGCTCTTCTCGTGACAGCAGTAGAAATACAACAAATGAATTGGCTAATGAGCAATCATCCTGCAACACTTGAAGCAATAGGAAAAAAGTTTTTAAAAATCCACATATTAGTGGCAGGCAACCTCATTGACATAACTGGTCAATGTGGGTTAGACTGAAGGCCTTGCAAGTCAAGTAATGGCAGAACCTGAGGTTCTCTGAGGAGAACCTTATAGAGGTGATACAACCACATCTAAAGAAATAGGAAGCTACAGAGACAGGAATAAAAACGGCCCCCGGAGTTCCAGCCTGTAGCTAACATGTGGCTGCTACCAGAAGTCGGCATCCTAATCTCTTAGTCCTACAAAGATTTTAGATCAAAAATGGTATTTGTGGACATCAAGACACAACCAACGATGTGCTCTGTAGACAACGATATGTGGAGTGGGAAGACAGCACCCTTGTTCTTACCTTTCAAACAGAAAGCATTGATTTTTACAGGGTAGACTTTTTTTGAGACATCGACTTTTTCTCCCCATAATGCAATGGGTAGAAAATGATACTTGCTTGTTATCCTCAGATAAACAGACAATGAATGCTATTGCACTTGCACCTCAAGGGCAGAGGAGAATGGTAGGACAGGCGCACCTGGAAGGTATTCCTGTCATAGCCTTTGCCCTGTAGCTTGTTCTCAGATGTTATAGTAGTCATCGTCTACAAAGATCATAGAGAATTAGGATTTTGCTAGATTCAATATGTGTCTCAGAAATCATGTGGGCACCTATTGTACATCGGAGACTTCTTAGATCAAAGGATTAAATTAACAAAACAATGAACTCTATCTCATAAGCGTTCCAGTCTTATCAAGACAGAGGACGGTCCTAAGTGTAGCGGGCCTTATGGAGGATGACTACAGCATGGTAGGAACAGCAGCAGCTGCTGATTTGGTGGCAGCGGTGGGCGTGGTTTCATGCAGAGAGCTGGAAAATGTTCATCAGGTTCCCGTGGCTGCTAAGACAAAGCGCATAAGCTGGGTAGCTTAGAACAACAGAAACCTATTCTCTTAAGGCTTTGGAAATGAGAAGTGAAAAATGGACCAGCAGTTCTACAGTTTCTCGAAGAGAATCCTCTTCTTATCCCTTCTCACTTCTGGGAGGCCTTTGTCCCGTTTCTCTATATACAAAGCCGCAACATATCATCATCACATATTTCTCCCCACCCGTCTCCTTCCTCCTTCTTATATGGGCTTTGTGACTGTGATGGACTCACCTGGATAATCCAGCATGATGTTCTCATCACAGCAGAACTAACTTAATCATAGCTGAAAAGTCTGCTCTTTATAGAAGGTTAAATAGACACAGGATTCAGTAGATGAGATGTGGCTTTAGACTGCTCTTTGTTGCTAATAACACAACAGCACAGACCAGGTTCATGATAAAGAAAAGTGGCTTTGTTGTGTCATAGTTCTGATCCAAGAGCTGGAGGTGATGCAGAGACTCATGCAGCCAGGACAAGAATATACCTATGAATTTCTCCCTCCCTCCCTCCCTCCCTCCCTCCCTCCCTCCCTCCCTCCCTTCCTCCCTCCCTCCCTCCTTCATTCCCTCCCTTCCTCCATCCCTCCCTTCCCCACCTTTGTGTGTGCGCGTGTGCGTGTGTGTTTCTCTCTCTCTGCTTAATAAGTTATGGGTATTCAGTTATGTGGGCTCTGCATTAATGACTTTGCCTATCCTACTTAGCTCACAGCAGCCACAAGCATTATATGTGGATTACATTTTCTCTTCCTTAATACCACAGAATGAATATTAAATTAGAATATGAGTTTTGAAGGGGAGAAGCTATATTCAAATTTTGTCAGATATGGGCATCTTTGGAGCTATTATTCTACCCATTACAATCCAGGTGCAAATAGAGGGTCCTAAGGGCTTTGGCATTATGCACATAACCTCATTCAGTGTTTACAGTACAGGAATTAAGTAATATTATTAGCTCCGTCTACCTACCTGCCTTCCCTTCCTCCCTCCTTCCTTTCTTGTCTTTTCTTTTTTAAAATGTATGAGGAAAGGTCTTCCTCTGTACCTCAAGCTGGCTTCAAAGTTTCCATCCTTCTGCTTTAGCCTTCCACGTGCTACAATTACAGGTGTATGCTAACATACCTAGCTGGGTTTTCTTCACTTCCAAGGTAAGACACCAAAGCTCAGAGATGTTCAGTTTAACCAGCTCCAGGTTCACATCTTCTTAGCAGACTACCAGTGCCTAGCATTTTCATGCCAGACCCCTCCCCTTTGACACATCCCCATCCTCTGACATCCAAAGAGAAAGTGGTGAACTGAGGCTGCACATCCCGATTTACAGGAATATAGAGAGCTGGAGAGAAGGCGTCCACACACTCATGAGTCACAACTGCAGTCATGACTTAGTGACAAAGTGTGACACAAAGCACAGGGAGCAAGGCCCAGAGAGCTGTCCTCTTGCCCATTCTCCAGTGATGACACCATCATGCCTTGGAGCTTCAGGGAAGTCCCTAATATTAAACCTGGCAACTCTTGGTCCTTTAAGATTACTTACTATAAAAGTAGCAATACAAAGTCAGCAATGTTCTTTATTGGTAGAAGACTGAAGAAAGAGATTTAGACTAAGGTGAATTTTCAAAACCGAAAACTTAAGATTTACACCAGCAGCAGACAGTCTGTATTAAGAAAAGATTTTTCGGAATCACTAACCAAAGAATATATTCAGGCTGTGTCTAGGCACCTGTGTGGTAGCAGATGTACAGGTTGGCCTTTATGTGGGTTCTGAACAACTAGAGTAGGGTCTATCCCAAAAGCTGTGGCCTGTATGTGGGATATGTTCCACTAGCTGGGCTGCCTTATCTGGCCTCAGTAGGAAAGGAAGCACCTAGCCTCACAGAGACTTGAAGTATAAGAGTGAGGTGTATTCAGGGGAGCCCCCACCCACCCAGAGGAGAAGCGGAGTTGGGGGTTTGGTGAAGGATTGTGGGAGGGGGTGACCTGGAGGAGGGCAGTGAGCAGGATAGAAAGTGAATAAGTAAAAAAGATGTATAATAAAATTAAAAAATAAAAAGAGAAAACAAAACAAGCAAAAGATTGTCTGATGCTTTCTTTATAACAACCTCTCCTGATGCATACACGTACCCCACATTTTCTGAAAATTGATTGACAACCTTTTTGTAAAAGTACTGCTTGCTAAAAGTTCTTTAGTGCAGAGATTTTACCACTCTTCCCACAGAGAGATTTTTGTATATTGTGTGATTTGTGTGATTTTTGTATATTGTGGGCACAGACGTAAATCAGGCATAACCATGCTTCTCTTGATGAATTACCTAAGAAATTCCTGAAAAGAACATAACGTTGCCAGAGATCACTTAACTCCAAAGATGTCCTTTCCCTCCTCCTAAGTGCTGTGCCTCACACGTGCATGTACAGAAGAGTCAGGCCCAGGCTGGCCAGTGCTGCTTCTAGAAAATCCAGCCACGTGAATTATTGCACGAACACGCAGGAGTACAAGTGCATGTTCAAAGGAAGTAGGACGATGTGAAAGCAGAGCTGCGTGTTCTTTCCAACCACCTTCCTGACTGTTTAGAATAGAACTGTTAAGCACGGGAGTCAATTCTTCCATTTCTCATATTCACAGCTCCCACTCACAGCTTTGAAAATTCCCATGTGGCATCTACTTACGGTAGACAAATTGCCGAAGAAGTTAAATCATATACATTAAACCCAAATGGGCGCCCCTTTTGCTGTTTGTGCTTTTGTGGTCTTGTCAGGAGTCAGTTACCCTAGAGGGATGCCCATTGTCAGCAAAACTCCACACTAGCAAGAACAATACCGGGTACAAAGCGTTAGAAATCATAAAGGCTCCCTTATCACAATTCACTCGCTGCTTGGCTCAATGCTTCCTACGCCTTTCGGCCCCCCACCAGTTCACATTCCTTCACATGTGGCATAACCCCTTACAGAAGGAGGTGAGTGTTGCTGCCTTGCCGCGTGAAGACCCCAAGGTCTCTTTTCCCCACCCCCATCTCCCTACTGGGGATTGTTTTCTGAACTGCAGACCCAGTAACAAGGGCAGCATCCAGAGCTAGGACGAGACCACGTGTCTGAGACGTTTCCCACAGGGAGAGTTTTGCCTGAAGCCTCTGCAAGTGAAACTAAGCAATAGAGCAGAAAACCACACAGGGGAGGGTCAGAGGACTCTTTTCTCGAAGAGGAAAGTGAAAGGGAGCCCAGGTACCACACCTTAACGTACTTATCTGTAAAATCGGAATATGTTAGAATGCACTGCAGGGACTTACGTGATTGCTAGCAAAGTTTATCCAGCGACCTGCTTTAGCAAGCTTTCTCTGGTAGCCTAGAGGAGGAAGACAAGGTAGGAATGAGGGTGAGATTAGTAATTTAGGTGTTCGAGGAAGCTTTCCCTTCCGGAATGTGACCTAGTGCTGTGAAGCATATAGGAGACCATGTGCAAGCGATGACTGTGTCAGCCAGAGACGGCTATACAGGCAGGACTTGTCAATACTGAACACAAAATGCAAAAGAAGGCACTGGCCTTGACGTCATCTACAGACTTTGTGCTTTCAGAACAGGGCAGAGTTCCTTCATCTCAGGAGGTTGTCTTGTCAACAGTTGGTATGATTAGAAACTGTCTCATCGTTAGTGGTATTTTCAGCTGACTGATGGTAATGTAAACTCTTAAAAGCAACTCTAGAGGCTAGTAGGATGTGTTAGTAAGACAGTTCTTGTTGCATGCCAAATGTGTAGTTGTAATCCAGTGCCACGAGAGGTGGGACAAAGAGTCCCTGGGGCTTGATGGCTGCCAGCCTAGCTCTAGGTTCAGTGAGAGATCCAGTCTCAGGGGAGTAAGATGTCAAAGTGATATAACAAGACACCTGAACTCCACTGCTCACACTTATGTGTACATACATCACACACACACACACACACACACACTCATTCACATACACAATTTAAAAGAGAGACATTCTTCTCAGCTACATTAGCTATAATGAAAGAGTTGTCCAATTTACTGTAGTTATAAAACATGAAACATCACAGCTCGGGAAGCTATTATATTTTTGGATATCTGACCAAATGGAGGGTTGGGTTTAAGTACAGTTGAGTCTGTCTATCAGAATGAGGGTTTGAGGGTTAGGCATTTTTGTCTACAAAAGACTGTTTTCTTTCTTTCTTTCTTTCTTTCTTTCTTTCTTTCTTTCTTTCTTTCTTTCTTTCTTTTTTTTGGTCAAACTGGGCAGTTTTATTTTCCTTTACAACTTAGTAAATATGTGATGACTGCACATGGGGTAAGGCTGCTCTGTGGTTCAGAAAGACCCCAATGAAGGTGTTTTCCTGACAGGGTGTGGTCTTCAGTAGTGGAATGACGTGAGTGACGTCACTGTCAGACCAGCAAGACTGCATTTATGCGCCCGTCGTTCTCGGATTGTTGGTAACTTAGGCATACTTTCCCCAAATAACCTTGCCTCCTTGTGTCACAAGGCCCAACTCGCTCACATTCACTTCAATCACTGTACCTTTGGTGATCAGCCCCAGGGTTGTATATAATGGGGATGATGGATTCTTTTTCACACCGAGAATAGGCAGGCAAAAGGTAGCTTTCAGCTCAGGGTGTGTGACATGGGCTTTTTTGAAACGTAGACCCATAGGCCTAATGAATCTTTCATATTTAGGTGGTTTTCTTGTAAAGCCATCACCAACAAAGCAGACTTTAGTAACCATTCTCTCCCATGCCTTCTTTTTCCTTTTTCCTGTTCGAATAACTTTCAATACTTCTGTTTCTCCTTGGGCACGAACTTTGGGTAGAGGGACCTCCCATTTTCCCGCCTTTTCTTTCCGTTTCTGCTTAATCATGTTAGAAAGGACTTTTGCTCTCGACTGCCCCTCTCTGTCCAGCAGATAGGCAGGGACTGCTCCCTGTGGATCTTCTCATCATCCTTCTGCTTGGTGTTTCTCTTCTCATGCATCTTAATAATCTTTTTCATTTGTATTTTCTCGGCATGGTGGTGTTTATGGTAGAGCTTAGCCTTCAGGCCAATCATTTTTTTTTTTTTTTTTTTTTTTTTGCCTTCTTTGAACGTTCATGGGCCTCCTGACCTTCTTTCTTTCTCTTTTTTTCATGGTAGTCCAAACGATATCCATATCGTTTGCGGTGCAATTCAATATATTCATTTTGTGGCATGATGACAGCCGCGGAGCACCGGTCCGTGACCTCCCGGGTCTCAAAAGACTCTTAATTTCTGGATGTCACTGGTCCACGAGCCTGCCTCGTTCAGCCCAGGACGGGAAAGGACTGCTTTCTTTACATGGAAGCTAATTCTCTTAGGTCCAAGAAAGCCTGACATTTTTCGCTAATTAGGATTTAAATATAGCACAAAATATGGCACAATGGCACTGACATCATGCTACCTTCAAATGCTTCGTGTTGCCCCCTAATAGCTGTTACTGACATCCTATGGATCCAATTTCAATTCTTTCTGGCATTTGCACTCATGAACCGTTCAGTCATTTCTATTCATGTTTGTATTTTTTAATCTTCCTTTTCATTTTTGCTCTAGAGCAAGACTCACATTCAACACTGCACCAGTCATTACATAGGATTGACTTAATATGCATTGTAGACCTATTGGCTCCTGAAATTCTGGTCTCCAATAATGTGGAGTTTCCAGTAATTTGCCCAGACTACCATTTGGTTAGGCTCTATTAAAGTGAAGAACATAGGACACATTGTAGTAAGTAGCAGGCCTTTAAGTTAAGGAAAAATGAGGCACGTGCAGCTATCCATTTGACACAGCAGGAGTGGAATGAGAAAGGACAGAAAGGCTGTTTGACACACTGGAAATGTGTCCAGGTAATGTAGCAAACAACACAGGCTGGCACAGTAAATGAGTTGAGTGACCTTTCTTGAAAATTGCAATCCTGCGTTTAGCTCTAATTGAATAGTTCTCACTTTGCCACCTTAAACACGCAGATGTGTGAGGAGACAGAAGCCCACCTCTCCCTCTCACTATTACTGTGATTTTCTAACTTACTCCATCAATTAGAGTAATTTTCTCCATATGCTTGAATTATTAGGATTTGAATAAGAAAAAAATGTCTTAAAGATATGATTTATTGCAGGAACACAAAATGTTCAGAGCTGGTTAGCAAAGACCTTTTGTGCTTTTCTGTTTTCCCCCTGACCAAACTTTGAGAAAAATAGATGCAAATACTGTAAATTCATTTTGCCAAGATGCAGAGGCCTTAGAAGACACTTTAAAAGTTGGTTTTCCATTTCCAGCTTCTGAAATAACAAACATCCATGCTGTATGTCATCGAGAAACAGCTTACGTGAGCATTAATTTGGTTTTCATATTGCTTGTGACCCAGCCTTAACAGCCAATAATTTTTCATATTTTTCTCGTATCCTTGAATTCAATTTACAAAAAATAAATTGAATTTAATCAAGCTTAGATAGAAACACAGTAGGATCTTCATCAAGATTTATGCTTTTCTTCTCGAATTAAAAAAAAGCCATTTTTTTTTTTTGCTTGCTATAAGGAATAACATCACTAGGCTGTGTGTATTGTGAATCTCAGTCTTGCTCTAATCTGTCAAAAATAACGGACACATACAAGAGAAGAATTCAGTCTAACTTAAATTAGGAACACATTCTATTATTTATGGTGAACTGGTTTCAAAATTACTAGAAGGATGCACTAGGAAATGCAGACAAGTGTTATACAAAATACTAAGTTCATAAAGAATGTTAAATAATACAGAGACCATTATCCAATATGCACATACACATGATATATATATATCATGAGCAACTGAACGCTTTTTACTAGAAATCTTGGGCTCATTTTCCTACCACAGCTGTGCTACATCTTCTGGGCTTGCAATTGTTCAGTAGATGGTTGCATTCGTCTCACTCCAGGAGGTAACTTTGCCCCAATGCTGGGTTCCCTACTGGTTGAGTGACTCTGCTTATTTTGTCTTATCCTTTGCAGTTCAGGTACACCTCCGTCCCTTTCCTGACTTCTAGGGATTACTGATCTAGTTTTCCTTTATGATTTCTCTTTTCTCCCTTTTCCACTTACCATAACCCATTCCATGTCACATCAGGCTTCCAGGGGCTGAAACTACCTAGATAAGTCTTGCTCCTAGGAAGTTGTCCTGGTTAGTATTTGTCAGCTTGACACAGTCTAGAGTCAGCTGAGAGGAAAGTCTTGATTGAGGAATTGTCTAGACCAGATTGCCCCATGGGCCTCTTTGGGGATGGGGAGGGGCGGAGTTCCTTGCTTTGTTTTGTTTGAAACCCTGTAGACTATGCTGGCCTTGATCCCACAGAGATCTGTCTGCCTGCCCATGCCTTTAGAATGTGAAGAGTAAAGGTATGCCCTACTACGCCTTGCTGGGACTATGATGCAAGAGGTCCAAGCTCACTGTAGGTCACCGCATCTCTAGAACTGTGGTGTATAAGAAAGCTAGATAACCATGAGCCAGTGAGCCAGCCCCCAATCAGTATTCCTCCACTGCACTTGTTTCCAGGTTCCTGCCTTGAGTTCCTGCCCTGACTTGCCTCAGTGATGGACTGCAATTTATAACAAACCCTTTCCTCCCCTACATGGCTTGCGGTCAGAGTATTTTATTACAACAACAGAAAATAAGATAGAACTAGGGCTTTGGCTGTGGCTTTTGTCCCAGCCTTGATGCACTGGCACCTCTTCTCTAGAAGTGAGTTAAATATTAAGATGGCCGGAGCAGCAGCACCATCTGTGAGAAGCAGGTTTCCTGAGCATCTTAGGTTTTTGGCTTGTGGCATTACTTATTGAAGGCCTCAGAGGGAAGCATCACTACTCATATTAAACACACTCATTAAAGGGTGACTCTAAATCAAAAGCCTGTTTGTCGTGCATCTGGAGAAATCATGTTAGATCTTGTGTTACATAAAACCAGTTTATGGGCTCCAGAAAGAAAAAAAAAAAAAAGGGAAACTATTTATTTGCTCTCTTCTTAACTCAGAGGATGTCTACCATTCGAATTTAAATATTTCTGGCCAATCAATGTTGTCATTTAGTATGCGTGTACATTTGTGTGTGTGTGTGTGTGTGTATGTGTGTGTGTGTGTGTGTGTGTGTGTGTGAGAGAGAGAGAGAGAGAGAGAGAGAGAGAGAGAGAATTTGAGGAGAGGGCCTGCTTATGACATGGTGCCCATGTGGAGGTCTGAGAACAATTTGGGAGATCTCTCTCTCCACCATGAGGTCTAGGGATTGAGCTTAGGTCATATGACTTGCAAAGCAAGTACTTTTTTATCCACTGGACCATCTTGCTGGTTCCTCATTTCTTTTAATTTAAAAATTCTACTTGTGTTAGGCAAAACAAACAAACAAACAAACAAAAAAAAAACCAAAAAACCTTCAACTTAGAAATGTGAAAATATTCTGTGTGATAATTTAATACCAGATAGAATACCCCACCATTTTCTCCCCTGAAGTTGAGATTTAAATTAAGTGTGCCATGTGCCCCCTTTTTAAGTTAAATTACATGCTCAGTGGACTTGAGTTGATCAGTGAAGTGCATTTATTTTAAACCTTCAGTCTCTCTCTTCACTGTCATATCCTGCCATCTAAAAAAGAAATGTCCTTCTTCTCTTACTTCGTCCCTTTGCAACTTCTTCTAGAAGTCATTTCTTGATCTCCTCCTTCTCAAACCTATCCCCAGCTCTGTACTCATACTTCTCATTAAAACCCTTACTTCAGGTCACAGATTCAAGGCCAGACTGAGTTAGCTCAGAACCCAATCAACAACAATAAAGGAGAACCAAAGCAAGCTTCCTCTGACAGCTGACTGTGGTACCCTAGGTGCTCTTTTCTGTTTGTTTGTTTTTGAGACAGAGAGCTCACTGCACTGCCTGAGCCTGCCTAAAAGTCACTATGCAGATCAGGGTAGCCTTGAACTTGTGAGTAATCCTTCAGTTTTTGCCTCCTAAACAATGGGATTCCAGGCCTGTAACACATTGCCTGGTTCCCTAGATACAGCTCTTCAGCTAATTGCCCATCTTGTTTTCTTCCTGAAGCTTTTCAGGGTCCATTTACTTCCTTTTCTCTCTCTCATTAAATTTTCCTCACTGCTTTCCTTGGTACTCACAGCCCTCCAATCACCTACCTTCCTCGTCTCCCAGATCACAGCCTTGGCTCAGTCCTCTTTCTCAAGCCCTAACAATTCACTTCTCCACGCTCATATCTGCTGAGAGAATGCTGAATGGTGGGAAGTTCATATTCTGGTGTGACTCCACATCCTGTCTCCATGAATTTTTTTTCTTCAGTTTCTCATCTTGTGATTTTTCTTTCCTTCCCTTACTTGCTTATTTAGTTTTAATTGGATAAGGGCTGTTGTATCTCAGACTTGCTGTGTAGCTACGAATGAGCTGGAACTTCCAGTTCTCCTGCCTTCATCTTTCATATGATAGGACTATAGGCGTGGCTACCACATCCTGTTTACCTGGTACTGGGGATTAAACCAAGAGCTTTGTGCATGCTAGTCAGGCTCCTGAGCTATACCTCCAGTCCATAAATGATACTCTCCTACTGCCTCAACCTGAGATATATTCCTCCTATAAAGCCATATAGCCATATGTTGCACGTCCCTGTGCTCCATTTTCACTGTCTGCTTGGTTATTTTTATTTCTGGCCCCTACAGCTAGCTGCCCACTCACATATATAGCTCATAGCCAGGGGAGTGACATCATTTGCCCACGGTCATAGTTTTCCCCTTTCTGAGCTCCTGCTTTTGGCCTCCTTTACTACCCTGAGAGCTGCTGGAGTAAGATTTCTAGTGTAAGTTTGTTCACTGCCTGTCCATCACCACAACTTCTAGATTCTACAGTTGTCTACCACTGTCCCCAGGCTGTCCTGAACATCACTTGACCACCTATCCCATGACCTGGCCCCTGCCCAGCCTCTGGTTCCATGTGAGTTTGCACCAACAGTTCCTCTCCAGGCTGAACATTTTATCCTCCAGGAATAGAGAACAACTTCTTCCCCAAATTATTTCATGATTTGCGTAGTGCTAGCTTTGGTGCATGCCACCCCTTGCTTTCCCATACTTTCAAGGCTCAGGGAGGCAGCGTTCTCCTCATGGAGTACTAAGCTCATCTCTCTCCTGGTGGACCAAGTCCCAGTGTACTTAGCCCTTGCACTCCTGGTAGGAAGGATCCTTTTGTTGGCTACTATTCCTCTCTGACATGCTATACTTCTCAGAAGTGAAGTAACTTTTTTCTGTCTATGTATCTGCATTGCCCATGGCATTGAACATATCCAAAGAACTAAAATAATCATTTGTTAAATCAACATAAAACTAAATGAATAAGTGAGCAAAACAACCAATAATCCAGAGCTTTAACACTGTGATTCCTGAAATACCTGTGTGACATTTTTCCACCTTTGCTTATCTCCATTCTTCACAGCTATTAAATTATTAAATTCTGGGTACATGACAAGCCTTGTAGAATATTGTTATGTTTTGTCTAAATGAAGATAAAACATTTACATGGAAATGAGACAATACCTGTTCTCAAAAAGGCTCTCTCCTCAATGCTGCAAATAACCTCTATTACCTGGAGGAGATAAACGACAATGAGTTCAAGGCAGTAATAGGTTTTCGGGACAATTTTTCCAAGCCAGAGCTCATTTCTAGTTAAAAGTAAATATTCTTCTGGAGCTTGTGAAATCAGCTATGTGTATGTGCATACCCATAGTGAGAATGAGTGTTGTAGAAAATTTTAATATCAAGCCTGGGTTTCTACACTGCCTTTGACCATTTAGTTCCTGGATAAAAGACACACAACTTTTATTATTTACAATAAGTTTTAAACAGCACAAGAGCTGGGCAGATATCTACTCTCTATGCTCTTAGAATCTACTTTCCTATCAACAACCCCAAGTTATTACTTACTATGTTTCATCTGGGCTGGTCTTAACTCCAATTGGCCAGCAATCAGGGCCATGTTTTCATGCCTCACCTAACCCATGGGGGTTTCTCCTCCATTCACTTTTTATCTCCCCACCCTCCTGGTTCTCCTCTGAGCCCAAACTGGGGATTCCTAAATACCAACTATGTCTCTTCTACCCAGCTGTGGGCTGTCAGCATCTTTATTTACCAAACTCAGAAATAATTTGGGGGAAGGTCACATAGTGTTTTTTGGGTCTTCATGTGGACTTGGCTCACCTGGGGCAACCAGGTCTTGAGGAAATAGTATTAGCATTAGAATACAAGCAGCATCAGGCTAACCCACTACAAATGAGTTCACATATCATTCAGAATCCATGAAATCTGAAGTAAGTCCCAAGTAGGATGGAGACTGTGATGGTTTGAATATGCTTGGCCCAGGGAGTAACACTATTAGGAGGTGTGGCCTTATTGAAGTAGGTGTGGCTTTGTTGGAGGCAGTATTTCATTGTGGGCATGGGCTTTGTAACCCTCCTCCTAGCTCCCTGGAATCCAGCTTCTCCTTCTTCTCCTAGCTGCCTTCGGAACAGGAGGTGGAACTCTTAGCTCCTTCAGCCCCATGTCTCTCTGGAGATTGCCAGGCTCCCACCTAGATGGTAATAGACCGAACCTCTGAACCTGTAAGCCAGCCCCAATTAAAATTTCTTCTTATAAGAGTTGCCTTGGTGTCTGTTCACAGCAGTCAAACCCTAAGACAGAGACATCGACAGTTCCACAAAATCCACTTGCTGAAATTAACCAGCAGATGCTTATGTTTCTAGGGAGTTCAATTTGTGAGGGCACGCATTATGGAAGTTTTGCTCTTGTTTCTAAATGGTGAAGTATTTTTGAACCCTAGCAGTGGATAGCTCATAGTTACTAAGGCTAGGGCTTAAACTCAGGTCTGACTCCACAACTTTGCCTATAACTCAGGAGTGTACCAACTCATCCAAAATGTGATTAAAATTGTGAGAGAAAGAACTTAATCTGCTCCTTTTGAATCACCTCATACTCTATGTGAAAGAATTTTATATAGCTCTTTATTATTATATTATCATTTACGTGTGCCTTATTAGGCAGACAGGCTTACAGCAAGTGAGAATGACGCTAGTTTGTGAGTGGCAACAACTCGGTGGAAACTGTTTAGTGCTCCAAAGAGACTGAAGGGGCAGGGAAGAGTTTGCCACGTCCAGAGCATCTCATTGAGAAACAAAATAAAACCAAAGAAAACATTTAAAATTCAAATTCACAGAAAGTTGTCTTGGCAAGCCTTTTTCCTTTTAATTAAAAATACATTTTTTCCACGCAATGCATTCTGATCACAATTTCTCTTCCTTCATCTCCTAGACCTTCCCATCCAATTCTATTTGCCTGATTTCTCTCTTTAGAACATAACCAGGCAATCAAACCAGAACAAGACAAAACAAACAAACAAACAAACAAACAAGGGAGAGAAAGAGCAATAGAAGCAAACAGAAAATCCCCTAAAACACAACAATGGGAAAAATAATATATAAGCAAAAGACCTATAAGAAAAAAAATCTCCACAAATATCAGTGAATTTGTTTTGTGTTATCCATCTATTGCTGGGCAGGGGCCCTGCACTTAAGCATGGGTTTTATCCTCAGTAAGTATCAACTGGAGAAAGCTATTTTACCCTTGCAAACAGTTGTCAGTTGGAGATAGAATCTGGGTTGGGGATAGGGGCACATGTCTACTTTTCCTTCTCAGTGCTGGGTCCCTCTGGATTAGACCTGTGCATGTCCTGTGTGTGCTGCCATAGTCTCTGTGAGTTCATTATGTATGTCAGTTCTGCTGTTCCTCTGGCTCTTACAGTCTGTCTCTCTCCTCTTCTGCAAGGTATACTTAGCCCTGAGAGGAGAGGGACAAATAGTTTGGGGGAGGGGCGTTTAGATTTTTTTTTTCAGATTTTTTCCAGTTATATCTCTCTTGCATCTATTTAGTTATGCTACTGTACCATAGGAGCAGTGGTAGTCAGGCAAACAAATTGTAAATTGTTCCAGTTTGGCTTGAGAGCCATAGTATTTTGTTCTCTGCTCCAAAGTGCATATATATATTCATATAAATATTTGAAATTGTTTAAGCTATTTGCAAAGCATGCAGATAAACTGTGGCAGACCAATGACCTTTTAAAGGTATCAAGATTGCTTTTGTTCTTCATCACTAAGCCTCACTAAGGGATAAAAGGGAAGTGATCTATCTATTCAGCTCTGGAAGCAAGTTGTCTGGTAATTTATGGTACCAAACAGGGAAGACTCAGAAAAGGTTTTTACAGCTGTGGCATTGTGTTCTCTTAATTTGGAATCTCAGACTGGATCCTGAAGGATTTCTGTTCAGACTAAAGTACAGGTTATACTGGAAAAAAAAAAAGCCACTATGGCCCTTGGCAGCGAAAGGAACAAGCAAAGCTTAGCATAGCAGGTTAATGGCATTTTTTTTTCTTCCAAAAATATCACAAATAAGAAAAACTACAGACCTGTGTACAATTTGGTTTCATGGCTCTTTAAAAAGCTCTGCTTGATTTTAAAAACAGCAAGCGAAGTTGGAGATATTATTGCTGTTTTTAGATAGATGTAGTATGATAGAAGAAGGGTCTGGAAATGGGGTTTGACCAACTGCACACTTCCTCCCTCCCTCCCCCCAGATGTATCTTGTTCCATACACTACATCCCCACGGCAGTTTCCCCTCCCTCCACTTCTCCCAGTCCCTCCTCACACTTCCTCTCTCACCCAGACCCAAAACCATCAAGAAAAATATTTCATTGGGTCTGGCTTATGTTTAGGAGTTTAGTTAAAAGCAAGCATGGTGGTGCACAGGTTGACATGGTAGCTGAGAAGCTGAGAGTTAAGTAGAGTCTTCCATTTGTCTATTTTAAGAAAGTAGGCCTCCCCAGAAATATCTTGGGACCCTTTTCTTCCTACTGGGTTGCTTTGTCTAGGACAGCCTTGATATGAGGATTTGTGTCAAGTCCGATTGTAATCTGTTATGCCCTGTTCAGTTAATATCCCAACCTCACTATGCTCTCACAGAAAGTTTATCACACAGGCCTGGTAACTTTCCAAAAAAAAAAAAATCCAATAAACATTTATACACATGATGACATGTCTCCTTCCTTGACTTCCTCTGCCTTAAGATATAAATCCCAGTTTTACAGAAGAAGAAGAAGAAGAAGAAGAAGAAGAAGAAGAAGAAGAAGGAGGAGGAGGAGGAGGAGGAGGAGGAGGAGGAGAAGGTCAAATCTAAATATTTAATTCCAAAACGGATGGAAAAAAAAGTTGAGAGGCTTTTTAGCTAGTTCAGCAAAATAATCCACCCTATAGACAGAAAGCCATACTCGCTTGTCATATATTCCTGGTTTGTTTTTCCCCTTAGTCTATAGTGATAGAAAAGCAAATAGTGATACCTTGACTTCCTCCTTTTCAGTTTCTATCTCCTTGATGTTCTTTTGCTCTCTAATTGCTCTCTGTCTTTCTCTTATGCACTGGATGTCTCTGATTTGTGCTACATCAACAGCTCATCTTTTCTCAAAATTTCATACAAATGGCATCATGTAATACCTAGTCTTCTTAACTTGGCTCTCTTCAGAATCAGTCAGCTTGCCTGACTTCCTTTCTTCTTCCCTCCCACTTGATTCTACATACCCTCTCTCTCTCTTTCCAAAAGGGCATACCCACAAAATTTTGTGGTTTGTAACATTGTGTCTTGCATAGCTCAGTCTGCCATGCTGGCCTTCATTTTGTCATTCTCCTGTCTCAGTTCTTGATTCACAGGATTATAGGTGGGTACCATCTCACCTAGATCTGCTTTTAATAATTAACCATTTTCTACTTAGCATAGTGTATTTGCAATCTACCATATTCTTGATATACTAAGAGTTCATTTCCTTTTATTTCTATGTCAGTTATAGAAAATTACCACAGCTTAAACATCTATTGTGCAATAACAAGGCATCTAATGCTTTTGCTGGCTTTGATGATTACAAATGGAACCTCCATATGCATGTCTAGAGGTTCCTCAGTGATGCCCCCTCTCTCTTCACTTGGGAAGAGACCCAGGAGTGGAATTGCAGGATTGTGTAGAAGGGAGAATGTTGCTGCCGTTAACTAATCTGAGAAGTACTTATCTTTCTACTTTAAGAAGAAAGTATGTGGAACTGTCAATTTTCTTTTTAAATATCAGTGAATCCACCTTCCATGCTGATAATGGACTAAAATATAAGCTAGCCCCAATGACATGTTTTTGTTTAATAAGAGTTGTGGTGGTCATAGTGTCTCTTCACAGTAAGATAAGCTTGACTAAGACAACTATGTAACAAAGTTCTCTGAGAAACACAAGGCTGACTAGGCTAGTCCCTGTTACATTATCTTAGCAATTTTACCTCTTTCAAGAAAATGTTACATTTCATCCAGGCAAAAGGTGGCACATATCTTTAATTTCAGCACTTGAGAGTTAAAGTCAGGTAGACTTCTGGAGTTTAAGGCCAGCCTGTTCTTCATAATGAGTTCTAGGATAGGCAGAACTATGTAGAGAGACCTTTTCTCAAACAAAACAACAAAGCCCTTCCAATACCAACAAAAACAAAACAAAAATTAAAATGTCATGCTTCACCAGGGAAATTATACAGGCCTGGAGTCACTCTTCTCTTCCCTTAATAGCTACAAAATTTAGAGGTATATTTCTTCACTTGACACTAAATTTGCATATTTTCTTTTTTCTTTTCTTTTCTCTTCTTTTCTTTTCTTTTCTTTTCTTTTTTCTTTTCTTTTCTTCTCTTTTCTTTTCACCAGTCTGTCCAGAGCTCAGCAGCTTTGAGTCATTAAACATTAATTTTTGTTTTATTGATTTATTCTATTGCTCTTCATTAAAATGTTTTATTGGTTGCTAATTTTACCTTTATTTTTGATTTTCTTTTATAAGCTTGCATTATATTGGATTTAATGTATTCCCTAAAATGAAAGCCTAGAAAATTGGTTTGAAATTTTCTTTCACTTTTATTGCCCTAAAAATTTCTTTTAGAAACCCTTAATTATAAGTCATCAACTGTGAAACATAATATATTTTATTTAAATTCAGTTCAAATATTTTGCATCAGGTTTATTTAAAAATATGTTGTTTAAGCTGGGTGGTGGGAGCACATGCCTTTAAAACCAGCACTTGGGAAGCAGAGGCAGGTGGATCTCTATGAGTTGGAGGCCAGCCTGGTCTACAGAGTTCCAGGGCAGCTGCAACTACAACTACAGGCACACCCATGTACATACACATATGCAAACATAAGCCCTGCCTCAAGAAATAAAATGAAACAAAACAAAAAGAAAAAGTTTAATTTTTAAAAATATTTTGAAATTTCAAAATTATTTTTGCAGTAGTGAATTTTTATTTTAGCTTCATACTTTGCATAACTTCATTCACTTTAAATCTGTTAATGCTCGTTATTATGTATTATGGATGTGTTCTTTTGAATATTTCATGTGCACTTTAAAGATAATGTGTTTTCTGCTGTTTTTTGGCTGAAGCAACCCTTAAATGTCAATTAAGTCAGGTTGGCTGATAATGTTCCTGTCTCCCATATGCTTTGCGATTTTGCATCTACATTTTCTTTTTTATCAAACACTGAGAGAATGCTGATGTTTCAAAGAAGAATTTTGGAATGATCTGTTGCCCCTACCATGTCCAATGGTATTTGCTTTATATACTTTGTAACTATTGTTAAGTATACACATATGAGCTGGTTATGAGTGTTGATTTTTAGTTTGTGCTGTTTGTATTTGTCATCATCTTATTCTGAAACCTTCATTCTGATATTAACAAAATGACTCTAGCTTTCTTCTAGTTTTGTGTGTGTGTGTGTGTGTATATATATATATATATATATATATATATATATATAACTAAGCAATCCATATAATTATATTTAAAGCAATTTCCATAAATAGCATATACGGAGTCTTTTTACTCAACACAAAAGTCTCTGCATCTTATTCAGTGTGTATATATCATTTACATTTACTGTAATAATTATCACAGATGAATTTAGATCAACCATTAACTTAAAAGTAAATTTTGTTTACTGTGTTTTTTGTTTCTCTTTCCACATCCTGCATTCCTGTAAACTATGTTGTTTTATTTATTCACTTACTCTGAATGTTCAAGCACAATGCAACTATTGTTTTGTGACTACTTTTCTTTGCATTTATTCCAAGGTACTCTAGAATTTTTAATATACAGTTTTTCTTTTTTTACAAAGAGTCAATATGTTGCCATTTTAATAAAGCCCAGAAGCCTTACCATCATGTATATATTGCACTACAGTAAGGTATAATTGTATCACACATTACATGTCCATATAATGATGATGCTCTAGATAATGAGTTTTTTATTTTAAAATGTCTTAGCTATTTTAAGAAACACAGCCTATGATTAATTATTGCCTTTACAGTATTTCTGATATTCTGGCATGATTCCTGAAGGAACACATTTCTTTCGTTTTATGTTTGGCCTTATGAACTTTAGCAATTCTTTTAGAACAGGTAGTTGGGCAATGAATTCTCTTAGTCTCCTATGTATGAGAATGCACCTTTTTTTTGTTGTTGTTGTGATCCAACCACGAACAGATATTTATTGAGAGTGGCATGCATGCAATAAAAACAATATAAGAAGAAGATGAGAGCATCAGCTGTGCTTCTGGGAAGTCCAAAGTTCCTAGGCATCCTGGAGGAACCAGTTCTTGAAATAGATAGGAAGAAACATCTGAACAAGGCGAAGGTGGATGACCATGCTTAGTGGATGAAGGGTAAGATGTGTCATCAAGATCTCTCTTTAAAGAGGACACAGCTGTGTGTTTTGGCAACTCTGAGCGGCAGGCAGCCTTCACCTGCCAGCTCCTGCTGCTGGAGTGTAGAGTGTGATAACCTTTCCTGGAGTAGCTCACACAGTGTGACTGCTGGATACCCTCAATGAACCAACTCTGTCCGGAGGGGTCATTCCCACTGTACATGGTGCCGACCCAGGCTGTTCAGCTTCTCCACTTGTTTCATGATCATTCCATCCATTTCCTCTCATGAGTATAGATTCCTAGTGAGTATTTGTTAGCCAGCTTGATCTTAGCTGATTCAAGTTAAGAGTCTAATATCAGCAGTTAATGGCGTTACCTGTTAGCAGCAGCCCTACTCTCTGTGCAAGTGTGAATGGCCATTGAAAGGCAGTGCCACTGTCAAAGATACTAAATTCTCTCCCAGATTAACTACTTTTTTTTCTTTTTATGTTTTTCTTTTTCTTTCCAATTTTTTATTAGGTATTTACTTCATTTACATTTCAAATGCTATCCTAAAAGTCCCCTATACCCGCCCCCTGCTCCCCTATCCACCCACTCCCACTTCTTGGCCCTGGTGTTTGCCTTGTACAGGGGTATATAAAGTTTGCAAGACCAAGGGGCCTCTCTTTCCAATGATGGCCGACTAGGCCATCTTCTGCTATATATGCAGCTAGAGACACGAGCTCTGGGGGTGCTGGTTAGTTCATATTGTTGTTCCACCTATAGGGTTGCAGACCCCTTCAGCTCCTTGGGTACTTTCTCTAGCTCCTCCACTGGGGGCCCTGTGTTCCATCCAATAGATGACTGTGAGCATCCACTTCTGTATTTTCCAGGCACTGGCATAGCCTTACAAAAGACAGCTATATCAGGGTCATGTCAGCAAAATCTTGCTGGCGTATGCAATAGTGTCTGCGTTTGGTGACTGATTATGGGATTGACCCTCCGGTGGGACAGTCTCTGGATGGTCCATCCTTTTGTCTCAGCTCCAAACTTTGCCTCTGTAACTCCTTCCATGGGTGTTTTGTTGACAATTCTAAGAAAGGGTGAAGTGTCCAAACTTTGGTCTTAGTTCTATTTGAGTTTCATGTGTTTTGCAAATTGTATCTTGGATATTCTAAGTTTCTGGGCTAATATCCACTTATCAGTGAGTGCATATCATGTGAGTTCTTTTGTGATTGGGTTACCTCACTCAGGATGATACCCTCCAGATCCATCCATTTGCCTAGGAATTTTATAAATTCATTGTTTTTAATAGCTGAGTAGTACTCCATTGTGTAAATGTACCACATTTTCTGTATCCATTCCTCTGTTGAGGGACATCTGGGTTCTTTCCAACTTCTGGCTATTATAAATAAGGCTGCTATGAACATAGTGGAACATGTGTTCTTATTACCAGTTGGAACATCTTCTGAATATATGCCCAGGAGAGGTATTGCTGGATCCTCCAGTAGTACTATGTCCAATTTTCTGAGGAACTGCCAGACTGACTTCTAGAGTGGTTGTACAAGCTTGCAATCCCACCAACAATGGAGGAGTGTTCCTCTTTCTCCATATCTTCGCCAACATCTGCTGTCACATGAATTTTTGATCTTAGTCATTCTGACTGGTGTGAGGTGGAATCTCAGGGTTGTTTTGATTTGTCATATATATATATATATATCTATATATATATATCAACATGCCTGTCTCTACAGATCTTTATGATTTTGTCAATAAGCTTGAGCTTATCTAAATGCCTGAGAACAAGACCAGGGATCTATCAGAGTCTAAAGGTCCATGAACCAGAAACTTTGATATTCAAGGTCAGGATATTCATGGATAGATATTTCACCTCAAGGAGAGAAGGAAAATGTCCCCCCTTACTCTTTTGGTCTATATGGACCCTGAAGGATTTGGGTGAATCCAGAAGTGAGTGCAGACATTTATAATTTAATCTACTGTTAAAATTCTAAACTCTACCAGAAATTACAGATAAACCTCCCAAATAAAGTTTTCAAAAGATATCTGCATTTTTTTAACAATACTCTCTATCTTTAAAAGATTGTTCTGCAGGAGGAAGGGGAGAAGGGAAGCCATAATCCAGTCTCCCTATCACACCTTGCTAGAAAAGGAAGCATGTTACTTCTACGAATGTGTCTCTATGGCAAGGGATGATCATTTACATTCAGTCAGGTCCACCTGCTTTGTGTCTTCCTATTTCCTTGACCTATATGCTTTTGGTCCCCAGGGACTTTGGAGAGGGACTGTCTAATAACATATGTCAGGTTAGGCAGAGAGAGCAAAAAGAAGCAAATATGCAAAGGCTCAACAAGATAGAAGTTCATTTATTCACCAGAGCCCAAGAAGACTGTCTCCAACACAAAGTGTCCAGTGTTGTCCTTATAGCTTTGCAGCCATGGCTGTTGGGAGAAATAGCATATAGAAGTGCATGTGTGAGGTTTTTCAGAGACATATTTTCCTTCATGTGCCATCTCATCACTTGTTAGAGGAAAACTTGCTCTAAGGGAGTTTAGGTGTGTGCCTTTGGCATTGATGTCTGTCTCTACATAGTTGTTTCTGGCCTAGAGGTTCACAGCTTTTTTGGATATGACTTCTCTATCCTGGTTGCAATTGACTAGATTTTGGTGTGATGAATTTTCCTGTGAAATACAGAGCACAGGAAATTATAGAATATGTTCAGCCCTGAAAACATATACATGCCACAGGCATTGCATAGACTAAGTAGGTAAATTTGAAAGAGAATAAGGTGCAGTGTGTGCAAGGGATCACAGAGATAATAGGGAAGGGGAAAATCAAGTAGTTATACTTTCAAGTATTTTTAAAAATATTCAAAAACAAACAAAAAAGAAATAGACAGAATTAACTGTAATATAAGCATTTTTAGATTAGCATTCAGAATGTGGTATGTTAATTAGGAACATCATTACTGACTTATTTTTCATTCTTTCATACTATCTTTGAACTCTGAGGTTACTTTTCATATACAGAACAATTTAGTATGGTCTAGTCACATTTCATTCGCTTAATGACTCATGTGTCAATGTTTTTGTTAGGGGAGGGTCTTAGAATTGAAGTTGCTGAAACATCTCCTTTTCTGTATTCTATATATGCTTGGAGACTGGTCTACCAGCCTCTCTGGAGTCATATTCTTATCTTCATCACCAGAGAGGAGAGGCCTCCTCTGTAGAATCCTGTTACAGCTTTCCTAAGCAATCCAGGTTTCATTCAAAATACTTTCAGAAGAAATCATGATTGTGCCTTTTCCAACTCAGGGGTTGGATTGTTGATGGGCAAAGCATGTGGTTGCCAACTTTGGGAAGAATGAAGAATAATTTGCTAATTGAGAGTTCTACTAAAACTTCATAGTTAGAGTACAGAAGGAAGAACTCTCTGAAAGAAGAGAGTTAGCTGGAACAAAGAACTGGGAGAAACAAAGAACTGGGAGAGTTCAAAATAAGAAGTATATACCCAAGGGAAAATAGCAATTTCTGCAAGTACTGTGAGTGCTCATGCTTGAATAAAGTAAATCCTAGAGGATAGACACTACAGAAGCCTGATGCATTCATTCAGTGGGCAGGCTCAAAATGTCAGGAAAAGAAATATGATAGCTTTGTTTCATAGTCATTCATTAATCTGCACGTTATGCCCCCTTGTTAACCAATAATCAGGAAGCATAATACATTGATTTGATAGTTTAACCTTAGATTATAAAAGATTCTCTTCCTAACTAGGAATGAATGTGTGGTATGTCTGAATAAGAAAACCAAACTGTCAAAAATCAATAGCTTTTTTTTTTTTTTTTTTTTTTTTGGAACACAGTCATGGCAGCTCTTTTACAAGATAAAAAGACGACAGACTCCTATAAAACTCTGATAAGTAGCAGAATCTATTTTTTCCAGAACAGTGCCAATTACTGTCATTTCACAAAATCCTTCCTGGAAAGATTGACTGATATGAGAGTAAAACCCTGGACCATTTTCAGAGAAAGATACCCAGAACAGATGCTGTTCTGGCTGCTGTGGCAGGTGATCATGTTACAGCTATGGATGATGAGTGTTTATCCTACTCTGCTGGGAGCCATCAGTAGCTTCCAGCATCATGACTCGATGTCACCGGTGTTCTTCCTAAATGCTCTGGCTGGCTAGTGTAAAGAAGACATCTTCTCCAGGGTAAGTGGAGTCCTGACATACTGTTGCTGAGGTCCTGTAAACTGGTGTACAAACAGCAGGGAATGACCTGAGAATTTGGGATGATTTTTGGAGTTTTAAGAAGTGTGTCTGTGTGTGTGTGTGCATGTGGGTGCACATGGATGACTTCTTCATGTGTATACATGTATATATACATGTATACATATAAGAGTTAATGAAAAAAGAGGCCAAAAGTTTGAAAGAGTGAGCAAGCATATATAAGGGTACAGAGGAAAGCAGGGAGAAATGATATAATTATATTATAACCCCCAAAATAAAAGGAATTACAAAACATGAAAGTTACCCTGATCCCCAAACTAGAGACTTTGAATATATCTTAGGAATATGGATATTTTCTATGCTCTACTTACGATCCTATTATGAAACATATTTTCAGATTACTGTTAACAGTTCAGAAGTTGTGCTACTCTAATTTTCCTTTCTGATCATAGAGAAACAAAATAGAATAAACCAAAATGACATTTTTTTTTAACCTCTGTCTTTATAGCAGTCCCATAATTCACTGGACTGAAGTTCTCATCTTTGAACATTCGACTTTAGCTTTTTTCTCTTTCTTTCTTTCTTTCTTTCTTTCTTTCTTTCTTTCTTTCTTTCTTTCTTTCTTTCTTTTTCTTTTTCTTTTTTTGTAACATTTGCTATTTGCACTAGAGTGGGTCCATTAACACATTTATTATATATTTGAAGTCTGGGAGGATTCCAGTTCCTCTTTCTTATCTGTTCCCTTTAGACCAAGCTGAGAGTGTTTTTGTTTTGATAACAATTTTGACAATACTGTGGGTTTCTTGCTTATACCATGAGCCATCTGGACCATTAGACAAGAGAATTCTTCATGATCTTTTTTCTGTTTTGTTTTTTGTTTGTTTGGTGTTTTTGTTTGTTTGTTTGTTTTCGAGACAGGATTTCTCTGTGTAGCCCAGGATGTCCTGGAACTCACTCTGTAGACCAGGTTGGCCTTGAACTCAGAAGTCTGCCTGCTTCTGCCTTCCGAGTGCTAAGATTAAAGGCGTGCACCACTACGCCCGGCTCGATTTTTTTTTTTTTCTAATTTGTTTGTTTCTCCTAGATTTGCTGCGATGTTTAAGGAAGAGTCATGATTCAGACACATTCAGCCAAAGACTTTATCAAAAGAATGTCTAGCCAAACTTGCATTTTTGTTAGCACATACATTTCTAATGGTATATTTGTTAGTTCTAGGATTCCTTGATATTTAGATAGGCAAAGTACCTCCCAAATCACTAATTATTGGCTTGTATTTGCTTGCTAGTTATCCCTTTTACCTCTTTTTTTTTTGTATTTTTACAAAGTTTGCTTTATTAAACTCATTTAATCATGACAATGTTACATGCCAAATTTTAAGTCTAAAGTTGTGCTCCTAGTTTTTTTTTTTGTCTCCATTTATTAATAATTTATTCACTTTACATACCGGCTGCTTCTAGTTTCCCTCCTAGTTCCCCCTCACACAGTCCTTCCCTCCCCACTCTCCCCGGACTTCTCTTCTGAGAGAGTGGAGCTCCTCCACCCCAGGGGTTACCTCTAGCCCTGGCACATGGAGTCTCTTCAGGGCTCGCTGCATCCTTTCCCACTGAGGCCAGGCAAGGGGTGTGCAGGACTTAGTTTTCTTAAGGGCTCAGTAGGAGCTGCCTCTCTTACACATACTTTCTGTCTTTCCATATAGTTTTCTTTTCCCTTTCATCTTTATCAGTTCATCCTAAGACTTGGATTTGGATTTGAAGGATCTGTTGCCCATATCTCTGGATGAATCATATCTTAAACACGCTGCTCCGTGTGTTCACAGATGTTTGTTTCTTTTAAAATTTCTCAGTTATAGGTCTTCCTGTTTCCCTGCTTAGGCATTTGGACTTACAAGGAAATCTTGGTTGCTTTTTATTCTCTGTCGTACCCTATAATAAAGCAACTTCACTGCTCTAACCATTCGACTACCTCCAGAGTTCACTCTTTTTTTTTTTTTTAAATTGGATATTTTCTTTATTTACATTTCAAATGTTATCTACTCTCCAGGTTTCTACCTCCACCCTCCAAAATGTCCTATCCTATCCCCCCTCCCTGCCCACCTACCCACTTCTGCCTTCCTGCCCTCATATTCCCTATACTGGAGCATCAAGCCTTCACAGGACTAAGGGCCTCTTCTCCCATTGATGACCGACAATGCCATCCTCTGCTACATATGCATCTGGAGTCATGGGTTGCCCCATGTGTACTCTTTGGTTGGTGATTTAGTCCCTGGGAGCTCTGTGGGGGGGGGGGCAGGTCTGGTTGGTTGATATTATTGTTCTTCCTATGGGGTTGTAAACCCCTTCAGCTCCTTCAGTCCTTTCTCTAACTCCTCCATTGGGGACCCTGTGCTCAGTTCAATGGTTGTCTGCAAGCATCCATCTCTGTATTTGTCAGACTCTGGAAGAACCTCTCAGGAGACAGCTATATCAGTTTCCTGTCAGCAAGCACTTTTTGGTATCCACAATAGTGTCTGTGTTTGGTGACTGTATATGGGATAGATCTCCAGGTGGGGCAGTCTCTGGATGGCCTTTCCTTCAGTATCTGCTTCACACTTTGTCTCTGTAGCTCCTTCCATGGGTATTTTGTTTCCCCTTCTAAGAAGGACTGAAGCACCCACACTTTGGTCTTCCTTCTTCTTGAGCTTCATGTGGTCTGTGAATTGTATCTTGGGTATTCTGAACTTCTGGGCTAATATCCACTTATCAGTGAGTGCATACCATGTGTGTTCTTTTGTTATTGGGCTACCTCACTCATGATGATATTTGCTAGTTCCACCCATTTGCCTGAGGATTTCATGAAATCACTGTTTTTAATAGCTGATTAGTACTCCATTGTGTAAATGTACCCCATTTTCTGTATCCATTCCTCTATTGAAGGACTTCTGGGTTCCAGCTTCTGGCTATGATAAATAAGGCTGTTATAAACACAGTGGAACATGTGTCCTTGTTATGAGACCTCATAAAGTTCCAAAGCTTCTGTAAGATAAAAGGCACTGTCAATTGGACAAAATGGCAACCAACAAATTGGGAAAAGATCTTTACCAATCCTACATCTGATAGAGGGCTAATATCCAATATATACAAAGAACCCAAGAAGTTAGACTCCAGAGAATCAAATAACCCTATTAAAAATGGGGTACAGAGCTAAACAAAGAGTTCACAACTGAGGGATATGGAATGGCTGAGAAGCTTCTAAAGAAATGTTCAACAACCTTAGTCATCAGGGAAATGCAAATCAAAACAATCCTGAGATTCCACCTCACACCAATCAAAATGACTAAGATGAAAAAACTCAGGAGACAGCAGATGCTGGCGAGGATGTGGAGAAAGGGGAACACTCCTCCATTGCTGGTGGGATTCTGTGCTGGTACAGCCACTCTGGTAATCTTTCTGGCAATTCATCAGAAAACTGGACATAGTATTAACTGAGCTATACCACTCCTGGGAATATGCCCAAAAGATGCTTCACCTCCTATTTTTACAGTAAGTGGCAAGAAGAAAGACAAACTATTACATTAACACAGCAGCATCCAGGCAGGCATGGTGCTGGGGGTGCTAATTTTCTACATCTTCATCCAAAGGAAGCCAGGATCAGACTATCTCCAGACATCCATGAAGAGGGTCTCAAAGCCTATCCCACACTGACACACTTCCTCCAACAAGGCCACACCTACTCCAACAAATCCACATCTCCTAATAGTGCTACTTCTTGGGCCAAACATATTGAAATAAGCACATGGATATCTAAAAATTTTTATTACATTTATATATCTATTGTGAGTGTGCAGAAGAACTATGTTTTGCAGCCCAAGAGCTTCTAGCCTTCTTTTCTTGGTTTCTTGCCTTAGGGATATATTTTATATTCTTTGCTTGCTGTAGCTGTAGTGACCACTACATGTCGTCTCTTTGGGACTCCCGTAGAGCCATTTATTTCCTTTGATACTTCTTACCTGGTTTTATAACTGACAATGAAAAACAGGCAGGAAGAAGCCAATACATCTGACTAATACAGATTTTACAGACATATGCAGAGGACTACAAAACTCTTCACAGTCTTGGTGTGTTGTTTTTGACAGCTCCAAGCTCTGTCTGAATCCAGAATTTAAGGAGTGGGCCTCAATAACCACCCTTGGGATTGATTTTTCCTTTTCCTGGTCTTGAAGCTTTGACCAGTGAAGAAACCATAGATCCCCCCCCCTTCCTCCCCTGCTAAGAGATGGCTTCATCTTTAGCAATTTTCTCACATGTTTTCTGCTGACAGGGAAAATTATATGGATTTAAAATTATGGGCCACTTAATATTACTAATAAGTAGCATTTTTTATAGCCTACCAACATGATTTTGTAAAAATCATCAATATTCACAGCATGGCTGTCCACAATACCCAAGCTCATCATCACAGATTGCATTTTGAATGGTTCATTTATTTAGAATGACCACAAAAACTTTCCAGAATGATTACTATGTGGATTGTGAACGAGAAGGCAGCCAGCTGATTAAAATGACCCTGGAGAGAATGGTAAACATTTTCTCTATCATCTATCTCTCTATAATGGAAGATAATTTTATTGCCAAGAAATGAATTCCAGGAAGAGTTTGTTTAGACGAAGTGTAGTGATAGTCTGTTTTCAGATCTTTACAAATGAGGTTCAGGCTTTTTATAAAGAAATCTAGTATAGAACCTCAAACCAATGAGAATTAATATTTAGACTTTGTTTCTATAGCCAAAGTCAATTAGTACAAGAATGCACAGTGATTTGGTAAAATAGTGGGGTTTTGTAAAGTAGGCAAATTGAGTATGTCAGATAATATGATTATGTTAAATTTAACTGTTCTGCATTAACTATGAACAGATGCTGCCATTTCTATGATGATTGTCCAGTTCTGAAAAGCGACTGCTCTGTCATTACAAAGGTAGTATCCTGTTCTGTGGCTTTGTAGGTCAGGTTGGTCCTGAATTCAGAGATCCACTCACCTCTGCCTCCCAAGTGCTGGGATTAAAGGTGAGTACCAGCATGCCCAGCAACACTTGACGTTTCTAATCTAGAACCTTCACCACTGTCATCTCTTCAAGCCATCTTCTCTTTGGCCATTGTTTCCAGGCAATGGATCCTTAGTGGTTCTTGATTCATTATTGACTGATTTCTGTGAAAAGTTGAAAGGAATTTCTAGCTTATACCCCAGAGAGGTGAGACATAATATACGGAATACTCTGAATCATGGGGAGAGACTTCAGCAGATGGTGGCTGAATCTATGAGAAAAGAATATTGATAAGACAGTTAATCTTTCCTATCGTCCCCACCTGAGATAATGTTTGGTTTCAGCTATCCACTCTACAACAAAGATAACATTAATATTTACAAAGTGTTCTATGTGAATCTCCAACAGGCTCAAAAGCAAACCGGAGCCACAATTATATGAGATCAAATATTTATCAATTCTCCTAGTGCTTTGTTTTGTTAGAAGAAATTCATTACGGTCTTGATTAGTCCACACGTCTCACTGTAATTTTGTGATAATGTATCTCTGTTTCTTTTTCTTTTTTATCACAGTCCGATCAATATTGTAATCACTGGCGTCAGATATAAATCCTTAGGGATGGAACCATTACAAAATCTATGTGACTTTGTACTACAGCTATGCTTTCATTGTCTATGGTAGTTTGGATGAGAATGGCACACACAGGCTCATAGAGTTAAATACTTGGTCCCTGGTTAGTGGAGCTCTTTGGAAAGATTGGGAGATGTGGCCTTGTTGGAAGAAGTGAGTCACTGGGGATGGGCATTGAAGTTTCAAAAGCCCACACCATTCCCAGATAGTTTTCTCTCTTTCTCTTTCCGCCTTCTGTTTGTGGATTAGATGTACATCTCCAGTGACTCCTCTAGCTACATGCTTGCCTGCTGCCATTATCCTTGCCCCACTTTGTGTCACGATGGCCATGGACTGTAATGCTCCCAAATAAAACACTCTCTTTATAAGTTACCTAGGTTATGGTATTTTGTCATGACAGGAAAACAATAAGACATTGTCTTTGCCCACATTATCATTGGATTTATTACTGGATCAAATAGCTTCCATGTTTTCTTAAATGCTGTTTTTGGTAAAAGTTTCCTCATCCCTCCTGAAAATAGAATTTTGAATGACTTTCTGTAAATTTTATAGACTGTTCAAGACATTTCTGAATTCCTCTTTAGAGACTATCTTGATATTTATAATGTATATATACTTTAACTTTAGAAAAATCTCTTTTGCTGGTCATTGAATCCTAGATTTATGTTATTCCTTTCTATAATTAAAGATTTATTTCTGTTTATTCACTCACTGATTTATTCAATTGTTTTAATGTCAAAAAGCAAAAGAAATGATCTAGTTTAATGTCCCACTTTCTTAGGGCTTGCAATTGTCTTTCTTATTATGGCTTTTTCTTCCTTTGGAAGCTTTCTGGAATTTCTTTGAATTTTAAGTTTTTTAGCAATTTAAATATAATACACATTGACATTTACTTCACATATTTTTGTAGGGTCTGTATTGTTTTTTCAAAGATTTAAATGGTACAAAGGCATTTTGAACATATAAAATAGTAGAGTTTATTGCCAAACTGGTAATATATCTTACTTACATTACATACATACATATATGTATACACTATATATATATATATGTGCATTATGAGATAGTAAATACTTACAATATTTTTTTAACTAGGAAACAAGCCTAAGTTTACAATATTGCAACAGTGTCTGATTTCATGTTACCAACCAACCACTCACCCCAAAGATAGAAAATGGAAGTAATATATGCAATGGACTTTTGTAGGCCTTTATAAGCTGGCTATGTACTCATAGACTGTTGGATTGCATGAAAACCTGACCAATCTCTATGGTGGTTAAGTATTTTTTCAGTTATAGGAATTGAACAATGCATACTAAGTCTTCTAACCCTGAATTACATATTTAACCAAACTATTTGCTAATTTTAAAGAAAACCACTTTAATATAAAGTTTTTATATTTGAAGAAACATGTAATTTTTTTTTTCAAATTAACAGACACCTGTTAATAGCTCTGCTAAAGATTAAGGTGAAGGGACACAAAGTCTAGAATGCATGATCATTAAATTTAAGAATAAGTTGGTTGTATTATATGATGTGAAACTGGAATCAGACTATGTGAAACTGGAATCAGACTATATGGGTAGAGACTACCAGTTCTACATTTTACTAGCTAGCTGTGTTCTCTAGGTTAATATCTCTAGGAGACTCAGTTACAAAGTAAGTCTCTCCAACAGTAGCTTTTTATGGGCAATCACAGAGTGGATACCAGTATTACCGGATAAATGTTTGTAAGGCTTAGCACTTTCCCAGATTTCCAATATACCCTCAGGGAGAAACAGGAGGTTCTTCTTAATCTCTATCTATATTTCTAGAATGTTCTCCAGAGATGCCAATGAGAAACTCTTTGGTCAACAGCATGCATGTCAGTAGCAGATTTTGAACTGGGTCATTCCTTTATCCCTTTCAATATGGAACTGTTGGCTACTTCAATAAGTGAATAGACAAAGGAACTAATGAATAGTAGTTCATACCAGTAAGCTATACATGACTTTTTCTGCATGCTCAGACTCATCCTCTATCTTACTTTTACACAGCTGCTATATAACTATAACATAGTTTATTAAGATGGCCAGTTCCATAAAACTTATCTAAGACCGTGGATACAATAATTATGAACTGACTCACAGAGTGACTCATAGACTCTTGATTTTTTTTAATGAATGTAACCAGATTAATCTAGATTGAAATGTTTTCTATTAAATATAAATAATCTTCAGTGATAAACTGATTATCATTCACCTCAGACTATGAACAAAACTGTTTTCACACTGACACTGAATGTTACAGTTGCAGGCTGGTCTCATTTCCTGAAGTTCATGAAATATTTATAAAGTATTTGGGAGACCAACATAAAGTTTTCACTTTATGTCTTTTTATTCTTGGATTACAACTCACTTTAACACAGGTTAGGTCCCTTTGGATGTCCCACACTCATGCATTAAATGAATCTGCCTATTCTACTCAGTTCTGCCACGGTATAACTGCTCCATCTCTGAAGTCCTTTATACACACAATGTTTTATGATTCTCAGTTTCATTCAGAATTCACATTTAATTGTTCTCTTCCTTAAAATGTCTGCTACATATCTAGCCCCTAGGTTTGGCTTCATGTCATCTTGCCATTTCTCTTCAATTGATGGGTTATAATTGGCACTCTGTCACTATGGTGATTTATAGACATTTTCTTTCCAAGTGAATGCATAGATCCTGTAAGGAATATATTGTAGAAGGTTATATATTGTTGTGTATGTGACTGAGTATAGCAGAACTGCTTCGGGACTGTTCAGTGTTGCCTTGGTCAGGGTGGCTGGTATTGAATTGTTTGAAAAAAATCAATGAAATCTGTGTTATTGAAAAGAGAGCACTGCATTAGATTTACTGGTTCACAAAACTGCAAAGTAGGTCAGTGCCCAGCATCCCTGTAATTGCTGCTGGCTCAGTTGCAAACTCAGCGACAGTCCCTGAGGACCAGAAAGCCATCTATTGCATTGGGGTCAGAGAGGATGAGTCCCTGAGAGACGAGGCCAGCCCAGTCTAGCCCTCTAGGTCTAGACCAAATCCATCCTTATAGCCTTTATCCAGGGTTCTAGAGAACTTTCTCTGTCACAGCATATGGTTTGTTTTAGTTTTAGTATGTCAGCCGTGTTTCCTCTAATTATTTTTCCATTACTTTTTTGCCTTTTACAAAAAGATTTTACCCTGTCCTTCCCCTGAGATTGCTTGAGGACTTTGTGTTATTTCAATTTTAATATGATGTGTTTCAAAAAATGGGCAGAATTAAATGGTGGCAGAAATCACTCTTACTAATTAAGTAAGAGTGGGTCACGGTCTAATTTTCCTGTCCTTAGTAAAAATGAAGGTCTTTTTAATTATAAGATTTAAGTTAATGTGCTATGGTTTTAGTATATTAATAATGAGCATCACTATATCACATACTGGTCACTAGTGAGACCTTCGCAAATCTGAGGGAAGCCATTGCTTATGTCAAAAAGAAGCAGAATGGCATGTCACAGGTAGAACTGGCACAGGAATTGTTAAACTATCTGTTATATTGCATAACTCTGTGTTCCTTGGTAGAGAGATAAGTGTATATTTAACCAGAGCCAGACCGTGTTGGATTCTAGACTTCCCATTACACTCTTCCCTTTCATTGCCCCTCCTCTCAATAGCTTTCCTTCCTTTCTCTGTTCATTGCCAGTCTTTTATTTACCGGTTGGTCCATGAGCTTAACCCATGAGACCTCACTCAGAGATTTAAGTGGTAATGTTGCCAAGGCAACACTGGGATCTGTTGCTTTTTCTAAAAGATTAAACAGTCTTTCTGGGAGAACTTCACTCTCAGGGGCAAATACTGAGAAACCTGGCAGGGAGCAAGAACAAATGACTTGAATTGGAGCTTATAAGTGTTGTCGCATCACCATATTGCAAAGAAGCATGAATTGCAACACCGTGACAAATGGTCCTTGGTGCAGAGTATCCTTCTTATAGCATTAGATGTATTTCCTAGAAAATAAGGTGGGGAAAGACCAGAATTTGTCAGGAGGGATTGTGTGAGTTTTGCAAAGTGCTCTGATATACATTGCATTTTTAAAAGATTCTTGATGTATTTATGTGTCTGAAAAATGAGATGTAAATATACCCATTAAACCACAAACTAAATATGAAAGACCAGGGGTCTATCAGTCTAACATATGGTGAAGGAAACTTCATCATAAATCAAGTATCCTGATGCATTGCTATTCATAGTAGAGATTCCATTTTGGATCAAGTCTACTTAAAGCCATGAAACTTAACCTCACTTCCACACCCAGAAAAGAAACATCTATTTCTTTTTGGTTGCTTAATCTGTGTCCCCAGAAAGAAAACCAGAGGAAAATTCTTATCTGTTAATATATATATATATATATTGGCCACGAAATCTGAGAAAATTAAGGACAAAAGAAAGTAACAAAGCCAAAAAGGAAGGTATGTTTAGTGATGTGTCTTCCAGATCTCACTTCAGAAGTGATAAGGCCACTATTCTAGGTATAGGAACTGCCACCTGAAGGTAATCCTGAGGTGTGGGCACTTTTCAGGTATCTCCTCAGGTGAAGGCAGAGATGCTTTAGCTAGTAACACAGCCTCCCTGGAACCATCCACAAACTGGGACTCAACAGAAGAGCAGTACAATGGCTTGGACTCCTTGTTTTAGTCAAAGAAACTTCAAATGGTCATAGCAATTTGAGTTACCGTGGAGCCAGCTGAGGTCTCACCTGCTGTGCATCATAGTTTCCTTTCTTTACCTGACCCACTGTCCCCACAGCCATCCTTATTCAAGATCATGCCTAAATGTCCTTCATGTTGGTCACTGCCTCAATCTGCTCCCTCAGGATCTCAGTTCAGAGAACTATATATTACTTTCTGTACCATGGCTAAGTTATTTCTCTGACTTCTGTCATAAGTCAAAAGAGAAATAATAGGTCATTAGGTCATTTGAACCTCTCAACACAGTAGTTGAGTGGATTCTCCAGCAGAGTCTTCAACGGGCCTCAAGCATTTTGAGGCTAACACTTTCTGGATTATACTTGTCAATGGTCCTATACCATTTCCAGTACTTCTTCTTACATTAAAATACATCCCTTTGGCTTTATGCAATATTGTTTGTATCTCATGCTAGTGAATCAAACACTATTTCAGATGTGCATCTATCTTGTGAGCAGGAAAGTCAAACATATTACAACATATGCTTATTTCTATTTTGAGTATCTTAGACTTAGAAAATGAGACTTACAGGATGGATACAGACAATTGGACACCCAGTGGCTTTTTCAGGGAAGATGTTGTAATTACTTACAATTGGTCTGTATCTATGGAAACCTGGACAGTTAGCATCAATAATAAAGTGAGCAAGGAGTGGATGGTACTGAGTTCATGATTTTGAGCTCTGTCACTATGTTCACTCATCGTGTTCTCATTAAACTCAGCTATAGTTTTCTGCTCACATAATCCACAATTATACTTATCAATAGATTTTCTTTATTCAGAATCTGCTTCCCAAGGATCATAATCTATGTCCAGGAATATAATCTTAGGAAACTCAAACAAAGGTAACGTTCCACCCCACCCAGGTGATCACATTGATTAACAGGTATTCTTGCTTTGGTTATTCTAGGACATTTCTGAAGAGATATGAAGGAATTGCATCCGAGGAGAATCACCATCAGTAGGGAAGAGTTAGAAGAAAAGAGACAAACAAAAGGCCCCTCTGTTTTCCCATTGGTCAAAAATCTGCCCCACTGGACAATACTTTCATCCTTCTAAATTGGTAACTCAGCCAAGCCAGATGAGCACCAGAGAGATACATCATTTCTTGTCCAGTTAGGCCAGCACATCACTTATCAAGGCATTCTTGTCAGGTAACAGTTCACAAGGGGGCTCTTCAATGATGGTAGAAACAGTAGTTAGAATTTTGACTCCTTTTGGGGGGGACATGGTTTTGAAACAGGGTTTCCCTGTATAGCCCTATCCTAGAACTCTCTCTGTAGACCAGGCTGACCACAAACTCAGAAATCCATCTGCCTCTGCCTCCCAAGTGCTGAGATTAAAGGCGTGCACCACCACTGCCTGACTAGAATTTTGACTCCTCTCATGAGGTATTAATACTGCTATGCACATCATAAAAGACACCAAGTGGGTAAGTAGAGAGGACTGGTAGAAGTAAGATGGAGCATAATCTACGATTGATACAATAACTAGGAGTGTCTGTCTCTGTGTGTGTTTCTTTCTAGGATCAATCTATATGTTTATTATTGTAGAAATTACCTACTTTTGCTCTCCCATTGTGGAAGGGTAGACATAGAACAGTAAGAATGGTAATAATCATGATAGCAATAGTTATATAGTTGGCTCATGGGGAATTCCTGGATCCAGGAATCATTCCTGCAGGTACTAAAAATCAAGTCCTTATGAGAAAATGGTGTAGTATTTGTATATAATCAACCACATATTTTTGATACACTATAAATAATCAAAATGTCTTAATTCTGAAATATCGTAAAATGTGAAACTTTCTGAGAGTGGGCCTATGTCAAAAGGGGAACTTCTTATCACTGTGGTGTGATGGTTTGCAGTCAAATGCAGGTACATCAACATATTGTATAAAATTAACTTTGGGTTCTGTGTGCAAGGAAAGAAAACAGAATTTGGGGTTAGTTTGGGGCTCTTCTTTTTTTTAATAACACACACACACACACATATATGAAGATATCTAAATTTTTAAGATTCAAACCATTTCTGGTCCCCAGATTTTTGAAGAATGGCTACTGAAACTCTTGTTGATATACAAGAAATAAAAATAGATTTTATAATGTATTGCTCAGAGAATGACACACATACACATGTTTAATATAGTTGTAATTGTTTTTCTGAACATTTTTTATCCATGCTTGGCTGAATCTGTGGATATAGAGCTTATACCACAGAGGGCTAGCAGTGGTAATAATAATGAGGCACACGACAGCATCAGGCTTTGCAGCTGACAAAAACAGACAAATATGCTTTGTAGAGAAGGAAATGTGGAACAGTTTCCCCTCAGTCACTCCAAACATTTCAGCATGTTCTCTCTTTCACCAGAGGAGAGCATTTGATAGCTGGAATTAACTGCACTTATTTCCCTGTGCTGGCAAAAGGGTAGGAAGAAGCCAATGACATCTAGATTTTGAAGGACATCAGAAGTTAAACACAATCTACCAACCTTACTTGATAAATCTGGGAGTAGATCCAGAGGGGAAACCTGAGTTCTAATGTCAGTTTTTGCATTAAACGGAAATGATTAAGAAAGGGGTGATAGTATTAGTATTAAATTAAGTTGTGCATTAAAGCTTCATTTTTTACAAAAGAGATAGGCATGGCTGGAGGTTTAGCTTTTTCTGGGTAGCTATTACATTCTATACATCTCACATTCATTATTTTCTCTAATTAACCAATTAATCATCACAAAACGCTAGGAGGGCGATATAATTTCACCTATGAGTTGAGAAGTTTACAGTTTATACAAGTCTAGATTAATAATTAGTTGCTGCTGGAATCAAAATTTGACTTCAGACTCCAAATATCATGCTCAGAAACCAGTCTCACCCTCCAGATGAAAAACATTTAAGGAATATGGAAGCCAAAAAGAATGGAATCATGTCTTTATCTTAATATCCTATTTCCATTTCTTTTAAATGAATTTCAAACATCAAAGTTTGAAAACAGTGGCTTACTCCCAGTAAATAAAAGCCTAGAATATTTCTAATCTCCACAGTGGTACCTGCTTCTTCCTGTACCAGAATTGCTCTGAGTAAATTCCAGGGTTTTTAGGCTTTCTCCTCTCTCAAAATTTAAGCATTCAAGAGAAAAAAGGAAAATGGACTAAATATGTCATAGTTCTTCTTTTTTTTCTTTCCCTTCTCTGAAATCTTTAAAATGTCTGAGAACAGTAGCAGACACACAGGGCGTGGGGACAGAATCACTGAGTTACAGACACAATGCCAACCAACGCAAGCGCTGGAGTTGCTTCCATTAACTGCAGCAAGCCATGGCAAGCATCTGGAGGTGTCTGGGTTACTTGGTTTATATTGGCTTTTAGTGCACTGATCATATGGGGGATATATGTGATTGTCCTAGAAAAGTTATACTCAAGAGTAACCAGGATGGAGAGTGGGTTGATGCCATTAAATACAACTGTTTGATGTTTCATAGAGATATTGAAATTTTTTTTCTTAGCTAATTTATTGGGTTCTCTCTCTTCCTCCCTTTTTGTCTTTTCTCTTTTTTCTTCTGCCATGCTAAATATATATCAGACAGAGCTCTATGTATGCCACGAATAGTAACTTTTGGGTTCTCATAATAACTACAAGAGGGACATACTATTATTTTTACTTTATAGATCAGTAGAGAGCACAGAAATCATTAAATACTTATCCTTGGTCAAAGCAAATAGCATTTGAGCCAGAATAGGAACCATTGTAGCCTACTCTAGAGTGTATTCCTATAATTTACAATGTTATTTTGTCATGTAAAATTATAAATTGTATATGCTTTTTGTAGACTAGTTTGGTTAACCAACATTTTGTTCGTCCATTCTTTCGTTTGTTTGTTTGTTTCTAAAGGTCACTAAAAATACTTAGCCTAACCCAAAGCTCCTCATTGAGCTCTTAGCATACTTACATGCAAGAAGGAGAGGTGCAATGAAATGCCACATCCTTAACATCACTACCAGACTCTGGGTTGGGGAGGTCTTCTGGGTGACACTGTGTACCTGTTTTATTGGTCTGTCACTTCTTCCTCTCTGCTCGTTGGATCACCTGCTGCCTCCCAGTACTGCATGCTCCAGCCACACTCTAGCATTTCCTACCTTTTAGTCTGAGCCTGGACAGTGCACTGCCTGGGCATTCTTCCTTTTTAGACTTTGGAAACACGTTCTCATCGTTCTGGCCCTTACAGCCTTGTGTTTAGGAATAACACAACTTACTTATGAATCCTTTGTCCCCTCCAGACTGAACTTCCCTTGAGGAGTGTTTATTCTTTTAGTGTTATTTCCTGTAGAATGTATACATTAAAGACAAAAAATTAAACATATGAATCTTTTCCCAAGGAAAACTGCAATGTGAGGAAAGCCCTTTTTAATGTATATGATATTAAAGTCTGCTGGTAACTCCTCTTAGGAGAGAACTTTCTTTCACAGAGCTCATAATCCTTTTACTTTTAGTTAAGATGTTCAGCAATAAAGGCATGAAAGCATAAAGACAAAAGCATAAAGACTAGACAGTGAAAGACATACATACTAAAATAAACACATCATCTACAGTTAGTATGAATTGCCGCAAATTGTCAAGAACCTGTAGGCCATTACTTCCTATTACCATGATCCCTAGCATAAGATCTTTACTGGAAGAGACATGTTTTCGTAGAGTTTTTAGAACTTATGAAACCTCACAGGACAGTGATCTAAGTTTAAGTTTAACCAGGATTCCAAAGGTTGTCATAAAGAAATAACCCAGTGTCCAAGGTCATTGTCCTATCACAGAACTGTACCATCTCCTGTTTGACACCTTCTGCTTAATTAATCTCAGGATGAATGTTTCCCCCAGAGAGAAGACAAGCCCATTAAGCAGGAGAAATGAGCTTTGTAACCAAGAAATCTACTCTCAGAAAAGTAGACTATGTCTTCTCCAGCTTCTAGGAAATCAGCGCAGGGTCTGGCACACCCACTGGAAACCAGATCACAGGTTGGTACTTTCTATACCCAAGCCCTTGTACCCTTTTTGGATTAAACAAGACTAAAGACCAACTCTTTCTTGGAGGAATGGCTTTCTTCTTCCCTGTGCTGGTCAGGCAGTTTAAAGAAGGATATAATTTTCAGAAGCATTGTTTTCTTCCTGAGAGGGGGTGAAGGCAATCACCATCCTAGGACTTCTAAGAGAATTATAGAACCTAGGTTGACATTGAAATTCACTTGATGAGACTCATCTACTAGGCTTTGTGTTCTTTTGTGGAAGAAAATGCTTAGGACCCAGTGAGGTCCTTTCACCATAGATAGGATTGTTGCCAATTCCTTGGCTTAGGTACTTATGTACTTATAAACTTTATAGACCAGAAATATAAACCTGAGAACATATATGTAACAGTGATGCTTATCTGACACTTTGTCATGCTCAGAGATACTTTGAAAATTCAAGCAAAATAAGATAAAATGGGAAAAGGCCTCCTGTAGACTCTTTTATGTTTTTTCTACTATGTACTTTCTATTAATGGGATGGCCCAGATAAGTTCACACTAAAAAATAATATATAATATTGACACTGAAACTTAGTTACATTAATATTTCATTAAATATTGTGTTTATTTATTTAGTACATAAATCTATATTGGTTTGTACAATTTATTTAATTTTGTTTTATTTATTTTATTAAATCAGTATGACTATAACTAATGTGATTCATGGACAGATGATAAAACTATAGAAAGAAGAGCAGAATCATTAAATTGTTTTTTTTTTTTAAAACATCCACTAAAGGTGGTTTTGACTACACTGGGGGTCTATTTTATGAGAGAAGTCAAGTAATGTTCTGTGGTAGGAGATTCAGTAAGTAGTACTTTTTCTAAAACCAGACAAAATGTGGACTATAGTCAACCCCTCTTCCATGATCATAACACAGACCACAAACTTTTGCACACAATTTTGAAAACTAGAATTTTTCAAAACTCAACTGGTACCACTACCTGATCTAGCTTTTTTGGAAGCGAAATCAGGTCTGGATGAATACAAAGTTATTTATAGTATTTATTTATCCCACTCAGAGTGAATTATTTATACATTTCCTAGCAGAAATAGCAATATGATGAATGTGTTTAATTTGGGGATTCTGTCCTAGATCTGGAAGAAAGTGTCTGCTATGTCTTTGTTTTCCTTCTCTTATACTTACATACTCAGCATCTTCTATCACTTGGCTACAAGAGCTTTAGGGATTACAGAGAGGGTTGCAAACAGCTAACAACCCATCCCTGAGTGCCATCCAATCTTCTTGCCATCCAAAAAAATTGACAATGATTATCAGTTCAGTGTTTCATTCCTTATTTTCTGAAGCTAAGTTATTTTTATGGCTGTTTAGTAAATTCTCATGATCTGTTGCGGCCCGCCCGCGGTCCACAACACGAACGGTTCACTGAGAAAGGCAGTTCAGGCTGAAAGAGAGGTAACTAGACAGGGCGGAAGAAAAGAATGAAGCCAGGACAACGAGTTCTGATCGAGGCTCAATTTAATATTTCCAGACACTCAGTTTATAAAGGAAGGGGGAGGGAACCCAATTTCCCGCCAAGTAACTCAGGGTCCAGTAGCAGGACGAACACATGTGTGGTGTGACTCCAGGCAGCAAGGGCAGGTTCCAGCAGTGGGCGTGGCAGGACGAATGAGCCGGTAGCTCCACCCTTGAGCAGGCAGGTTCCAGGCTGGGGGGAAGGGAGGCCACAATGATCTACTAAAATACTGTCTTCGTCTATCCTTGATATGCCTATTCTATGTAAAGACTATTGAAGGGGAGCGATGATAAGTTTGTATTTTCTATTCTAACCCAACAATTTATAGATAAGGCATACATGTGACAGGAGTTTTGAGTGATGAAAAGTTCTAAACTCTGGTCAAGGATAGAAAATAATTTCTCTTTGATAGAAAACACTTTGGAGACAATGGCATATAGATTTTCCCTTGTAGAAAGTAGTGATGCTAAAGGCACAGTGAAGAGACTCATAGTTGTAGGTTTTTCCTAAACCCTTCCTCTTTTCTTCTCCATACTTTATTGTTTAGCAGCATATAATTCTACATGGAAGGTATACTGTTGAATGCCTTCTGTAATCAGAACTCGGATAAGGTGTCATAGAAGGAGCTAGATATGATTTGGAAGAATAGGAATCTACTTAACTAAATTTAATACAAAAATAATATATGTGGTCAAAAGTACATGAGTGAAAATATCCTAATGGATGGAGAGATGGCTCAGGGATTGTGAGCATGTACTGCTCTTGAAAAGGACCAAAAGTTAGTTCTTGGTGAACCCACAACTGCTTACAACTTCAACCTCAGGGCATCTGATACTTTCTTCCTGACTACATGGCAACTGCACTCATGTATCTATACCTACACACAGGTACACATATAGACATTATGAAATAAAACCACAAAAATATCTTCATGAAATCTACTACTTCATAAATAATAAATATATACTAATAATTTTTAAAAATTATTTTGAAATAGGTTTAGAAACAATAAATCTTTATTTACTGTTGACTCACATCCTCTTTCTGAATTCATTTATTTTAATGCTTATTACTAATTTTTTTAGTGAGAGTTCTTTGTCTTTGTATTAGTTTATAAGGGTTGAGAGCTAAATGAGGAGGAACAAGAGAGAAAGAAAGAGGGGTAGAGATTATCTCAAGTACTTGAGAACTTACTATATATGACAGATTGTCCTCATCTCAGCCCCTTGACTGCTGACTTGAGGTGCTCATTTTCATATACCTATAAATTTGTTCATTTGATCCTCTTTCTGGAATTAAAGTTGTTATCGTTTATCAATTGGAATATATCACTCCATTAATGTTTGGCATTTCTTTGTTGGTATTACGAAATGTATGTTATTCCAGTGTCTCGTTTTTCTCTAATGTATTCTAGGTTACACTGTTTCTTTGTTTCTAATAATTTTCATTTTTCTGCACAACTAGTTTATTATTTTACTTATTAATTTTACATAGCCTTACTTGTTAAATATGGGTTTAAGACTGGGATTCTACCTACTCTGATCTTTCTTTGAAATTTAAATGAATTTATTTCAGACATAGATTGCTATCTTGTTTACACTTTACCATTTGTGAATTTTCTCAAAGTATGGCCTTTCAATGTTTTCACATGACATTGATTTCCTTGTATACTTCCTAATGATCAATGCCAATTTCTCTTTCATGGGAAGTTATTTATTTATTTATTTCTGCATTTAAGCATATTCCATGGCATCATGGTTGCTTCTGTCAGCCTTTTGTTCTATTTCGCCCTACTTGCCTATTGGCTACTGTAGATACTTAAGTGGATATTAGATGACTTTCCTTCAAATAGTGATCCTTCTCTCTCTTTTCCATCAAGATATTCACACACACACACACACATGCACACACACACTCCATTTTATTTATAGTTTTAGGAAGTCTAAGAAACTCTCATGTAAATCACTCATGCTGACTCTGAACAGACTGCCTGATTTTATTAAAGGACTTCATAGGGGAAATTATTTGCATAATGAGATTCAACGCATATGCTAATATATGCCCATTTATAACTAGGTAGTACTTCTCAGTGAGAACATAGACCCTTAGGTATTTAAGAATGTGTTAAAGAACTCTGGGTAAGGAGTCTGTAGTTTGTCCTATATAGGTAGAAAATGTCTAGATGCTTAAGCAATCACAATGTCTACTCACAATTATCCTGAAGAATTTCTGCTTGAGTCCCAGATAAGTGACACACCTTAACTTTAGCCATCTTTAAGCATGTAATGGTGGCCCACTGAAGCTTTAACTGGGATTTACCAGTGAAAAATGATATTCACCATCTCTATATGTACTGGTTTGCATTCTGTAAAATTGAAAAACTTTAAACATTTTATGTTTTTAAAAATAATTTTAATTGGGATAGAATTACATCAGTTTCCCCTCTTTCTCTCTCCACTCCCTCCCAACTACCTTTCCTTAAATTCCTCTCATGCCACCCTATTTGTATACTTGATAGTCTCCTATCTTTAATTGATAGTTTCTTATCGTTACTTATACTTATTAGATATATGTATGTGCATACTCACATGGGCAAGCACATGCACACACACATAAATACAACTTTCTGTGAGCTTCTTTTATTTTTTCTGTGTATATGGCTTCAAGGTTAACTACTCTGCATCTATGCAACTTTATAAAATATTTGTGCTCATTACAAAAAGAGTTGAGTTTGTTATTCATATTTTTATTATTACAATTTTAGCAGTCCTAGATGATTGATGCTAGTCCATTGAACTAAGTGCTTCAAAAATTGTCTTCAACTATGCATTATCTTTCTATTCACTGATAACATCAAATTATAAAAATGTAAATTTTAAGTGAGCCTACCTTATCAACTTTCAAAATTGTATTTATTATGACTTCAATGTTGTATCTAAGAAACATGAGATACTGTGCTTCTAATAAAAAAAAGTACAAAAATATTTTCACTTCCTTTTATTGGTATCTGTGGTAAGGTTCAATATGAACTCTTATATTCTAGAGGCAGACCCAAACTAGTACTGTATTATATAATATTTTCATTCAGTACTTCATTTGTTTAATATTCAACCTAATTATATATGGGATAATTGGCTACTTTTCAATTAAGTGAAGGAAATGAATGGCCGTGCATGGAGCATTGCTCAGTGCAGACCAGTGTGTAAATCATTCATACAGACTCTCCACAGACTGCCGGATTCCTAACAGTTGTGCTGGGAAAGTTCTTATTTGCATAGTGACATTGAACCCATCTATCATCAAATGTCTCTTTGTAATTGAGTAGTACACATCTGTGTGGTCTAAATAAATCAGTGCGGAAGCAAATAGAAAATTGAAAATATGCTAGCATCTTATAAAAGCATCTTTTAAAGATATGTTTATTAAAACACCCAATTATCCTTCATATAACAATGGAAAGTTATGGAAAAAGTGTTTTCTAATATCACTTTAGGTTTTAGTATACATTTGCTTTCAAGATTCCAGTACTGAATAAGGCACCAGTTCACTCACAGTTTTAAAGAGAAAATAGAGAATCTGTTTCTCTGTGACCTAGAAAGACAAAGCTGCTTCTGTAAGATTATTTTTGGAGGAGACAGGAAAGATATTAATGAAAACAAAGTACTTCATAGTGTAGCAGTCAAATATGGAATATATATTCAATTTGAAAAGTGTAGGTTACTTCAATGTCAATTTATCTGTTGTATAAAAACTCTAGAAATCATGAGTGGGTGGAAGAAGAAAAAAACCCTAAATTTTCATCTATTTTTGGAAAGTCCTTGCCAACAATTTAAAGCATTGTTAGAAAATAGTTCAAATCAACATTTCCCTTAAGATGTGAATTATGTTTGAATGTGAGCTCCTTACACTACTGAAAACATTGCACTGTAAAACAACCCCCCAAGGTACCTGTTCCTTGGGAGAAAGGAGGCTTTGAAATCAGTAGGAAAAGCAAGGGACAAGCTGGGGTTTTGGCAACTATTTAGTCCCCTAACATGAGCTTTCCCCTTTCAGGCCAAGAATTCCCAAATTGTCAATAAAATATGCACAGAAAATGAACAACATGTTGAAATCTGTACCTTGTGGAGCCATGGAAGACACTGAGGCTCTTCATTCTGTTCCATATTAATCACACAAATAAGTCGAGGCACCTGTGCAAACAACACGTAGAGGTCATCAGAGAAGCTTGAGAACCAGCAAGAAACGTAGGATTTCTTTCAAAGGACTGGAGTTAGATTTGGATTTAATCAAATCTCTAGGAGTAAAGTGGGTTATCAGTGGAGCATCTGGCCTGCATGGAGGTTTTACAGTCATTATGAAGAGAGGGAGCAAGCAGGGACCCTGGTGAGATGCTTCAGCACACACACACAAAGCAGTGTAGCCAAAAATGGTGACCTGAGTTTGAGTCCTCGAAGCACAGGGTGGAAGGAGATGATTGACTCTTGCAAATTATTCTCTTACCTCTACAGCCCTGCCATGGCAGGCATGAAACCTCCCTCTCTCAGGTGAATGTTTAAAAGGGGATAGATCTGTATCCAACCAACATAATACAGGACCTCAAAATACAACAAGCCAGGAAGAGCAGGCTGTATAACGGTGTCTTGCTTTTCCTGAGGTGTCTGTTGGAAGTTGAATGTAGAAGAATTTAATATGCAAACCATATTTATGTTCTAAATGTGTTCTGATTTGAGAAACAGGTCCTAGCAGTAGGGGTTCATGTGGAAGACTGCAAGAGTTATGAGGGAAGTCAGCTGTAAAGGGAGGGAGAAAACCAGATGCTGCCTGCTAAGAGAAGTAGGGAGATCACAGGCAGCACAATTATGAAAAATAAAAATCACAGACATCCTGTTAACGTTTTATGGAAAACTCCAATATCTATGGCCATCCAGATGGCTTAGTGGTTAAGAGAGATTGTCTGGGTTTGGTTCCTAGCACTTACATACATGGTGGATTAAAACTACCTTTAAGCCCTGTGGTACCTTTAAGAACCATGGGATCTTGAGCATGTACATGGTGGACATGCAAGTTGTGCAGAGACATGCATTCAGGCTAAACACTAATACACACGCACACACACACACACACACACAATTTAGAAAAGAAAAAGAAAAGAACTCCAATGTTGTACATTGCTGTTTTTTTTTTTCTTCTAATTCTGATGAGGCATAGACGACAGACTCAGGTGATTTCATGTGAAATCTTAGTTGTTTAAATAAAGGCTAGAGTCTGTGATTGGGCAATAGAAGGGAAAGGTGAGGCTGGAAGAGGGACAGATGGAAAAGAAGAGAAAGACGAGGTTGAGGACAGAGGGAGAAGAAGATGGAGGAAGAAGAAGTGGAAGCAAGATGGAAGAGAAGCACGTGGATTGGAGAAACCGCAGGTAGCAAGGGATTTCATAGTTGGGGAACAGAGTAAAGTAGTGGTATATCTGCCCAATCCAGGTATGCCATTTATAAATATTATAGTTGAATTGTGTGTTCTTTGCACGGGCTTATTGGGGTTGGAGATTTACCACAACCCTCCAAGACAGCAGCTGCAGAGCATTATATATTGTCCCCATGAAGACTGGGTGGATCCCTTGTGAATGTGCTACCTGTCAGGAAGACATGGTCTATTATAAGATTCTTTTTTTTTTCCATTTGCCTTACTGTAACTCCCCTGCTGCTTTCCATTTCAGTGCTGGCTTTTGCAGAAAAAAGTATAATATGTCCCTTTCTGCAAAGGTGACCCCTGACAAAAGAGTAAAGATTTACCTGCCCCAGCTTTCCTTGCTTACCAGTCAGCATCTGCAAATTTTCTTCCTGGCATCATCAAGACCCAGCCTAAAATCCCTCACCCAAGGAGCTCAAATCCTATTAGCATATTCATTTCATTTCTTTTAAAATAAATGCAGTTCTACCTGATGATTAATAGAGACAGAGTAGTGAAAGAGCGAGCACTCTCTGCATGTACCAGGTTCTCAATACTTCCTCATATACCTATGAACTAATGGAAACTTGGTTCTAATGCCTGTATTAAAATGTTCCTAGGGGAAGACGTTTCATACTGGAAGACTCCAATTTTAGTTCTGAAAAATAACGAACAAAGGAATTTTCAGTATAAAAATGGCCGTGGTTTAATGTGCAAGAAGGATTTAAAGAGAGGAGGCCAGAGGAGCATGAGCGGCTACTTCTAGCAGGTTTTCCTGATTTAGGAAAGCAATGACTAAACCTGAGTGATCGCACACACAGGATTTCTAAGTTTATAGTACCTGTTCAGTTCTTTAATTTTCAGGAGCATCTACATTTTACACATTCAGAGTCCCCCTTTCTCTTTCTTTCTCCCTCTTTCTTGCCTCTATTACTGTGAAATTTCTTTTTGGATGATATGGTTAAGAAGTTGAGACATGACCTTTTCTGGTATAATGCTCAGACTGTTAATTGCATAATCATGGAGGCAAAGAAAGAAAGAGAGAAAAAAGAAGGAAGGAGACAAAACCCACTCAATTCCTTAATTTTATGTCAAAATTCCATATTTAGCAGTCATATTAGTTAGTTTTAAAATTATAGCCTCATTTTAAATCTATTGAATAAGTAACTGTTGGAGATAATTGATAAAAACCAACATAAAATTCTTCCTAATTGTTTTATAATTACAAAAATGTCTCTAATAGTTTTTAAAATGAACAAGACATATCTATTTTATGGAAACACGGAGAGAAGTTTACAGTATAACATATCAAATGATACAGCTGGAGGACATCTCAAGACGATTTATGGTCTGTTTTAAGATTTTGACACTGGAATTATGAAAGCTTAACTGGCCTCTGTGAAGCCACACATGTGCCTTGGAGAAGACAGGACCTGAGGCTGAAGGGTCACCAAACACTCAGGACAGGATCACAGACAGATGAAACAGCCTGCTTATGAGTCCTAGCACTGCCAGGCCCCTGGGAAACTTCACACACATCCAGACTCTTAAGTGCTCCTGGAAGGGTTCCAGAATAAATATAGACGCCTACAGAAAAGTTCAGTAGAATGTGAACACATTGCTTAGCATTTTGACACAGGGATACTGCATAAACGGCTTCATGACATCATCATATTGAATGCTAACAAGCCACCCCCAACCCCAGCCTTATGCCTGCATTTGGTAGGGTGAATAGGCTTCTTTGATTATATTCCTGCAGAATTGTGTCTCACTCTCATCACCAAACTTAATAAGAGATGATATTCTACTTTTCATTCTTGGCAAGGCATTATTCCGGAATGGCTATTATCCTGAATAGTGGCATGGTTGCTTTTGGGAATGTGTTTGGGTTTTGAGTGAAATAGGGTTTGGGTGTGAGTGCCTCAACATGAAGATACCCTTCTCTGAGCCTCTATTTCTTCTGTGAAGTAAAAATGGTACTGCCCAGTAGATATATGGATTAAAGGATATGTGTGAGGTCTCAGGCAGAGAAGGCGCTCAAGTAATCTCTTATCGCTAGGGCAGAGATAGCCCCTCATTTTTCTCGGAGAAAGTCACCAACCTTATACAAAGGGGAAAGGAACAAAACTCTAGGAAAGGTATTCTGCCTGAATAGTATCATGGCTGCTGTTGTCTTTTAACTTTCTGTCTCTGTGGCGTTTTCTGAAACATGGTTCATGTCATAGTGCATGTTATTCCGAGGCAGAAGCGCCCTCTAAGTTTACAGCCATAAGCATGGCGTGAGGCTTTGAAGTATAGGTTATCACTCTGAGCAGATCAGTGTACTGAGCCCTTTCCCCTGTTGCTGTCCATTTTTCTCCCTCCTGTTACATAAAGAGTTTTTTTTTTTTTAAGAAGAAAAAAAAATCACTTAGATACTTGATATGCAATGTGAGTCACCATCCTTCACTGTAGTGTAGGATTCTCTTTATCAGATCCTATTCCCATCAAGATGCTTATTGGCTAAGTACTTAGCTTTATCCTTTATACCATCAAAGGCAGATTTAATATTGTCATTCCAACACAATCCCAGATAATGATAAATACAGATAACAAGTATCATTAACCTTATAGGTTAGCTCACTGACAAGATCCAAGAGGGAAGAAGACATTAAAATGTCCAGGTCTAAGAAGATAATGACCTAACTCTGGGTGCCAGAAGAAATGCTTGCTTTCTGGGACATTTCAAGGGGGAGAGATTGCCTGACTTACAGAAACAGAGATTGGCTAGGAGAACAGAATGTTTTTACTTCTTGGAAGATAGTCTAAAACTTGGTGGTGGTGTGCTGGTTTATCTTAATCTTAGTGCTACTCAATTTATCTGCAGCCAATGTGATGAACTGCTCAGCAGTGATGGGAAATGGCCCGAATAAGATCAGGTGGATGTAAGCCTCTCCAAAGAGCTTCCCAGCGCACACTAGCTGAAGATGAGTATGTCACCTTCCCCTGCTCTTCTATCCTAATCTTCATCATGATTGCTTAGAAAGAAATGCCTTGTATGTATTCCTCTACCTAATCTATATTCCTGAAGTACAGTTAAAGTCCCTGTGTTAAAGTGTTGATTACCAATCTGTGTAATATTATTGAAAAATGGTGAGACATGGGTCAGAAGAAGGTAGATCACCAGGAACGTTTCCTTAAAGAAGATATTGAGGCTCCACCCATTAGCTGTATCTCATTCACATTCTGGTGTCTGTGGAATTAATAGCCCTGTTCACCTGATGGTTCTGCCTTGATGTACCATCTCATCACAGGCTCAAAGTGACGGATTGAAGTTCCCAACACTGTGAGACCAAATAAACTTTCCCTCTTGTAAGTTGATTTATCTTAACTATTATGTTACAGTAATAGAAAACTAACACAACTATTGGGTACTTTTCTATGTTTCTGAAATGCCTATTATGCTTTTAAAAATAATAGTAAGAATGTATAAAAAGCATATGTGACAGTATTGGTTTGACCGTTCAGAGAGAACAAACATATTATGAAGGAAACCAAAAGAAAATTAGTCAAGAGGTTGTTAAGTTTGGTTGAAAGTATGTATGGGATTATTTCAAGCCTATAAGCCCCTTCTGTCACAAATTAGTCTCTCTCTCTCTCTCTCTTTCATTTTATGGTATATGTTTATGTGTGACCTATTAAACATGTTTTATTTCTTTAAATTTTCCTCATACATATATTTTTAAAATAATTTTTATTTTACTTCTTTATAATTTTTGTTATATAATTAAGCTTGCCAAAATTTCAGGGAAATTAAGCAGTTCCAGCCTGGCTAATCAAGAGACCTAGGATAGAAAAAAAATCAATAAAATAATTTTAATCATATTCTTATATACTCATAGATCAGTGCCTTGCCCAATCAGCAGAGGGGCTTCTGCTGGCAGCTGATGTGAGCAGATATGGAGAGACACAGGTAAGCATTAGGCAGAGAGAAGAACCAGATTGGAGCTCTTCATTGGATCCCTCCCCTTGAACCTTGAGGAACCCCAAAGAAGAAGGTGAGGAGGTACTGTGCGAGTTAGGGAAGCTGAAAACACCTTGAGAGCACGACTTGAGGAATCAACTAAGCAGGGTTCATAGGGGCTCAAAGAGACTGAAATGGCAGTCACAGAGCTTGAGTGGATCACTGCGAGGTACTCTGAATATATGTTACTGTTGTTGGCTTGATGTTTTGGGGGGATTCCTGACAGTGTTACTGGGTATGTCTCTGACTCTTTTGCCTATTCTTGGGACCCTTTTCCTTCTTCTTGGTTGCCTCACCCAATCTTGATGAATGGGTTTTTATTTAGCCTTGTTGTACCTTGTGCTGTGTTCAGTTGAGGCTCCTTGGAGGCTTGCACCTCTGTGGGAGAAATGGCGGGGTTGGGGGGGGGGAGGAGGGGAGGGAGGGGAAGCTATAGCCTAGATGTATTATATGAGAAAAGAATAAATATTTTTTTTAAAAAAAGTGTGTGCTGTGCCTTCTTTTCTATTCTTAGCATAGAGATCTGAAATCTGCCATGGGTAAATTACAAGCATGCTGAGTCATAGACCAACATCGGACTTTCAGTAATAGGTTGTTACTTCTCATAAATATCCCAGAAGCATCCAAATGGCATCATGGTATCAAAGAAGTGAAATGTGCCTTTATGGTTTTCATGTAGCTGCTAAGAGATTGAACATTACTCTACTCTCTTTTAAAGTCAAAATATGTATTAACAGAAATGGAAACTCAAAGCTATTTCCAGTAAAGGAAGGTGTCCACCACTTGATTCCTTTCATACATGTACAGTCACAATGGTTGATTTTGCAAACTGTGATCTAGTAAGTCTGGTTTTTCCAGGAAACAGTTTACAGTTTGGCCATGTTTAACCAGCCTCTCTCAGGACAGGCACACATCATTAACCTTCTCACTCTTTGTAAGCCACGTGGGGATCATGGCAGAAAACTGTTGGCACCCTAAAGCCGCCATTTCTAGATGAAAGGGTTGTCATTCATTTTGGAAGATAAGCACAGCGTGTTATCTATTGATTTCTCATGTCATATGCAGGCTTCAACATTACATCAATTTTCCTTAGTCAATAAATGAAAATAAATTAACCCTCAACCAATGTCACATTCTTGTAATAACAGCATTCCTGGGTCTGTCGCTGGC